>NC_064859.1:91761570-92061570 GCF_024139225.1 Suncus etruscus
AGAAACCCCAGAAACCCGATGGATGCCACAGTGCTGGGTTGTTCAAACCAGGTGTGCTGTTTCCATAACAAAGTTCCTTTCCTCGTGAGGTGGGGAAGATCCCGCAGAGAGATGGCCAGGCCTATCTGCACCCTTACTGTGACCACCTAGACTGCCCAAGCACAAGGCCCACTGCCTCTTCATTGTTTCCAAACCACAATCAGCTCTGTATTCTGAGATCATCCCTGCTGGGGCTCAGGGAACCATTTGGGGGTACCAGGAATTAAACCCAGGTCAGAAGGTTGCAAGATAAGGCATCCACTCACATTGGAGTTTTTGATCCAGTAATGATGTTTGGGAAACCATGACCAGAACCCAGTGTTTGGGGGGAACCAAAGTCACCCCAGAGGTACTTAGGGTCACGTGATGGGGATTTTACTAGGGGTCTCCCACATCCAAGGTGTTTTGCAAACAAAGTCACATTTTCAGGCCTGTGCTGGATTTGAGGATGGGGGGGGGGCACACGCCCAGTATACATGCTCAGGGATGTCACTCGACTCCATGGTGACCCTGGGATGTGCACTTCAGGGGACACGTGGGGCTGAGGATTTATCCCAGGCTTCCCATGTGCCAAGTATCTGCTCCAGTCCTCTTGGGCATCTTTCTGGCCCTGTGTTGGATTCTTTTTGTTTGTTTTCGGGCCATACCCAGCAGTGTTCAGGGGGTTTCTCCTGGTTCTGCATTCAGAAATTACACCTGGCGGTTGGCCTCCTGCAAGGTAATACCCTCCCTACTATGCTATTTTCAGGCCCTGAATCTTTTATTATTATTATTATTATTATTATTATTATTATTATTATTATTATTATTATTATTATTATTATTGATTTTTGGGCCACATCCAGCGGTGCTCAAGGGTTACTCCTGGCTCTGTGCTCAGAAGTTGCTCCTGGCAGGCTCTGGGGACCATATGGGATGCCAGTGATCAAACCCAGGTCCATCCTGGGTCAGCCACGTGCAAGGCAAACACCCTGCCACCGTGCTATCCCTCCGGTCGCCTGAATCTTTTTTTTTTTTTTTTAAAGAAAAAAATCGGGGCCGGGCGATGGTGCTAGAGGTAAGGTGCCTGCCTTGCCTGCGCTAGCCTTGGATGGACTGCGGTTCGATCCCCCAGTGTCCCATATGGTCCCTCAAGCCAAGAGCGACTTCTGAGCGCATAGCCAGGAGTAATCCCTGAGCATCACCGGGTGTGGCCCAAAAACCAAAAAAGAAAAAAATCAAGGCTGAGAGAACATAGGGTTAAGTTAAGGTGCTTGCCTGGCACCCCCTGGGGCCCAGTTCAATCCCTGGGTCTGCCTATGAGCCCCTAGTACACCTAGTACATCTGAGGACAGAGTCAGAAATAACCCCTGAGCAACTGTCAGATGTGAACCCCACCCTCAAAGAAGTAACACAAAATGAATCTCTTCATGAGGTGGTTTGCAAGAGGAAAAGCTACCTGAATGTCTGATTTCTTTGTTTTTGGACAACACCTGGCTGTGCTCAGGAGTTACTCCTGGCTTTGCATTCAGAAATCACTCCTGGGGGTGCTCGGGGACCATATAGGATGCCGAGGATCTAACCCAGGTCAACTGTGTACAAGGCAAATGCCCTACCCACTGCGCTATCGCTCCAGCCCCCCAAATGTCTGATTCTTAGAGCAAAGGGGAAAATAACTGTCAGAGCCGAGCCTACAAGCCAGGGGACAGTCCTGGTCTGGGCCCTCGACTCTGTAGGGTCCCCTACTCTCCCCCAAAAAGCAGCAGCCACTGTGCGAGGCTGGTCTGACCTGGGAGCCTGTAGCAAACTCCCTCTGGGCTCCCAACAGAATGGGCCGACAGGCAGTAGTGGGCCTGGAGGGTTGGAGTCCTATGGGCAGATGGGCAGGGTGTGTGTGCTAAGGGGGGTACTTCTCAGAGGGTTAGTGGGGTCGGGATGGGGGGCCGGCAGGGGCTGCCACAGGACAGACGCAGGCCTGCAGTCGCAGAAGTCAGACAGACACACGTTTATTAGGGGCTGTGCAGCATCGCCCCCTCCTCCAGGATAGCCGAGGGCCCAGCACCAAGGGCGGGAGGAATGACAGAGCCCTGAACGGACACATGGAATGTGCAGACGGACAGATACAGGCACAGACACACAGGCACAGACAGGCACACGGGCACCCACCACAGCCACAGGACACGGACAAAGTGCGAGCATTGGGGTCCCTGCATAGACAGAGCGGGGGCCGCAGGGGAGGACCCCGACTCCCACGCGGCAGGCACATGACAATACACAGACAGGCCTTGCCCCGGCCAGCCAGCTGCATCACAGACGAATGAAGTGCACGAAGGATATGGGGGCCCAGGCTGCAGGGCACAGAGAGAGATTCGGGGTGGGGGAACCACCCCCAACTTGCACTGAAACCTGGAGTCACCCCAAAATGGCCACATCTACTCAGCCCCGTGCCCGCTCTCTCCCCCACTTTGGTCTCGCCTCACTTTGGGGCCCGGTGAGTCGCAGGCAGGGGAAGGGGGAGAGGAAGGGCCAGGCACCCCAGCCTTGCACTGACCCCTCAGGCCTCAGGCCTGGGGCGGCTCTCGGCAGCGCAGGCACTGGGCCATCTCGGGCTGGTACCGCTCCACCTGCACTGTGCAGCTGGAGAAGCCGAAGCGTGAGGACAGCCGGGCGGTGGCTTCGGCCAGGACAGCCTCAGGGTCCGCGGTGGAGTCTGCCAGGGAGTGATAAGAGGTGGCAAGTTCCCAGGGGAGTCAGGGGCCAAGCTGGGGGCAGGGGGAGGCGAGATAAGACACAGGCAAAGGGTTCCCGAGGGTTTGCTGGGCTTGTCAAATAGGGGTGGGAGATTGTCTGCAGACATGTCAACACTGAGCAAAAGCTAGGAGGACCCCCTTCCATCCTCTCAGGCTATGTCCCCTGCCCCGCTCTGTTGCAAGAAGCCCTAAGCTGGACTGCAAAGAGGAAAGGGGGTGCTTTGTCCCATCAAGAGCGATCAGCAAATAAACCACAACCGAGCCTATTCTTGGCTTCTCAACTGCAATTCTCTGATTGCTTCTTGCATCTGGAAGAAACTCAGATCCTTGTCAGTGCGTGCGTCACCGTATGTTTTAATAGTGGGATCAGGCTGTCAATTCCGGTGCTGCGGGTTCGGTTTTTTATTTGCGCTCAGAGCCTCACAGCATAAAAATGCAGATCAGGGTGCACCCAGCTGGGAAACGGCGCTTCTAGCAGTTACCCCCATCCCCACCCTGGGGGGGAGAGCTGTGAATTAGAGCTCTGTTCCCCCAAACCAGAGACTGAGACCTGCCAAGGCAGCTGATTCCCTGCTCTTTTGTTTGTTTTGTTTTGTTTTGGGGTCACACCCGGTGGCACTCAGGGGTTACACCTGGCTCTACACTCAGATCACTCCTGGCAGACTGAGGGGAGACCATATGGGATGCCAGGAATTGAACTGGGGTCCATTCTGGGTTGACTGCACGCAAGGCAAGCGACATATCACTGTGCTATCACTCCAGCCTGACTCCCTGCTCTGCTCAGAAACAGGGCCCCCGCCAAGCCCTCTTCTGGAACCCGGACACATTGGGGGGAAAATCAGACAGGAAGGTGTCCACCCACCCCCAGACTCACCTATGGCCAGATGTGTGGATACCATGTGGTAGGTGAGAGTGAGTGACCACAGGTGCAAGTCGTGGATAGCACGGACGCCGGGCACCGCCAGCAGCGCGTCCCTCACAGGCTCATACCCCACGTTCCGGGGGGTACCTGCAAGGGGGTACCTGTCATGGCTACCTGCAGGGGGACCCTCCTGCCTGGGAGACCACCCCCTTGCACCTGTCCCACCCACGCACCTTCCATGAGCACATAGAGTACGTCACGGAGAGTGGAGGCCGTAGAGCCCAGCGCGAAGATGGAGAAGAGGAAAGTGCTGATGGGATCAGCCGCCTTGTACTCTGGCTGCAGGGAGAGACACCCCTCAGCCCTGGCCCTAGCCCCTAGGCCCCTTGGAGGAGACCTCAGGGTGACTGAAAGGGCTGTGAGCCCCAGTGGGGTCCAGAGTGCAGCTGTGGATCACAGGAAGGATGGGTGGGGTCAGGGCAGGAATGTACCTTGAAGTAGATGAGGATGGAGGCGGCCAGAACCCCAAAGCTTTGCAGGAGGTCCCCCAGCACGTGCACAAAGGCCGCCCGGACACTGGTGTTCCCTAAAGGCAGAGGATCCCCTGACCCCTCCTCCAGGGGTGCATACTCTGACCCCCGAGACCCGTGGCTGTGGGAGGGCCCGGCCTGGTGCAGCACAAAGGCCATTCTGCAGGGAGAGAGGGAGAAAGGCCTGTTGTTCCCCCCAGAACCCTGCTCCTTTTTCTGCAGCCTGGTGTCAAGAATGGACACGTGGGCCCAAAAGATAGCCTGGCAGGGAGGGTGTTTGCCTTACACGCACCTTACCTGGCATCCCATATGCCCCCCCCCCCAAGAGTGCTAGGAGTAACCTCTGAGTACCACCAGATGTGGCCCAAGATTAAAAAAAAGAAAGAAAAGAATGGATTTGGGCACCAGCTGGGATGGTGCCATTGCATTAGAAAGGTCTGGATGAGCCACTCTCTCTGCTTCATTCTGGGTCAGAAAGGGGCAAGATGACCCCCCCTAGCAGGCCATGCGAGCACCACAAGGGAGAAAGCTAGGGAGGAGTCTCCAGGGACATCTGGACTCCAGACTGCACATGACCTGTTCAGAGACTGTGTGCGAATGTGTGGCTATAAATGTGCGTATGTATCCCATCCACATTTGGATGTAACCTGTGTGTTTCCATATGAACTAGTCATGCACGTGTTACTATGCATGTGTGTACATATGAGCGTACATACTTACACACATGTAGATTGTCTGTCTATGTACGTGTCTAATGTCCACAGATACCCACAAGAGTAGTGTGAACCTTCATCTGTGTTCATACGTGGGCACGCGTATATGCCTGGCTAGGTGCGTGTGGGGACCAGCCTGCTCTCCCCCAGGGACGTACAAGAGGTTGGCGCAGACGGCAATGCTGGCAGTCAGCAGCATGGCATCACCCTCGATGTGGTAGTCGCTGTGCAGCAGGCGGACAAAGGCCAAGTACAGGAGGACGCCAGTGACAAGCCAGAGAGAGACCACGGAGGCCAGCGCACCCAGTGTCTCTGCAGGGGGACACAAGCTCTCAGGGACCGGCCGACACGCCGTGGCCAGACATGGGAGTAAGTGGGCCAGGCCATACCTGAGCGGTGCCAGCCGAAGGTCATGGTGCGGGTGGCCGGCCTCGTAGAGAGCCACAGGGAGAAGAGGCTGGCCGCCATGCTGCCCACGTCCGCCAGCAGGTGGGCCGCGTCCGTCATGATGGCCAGGCTGTGGGCCAGGTACCCACCTGCAGGGAGCCGGGGGTTTAGGGGGGCTCTCTGGCAAAGCTGGAGTGACCATGGGACCAGAGAGATAACATGCGCTTGCCTTGCATGTAGAAGGACGGTGGTTGGAATCCCGGCATCCCATATGGTCCCCTGAGCCTGCCAGGAGCAATTTCTGAGCATAGAGCCAGGAATAAACCCTGAGCACTGGCCGGGTGTGACACCCCCCCCCCCCAAAAAAAAAACCAAAGCTGGAGTGACCAGCCCCTGCTGAGACTGGGGTCCACACCCAGCTGGGAGCATAGATTTCCCCTGCTGGTGGAGCTCCAGGGAGTTTTGCTTTCCTCTTTTGCATATTCTGCTTGCTTTTTTGTTTTGGGGCCACACTCAGCGGTGCTCAGGGGTTACTCCTGGCTCTGCACTCAGAGGACTCCTGGCAGGCTCAAAGGACCATATTGGATACTGGGACTCAAACCACCGTCTGTCCTGGGTTGACCACGTGCAAGGCAAATACCTACCGCCGAGTTATTGGCTCCAGCCCTTCCTTGGCATGTTCTTTCTTTCTTTCTATGGGAGTGGGGTGGCGTTCAGGCTAACCCCATGGCACTCAGATCCACACCTGGCAAGGACCTGTGCTGCCAGGGATGGAATCAGGGTAGGCTAAGTGCAAGGCAAGTGCCTTACCTTACCCCGCTTTACCATTGCTCAGCCCTGACTTTATTTATTTTTGCTTTTGGGGCTACATCTGGTGACACTCAGGGGTTACTCCTGGCTGTGCACTCAGAAATCGCTCTAGGCTTGGGGGACCATATGGGACACCGGGAATTGAACAGAGAGGTCTGTCCTGGGTGAGCCGCATGTAAGACAAACATCCTACCACTGCGGTATTGCCCTCCTCCCCCAACTTAGAGAGATGTTTTGTTTGGAGGCCATACCCAGAGGTACTTGGAGACTACTCCCTACTCCCTGTTGGTTGCTCAACCATCTTTCCCGGTCATGTATTGAAGACCAGGCAGTGCTGAGGATCAAGTCTGGGGCATCCTGCATGCAAAGCTACACTCAGCCCCTTGAGCTCTCTCTGACCTCTACAGTGATTTTGTTTGTTTTGGGGCCACAGCTGGCAGTGCTCAGGGGCTACTCTGTGCTCAGGAATCACTCCTGGCAGGTTCAGGGCATCATATGGGGTGCCAGGATTGATCCCAGTTCATTGCATGCAATGCAAACGCTCTCCATGCTGTGCTATCACTCCAGCCCATACAGTAATCCCCCCCCCCCAGTTAATACTGCTAAGTCATTCCATGGCCCTGATCCCCTTCTCTCCATCCTGAGACCTGGGCACCCCAACCCTATGCCCCCCTCTGCTCCTCCCTCTGCGAGCCTCCTGGAACACGATGGGGAGAGGCTGAGGGAGCTGCCCCCCACTTACCCACCACCTCTCCGGCCATGAAGACGCAGCACACGGCACAGGCTGCACACAGCTGCTTCTGCGCCCGCAGCCTCTCGGGGCTGAGCCCAGGGGGTGGCAGGGGGTCCCTGTGGCAGTGATGCTCGGGCATCTCCTGGGGTTTGGACTCCTGGGACAGGGCCGAAGACGACTCTGGGAAGAGACTGAGGGACAAATTCCGGTTCACCCTGGGGTCTGACCACAAGTTCATGATGGGTTCATCTCTCCCAGGTCCGGAAACTATGAGGAATTGTGGGGAGCATCCCCTCTCCTCTCCCCACAGAGCCCTGAAACTTGCAGCTGGCAAACACCTTAAGGATGATCGAGGCTGGCTCTTTAAAAGAGTGACCAGGGGTTTATGGCAGACACATGGTGAGTGAGACCAATGCCAAGATGAAACCCCCACCCCTAGCTTGCTTCCTTGGGATGGGAATGACCCAGCCCAGCCCAACTGACACCCAACTTCGGTCCAAGAGCCCTGCCTGCCTTGTAGTAGGCAGCCCTGCCTGCTTCAGATGACTTCCATGAAGCACAGACACATTTCTGAGCTCTGAGGTTTTGGGGGAACGAGGCATCTGTAACCCCGGGCTGGAAGGTGGCGGGGAGGGGCTCAAACAGAGCCTGTCAGCACCTCGAGCCAGAGTCCAGTCACTGTGGAGAGTCAGTCAGGCACCTGGGAGGAGGCCTGAGTGGGGCTGGGCAAAATGGGGTGACTTGAAAAGGGGGGAAGGAGAGGCTGGGGACAGGTGGTGAAAATGGGGGAACCTCAGCTCAGGCAGGTGTGGGGCTTCCATCCCGGGTTCTTCCCTGCACCTGTGTTCAGGTGGATGGCTGAGGGTGGATGGCTGAGGGCAGATGCTGGGGCCCACAGAAGCTGGGGGACTCCCCGCCCAGAGAACCCAAGGGTGGGTTCCAGAGTTGAGGTTGTCATGGGGAGGACGGAGTGTCAGCCACAGTGACTGTGGAGAAACAGGATTCACAGATCTGAGTCGTCCCCAGGGTCCCAGCCCCCAAAGCCTCTGCACAGGAACAAGGTCTCCCCAGGGTGCCAGACCTTGCCCTGTTCTGGGCAAGGTTCTCGCCTTCACGACAACCCACCCCAAACCCTAGCAAGGCCCAGCCCTTGCGCAGTAAAGCTGAGGGTGAGTGCAGTGCCCAAGGGTGAAAGGCACACAGAAGGTTCCAGAAGAAATTGCAGTTGGGGAGGCCACTGAGATGGTAGTAGGGACTGGGTGCCTTAGGAAAAGGTCAGGCCAGCAAGAAGATTGATTCCTTTAGTTTGTCTTTTGGAGCCGCACCCCGTGGCGCTCAGAGGTTACTCCTGGCTCTGCCCTCAGGAATCCCACCCTGGCAGCACTCAGGGGGCACTTAGGGGATAATGAGGATTGAACCCAGGTCAGCTGCCTGCAAGACAAACACCCTGCCCCTGAGATTAGTTTTTCTTTTTTTTCTTTTTGGTTTCTGGGTCACACCCGGCAGCGCTCAGGGGTGACTCTTGGCTCTGCACTCAAAAATCACCCCTGGCAGGCAGGCACGGGGGACTATATGGGATGCCGGGATTTGAACCACCATCCTTCTGCATGGAAGGCAAATGCCCTACCTCCATGCTATCTCTCCGGCCCCGAGATTAATTTCTTAAGCCTCAAAAGACTTCACTAGCTCCAAATCTGGATATTCGATCCCAGGTGCACCTGGAGGAGACAGGGTGTCCCAATCTGTGGCCAGCCAGGTCCACATACAGAAGGCAGACTCAGGGCAGGGGGTGTCCCCACATGCCTGCAGGGAGTGGGTGCTCTCTGGGAAGACTAACAAAGGACTGGGGCATGGTGGGGTGGAGAGACTCCACGATGGAGCTCAAGAGGACATCACAGTGGGCCGACATCTCCTATGAGCCCCCAGACTGCCCCAGTCCCCCAGACTGTGAGCCGAGGGAGCCTGGACAGGTCCTATGTGGTGGGGGACGGGCTGTGGGAGAAGGGTGAATGAATATTGGTGTCCAACAGGCCTGGCTGGCCCTAGTATGACTGTGCTGAGAACTCGGATGGGAAGAGGAGACGGAAGGGCCCAGGCCTCCTGCACAGGCTTTTGGGGGGGCAGAGGCTGGGAAGAGCCTCTTTGGGAAATGCTGCAGGTCCCGGTGACTAATGGTCATGAGAAGGAAGAGAAGGTGGGAGCCAGCGGCCTGGAGGGAGGTGGTTCCAGGCCTTCCCCCACCACTGTGGTGCCATCAACAGGCGCTCCCTTTTGTTCACGGGATTGGCCCGAAAGAAGCATCATTGTTGTCGTGTGGGTGCGCGTGGGTGTATGTGGGGTGCGGGGGAGATCTACAGGAGGATTCTGGCTTGTCCCCTCTGGACCCCTCTGAACCCCCACAACCAGCAAAGCACTGAACTGACGAGGGCCGGAGGGATGCGGGGAAGGGCAGGCGCAGTCAGACGGGGACCCTGGGAGAGCCGCCCACAGTCTGTAGGCCTGCAGGACAGACTCAGACGCAAGGGCCCCCCTTTTTTCCTGCTCCCCCAAAGCAGAGAAAGACGCAGAGGCCATAGGGAGACAAAGGGAGAGGGGCTTCGAGAGAAACAAGACTATGTGGGGGGGGGGGGGAGAAGGGGAAAGCAAGGAGGCCGGGCTGGCTCTGGTGCAAGCCCCTGGACAGACAGACAGACAGACAGACAGACAGACAAATAGACAGGTGGACAGATGGACAGGCGAGCAGATAGTCAGGCGGCAGCCAAGATGGGCCGCAGCATGGCCGAAAGGGGGGTGCCCTGGTCGACCGCCTCGGGGAGCCAACAACGGGGCGCGCTGGAGGGAGGCCGGCGGGACACGGAGGTGGTTCTGCGGCCGCCCCCGGCCCGCTGTCCCCGGCCTCGCGGCGCCTCATTTCACACCTCGCCGCCCCCGGACCCGTCTGTGCGGAGCCGGGAATACCCCCCAGCCGCCCAGCCCGCACCTGCTACCGCGCCGTAGCCGCCCCCTCGCTTCCCCGCCAAGCTCGGGGCGCGCAGCTGGAGAGGGACCCCGGGCCGGGCGCAACGCGGGGCCCAAAGGCGCGCGGACCCAGGCTGGGAAGGGCCGGGGCGCAGCGGGGGATCCCCGTGCGCTGGCCTGGAGCTGCTATTGCAGACATCGGAGGGACTCCAGCCCGACGGAGGGAGCGTGTCCTCCGGGTACCCGACGCGGGGAGACGGCAGCGGGTCCCCGGGTAGGGCGCACGGGCACCAGCGGGGTGGCCGGAACGGAGGGGACCCGGGGCACGGCCAGGCTCGGCCTTGGAGTCTCGGGGCGCAACGAAAGGCGCCGCTGGCAGTTACGGGGAGCCCCCCGGACCCGTCCTACCTCTTCAAGCGCAGGCTGCCTCCCGCGTTGCCGCGTTCCCGTGGACTCACCAACCGGGTGGTCTCCGAGCCCCCCGCGGCCGGACCGGGTTCCATGTCCCCGCGCCCCCGACCGCGCCCCACCAGCAGCCGAGTCCCGGGAGTTCGGGGCCGCCGGCGTGGAGCGGACTGCGGCGGCGGCGACCGTGGCGCGCGGGGAGTCCCAACTGCGGAGCCCGGCCCCGCCCCACGCGTGGGGAGAGCGAGCGCCCCAAGCCCCGCCTCTGGGCTCCCCCACGCTCAGGCTCCGCCCCAGAGACCCCGGTTCCAGCACTGTGCTGGACTCCCCTGGAATGAGGGCGTACCCGCAGCTCCCGCACCCACCCGAGGGTCCCCGAGCTTCCCGCCCCTCTCCCCGCCGCCCTCTTCGTGGTGCCACCCCGTCGCCCCACTTTTAGGGGCACAGACGGGTGTGGGTCTTAGCTGACCCGGGGAGGGAAAGAAGGCGCAGTGGACAGCGGCAGCCCGAAAGCCCTAAAGCCTTTTGCAGGAGGGCGCCGACCCCTTGGCAAGGCCAGCCAGGTTTTTACGCACAGGTTTTTACGCACGCGTTGGCTTCCCCGTTCCTGCAGTTTGGGGAGGGTAAACTGAGTCCCCAGGAAGAAAGTGATCAGAAGGGCTTTGCAGGGAATAAAAGGGCTGGACCCCGACCTCTGGCCTTCTCCGTATGGGCGACCTGAGATAGGGCGCGCGCGGAGGTCCCGGGGCGGCCAGGGCGGGAGGAGAGCGCACGGAAGCCGGCGGGAGCGTGCGGACAGCTGCGGGCCCTTTGCTTCCGAATCGGGGGCACCTGCCCGGGCACTGGTTGCCTGGACCTCGCTACTTGGGTAGAATAAAAGGGATCGGGGGTCCGGGAGCGAATGAGCAGGGTGGAAGAGTTAATGCAACCCTCACCCTTCAGAATGCACCGGGCACCCTGAACCAGGGCTTGGTGGTAAAGGCACGCTCTCCCCACCCCACTTCCCATTAGGATTCCAGACAATGAGGCCGGCCGCGTGCGCATTTCCAGCAAAACAAACGCCGGAGCGCGCTGGTGAGAGAGGCAGAATGGTTGGAAGGGATGGGGTTAACCCGGGAGAGCTTCGCGGAGGAGGTGAGGCTTGAAAGGATTAGGCTTGGCTGGGCGGCGGGCTGGCTGTTCCGGCGGGGGAGAGAGAGTGCGGATCGGTTCGATTCGTGCCAAGGTTTGCGGGCGGAGAGCGCGAAGGGATCGTACCGCGCCCGGGACTGGGGCGGCAGAGAAGAAAGAGCCGTGGGGTCTCCTGCGTGCGCCCTGGACCGCTACATCTCCTTCCCAACCCCTGTCCGCGACCCGGGGAACCGTCAGACTGAGACTTCCTCGCTGCTTTCCCCCTAAGAACATCCAGGACCTGCAACTCCGGTTGAAGAGACAGCCAGCCGCCAAGGTCACCTTGTTGGAGACCCGGAAAGATGCTCGTGGCCACAGGACACCTGCCCCCCGCGTGGCGCCGTCGGTTTTCCAAGCTTGAAAGCTCCACACAGGCCTGGAGCTTCCTGAATTCTGGGCCTTGGAGCTGGGGGATGCCGAAGTTCTCCACTCACCTATTTACTCACCCCCAGTGGGTAGCTCTGGGGTGTCCAGTCTAGGGGCTCAGAGGGACATCCCCAGCTGATGACAATGGGAAACAGGTTCTAACAAAGGTTTCTTCCTGGAAAAGCGCTCCCCTGGGCGCCCAGGATAGGGCTCAGAAGCTAGCACGCACCCTCCCCAATCTTGGAGGCAAAGGGAAAGGTCCTTGGAATGCGCTCTGGAAGACCAGAGCACTGGCAGGGGAGCATCCAGAGTGGCCTGGGCTGGGGGATGGATGCGGGAGATGCCTGGCGCCGAGCCAGGCTGCTGCGTGCACCTGTTTCTCCAAGAGCCATCAAGTGGCCGCGTGGCAATCTTTGCAAAGGTCCTCTTGAGCGCCAGGCCCGCGGGAGGAAGGCGGGTGGCACCCTGGAGAGGAGCTGGTGAAATGCTGTAGGAGTGGAGACAGCCAGCTTTGGGCTGGTGCCCTGCGTAAGAACTATTCATTCAACATTTACCCAACACTTATTTCCTGCCGTGCGCCCTGCTAGTAAAGCCGGGGATTCCTTGGAACGGAGCAGCTGCTCCCTTCTGGCTTGATCATCTACCCCAAAGGTTTTGGGGTTTGGGTGACGGATTTACCCACAGGCTCACTCTGGTCCTCCCTACAGTGAGTCCTGGGGGTCACTTGAGCTCAGGCTCTTGCTCCCAGAAAATGGACTCGTTTCCCCCGCTCAAACTGGATCCTCATTTTGCTGGAGTCCAAGATCCCATAGGGCAGGTGGTCCCTTCCAGGCGCTGTGTCCCGAGTGCCCCCTCGTGTCTGATACACAGTCCCCCCCAAACAACAACCCTCCCCCTCCAAAGATGCTGGGAGTGATTTAGGCCGTCAAAGGATGCTGGACAGCTGAATTGTCTCCTCCTCATGGTGGCTTGCTCTGACCCTCAAACTAAGTCCAATTCTCATGTAAACATACACTCATTGTATACTTCCGCTTCTTTCTGAATACTCAAATCAAACTGCAATCAAACTGTCACTTGCATGTTTTTAAACTGTAACTGTATTTTTTAGATTTTCTTTACTTGGTTTCCAGAAGTCTCGGACGCTGGTTTTTTCCTCCTACCTTGCTGGCTGGGTTTTCCCTCTCCTTGGCTAGCTCCTCCTTCCCAACCTGTGAGTGATGGAGAAGCCCAGGGCTGACTCAGTGCTCCGGAGAGCAAGCACTTTGGAGTCCAGGCTTAAAAGATTCGCCTGCAACAGCAGAGAGCTCTGGGTTGTTGGAGCTGGGTGGTGAACACATGGGGATCGTGTGCTCCTCTATTTCTGTCTGTGTTTGGCGTTTGCTATTTAAACAGCGTTAAAAATAACTGGCATCTCTACGATGAGATTCTCAGCACTCTCACTTGAACTCCAAGCTCCCATGCCCAAGGTCTACACAACTTTTTCCTCTTCAGTGCCTCCCAGGTACCTCAAGTTTCCTTTGTCTAGATACAGTGGTCCTCAAACTATGGCCCGCGGGCCACATATTGTATTTGTATCTGTTTTGTTTCTTCATTGCAAAATAAGATCTATGCAGTGTGCATAAGAATTCGTTCATAAGTTTTGTTTTACTATAGTCAGACCCTCCAATGGTCTGAGGGACAGTGAACTGGCCCCCTGTTTAAAAAGTTTGAGGACCCCTGGTACCACCCCGCAAGCCCCTTTTTTGAGCAGACTCCCTAGAAGAAACCCTGGGATCCACTTAGCTCTGATTCTCTCTCTCTCTCTCTCACACACACACACACACACACACACACACACACACACACACACATTCACATATCCAATCTGTCAGTATCTGCTGTTGCCACCAATGTCCAGATCCCTAATATCTGTCTTCTTGCTTATTTTTGTTTGCCTCTGGTTTGGTTTTGGTTTTGTTTTTGGGTCACATCTAGCAGTGTTTAGTGGTTACTCCTGACTCTGCACTCAGAAATCACCCCTGGCAGGCTCAGGGGACCATATGGGATGCCAGGAATCAAACCGGGGTCTGTCCTGGATTGGCCGCATGCAAGACAAATGCACTACTGTGCTATCTCTCCTGCCCTGTTTGCTTCTGGTTTGGGGCCACACCCGGCAATGCTCAGGGGTTACTCCTGACTCTGCACTCAGGAATCATTCCAGGCGGTGCTGGGGGAGGGGGGGACGACCATATGATATGCCAGGGATCAAACCCGGGTCAGCCACGTGCAAGGCAAGCTTCCTCCCCACTATACTATCTCTCCGGCTCTTGCTTCTCGATTCTTGCAGTAGCCTACTAGCTTGTATGACTTTACCTACCCTTCCTGGCCTTTAGTCTTGTCATACCCCAGAAGCCAGACAACACAGTCTATGTCTCTGTCACTGTCTCTCTCACTCAGGCCCCGCCAAAGACTGCCTTGTCTAGTGTCAAGCAAGGCCCACCCAGTCCAGAACCTCGGAACTTGTTTTCTGTTACTCCTACCTTGCTCCCCAGCTGCTCTTACCTCTGTGGGTCCTGTCCCCCACCCCCAGCACTGATGTGATTCAGATGTTTACCTGCAACACACTCAGCCGGACGTCTACCCTGCTCACCCACGGACCCACTTCAAGTTCTGACTCATGCAGCAGGCCCCCTCTGCTTCGTCTTTTGTTCTTATTGAGCCATACCTGGCAATGTGCGGGCGGTTACTCCTGGCTCTTAGGAATTTGCACTTAGGAGTCATTCCTGGTGGGCTCAGGGACCCTATGGGATGCTGGGGATGGAACCCAGGTTGGCCAAGTGCAAGGTATGCACCCTCCCCACTGTACTATCACTCTGGCCCCTCTGCTTTTTTCAAATGGCTGTTTCTGGGCACTAGAGAGAGGGTACAGGATGGAAGGTACTTGCCTTGCATGTGGTTGCTTCGGCTGACTTAATCCATCTTTGGCACCATATTTGGTCCCCTCAGAGTCTTTCCTGAACACAGAGCTAGGAATATCCCGAGCAACACCACATGTTTCCCTACTATTGCTATTTCTGGTTCAGCACATGCCTAGCACGTGTGGGGACCTGGGTTTCATCCCTAACAACCACACACACACACACACACACACACACACACACACACACACACACACACACACACACACGCTCTTGCAAGCTCTCCATAAAAATTCTTTATCCAGGGGCCCGAGCGGTGGCGCAAGCAGTAGGATGTTTGTCTTGCACTCGCTGACCCAGGATTAACCAAGGTTCAATCCCCCAGCATCCCATATAGTCCCCCAAGCCAAGAGCGATTTCTGAGCACATAGCCAGGAGTAACCCCTGAGCGTCACCAGGTGTGGCCCAAAGAAACAAAAACAAAAAATTTTGTCTCCATGGACCAGAGAGATGGTACCAGGGTAGAGGTACTTACTTTGAACCCTGATTCGAATCCTGAGCACCCCAAACAGTCCCCTGAGCACCACCAGGATTCACTCCTGAAAGCCAGAAATAGCCCCCAAGCACAGTGAGATGTGGTCAACTGCACCCCTCAAATTCTGCCTCTGTCTTTCTGTTTCTTTGTGCCATGATTCCTTTTTTTTTGTATGCCTATGATACTTACCTAATATTCTATATATATATTACTTTTTTCTACCATCTCTCTTCTTCCACCCAAATGTATGTCCTATGATGGCAAAAAAAAAAAAAAAAACTGTGTCTGTTTTCAATGTTGCTATATCTCCAGCATCTAGAACAGTTTGGTATATAATAAAACCCATTAAAACCATATCAAAGACTGGGGCTGGAGTGATCACACAGCAGGGTTTGATCCCGGCATCCCATATGGTCCCCTGAGCCTGCCAAAAGTTATTTCTGAGTCCAGAGCCAGGAGTAACCCCTTAGTGCCTCTAGGCATGGCAAAAAAAATAATAATAATAACAACTCCAAAACAAACAAAGACAAAACAAACAAAAAAATTGTTGAAACAGTGGTGAATGATGTCTGCCAGACTCGGCTGAAATCTCTGAGGGCAGAAAATTTTGGACCGATTACCATTGTATCCAAGTTACTAAATATAGTGTTGTTTCACAGAGCTTTGTTGAAGACATCAATTTATTCAGGAAAAAGACCATTTATGAGGGAAAATGGAACGAGAACAATGACACAGAAATGAGAAAGAACAGGAATATTTTGGTGAGGAGATTGGCTTGATGGATTTAAAAGGGTCCAGAACAGGGTAATACTAGGGAATGAGTTTGGAATGCTGCTGCTTTTTTTTTGTTTGTTTGTTTTTTTGTTTTTTTGTTTTTGGGCCACACCCGGTAACGCTCAGGGGTTACTGCTGGCTATGTGCTCAGAAGTTGCTCCTGGCTTGGGGGACCATATGGGACACCGGGGGATCGAACCGCGGTCCGTCCAAGGCTAGCGCAGGCAAGGCAGGCACCTTACCTTTAGCGCCACCGCCCGGCCCCAGCTGCTGCTTTTTAAGGCTAAAATGCTGGGGCTTTTTTGTTTGTTTGTTTGTTTGGTTGGTTGGTTGGTTTTTGGGTCATACCGGGCGGCGCTCAGGGGTTACTCCTGGCTCTATACTCAAAAATTGCCCCGGCAGGCTCAGGGGACCATATGAGATGCCGGGATTCGAACCACCAGCCTTGTGCATGCAAGGCAAACACCCTACCTGCATGCTATCTCTCTGGCCCCTAAAACGCTGTTTTGAATTTGGCTTTTTGGACCACACTCAGTAGTGCTCAGGGATTACTCTTGGCTCTGTGCTCAGGAATCACTCCTGGCAGACTGGAGACAAATGAGAGTCAGTCACATGCAAGGCAAGTGCCCTAGCCCCTGTACTAACTGTCCAGACCTAAAAGCTGCTTTGCATTTTACAGCTAAGCATTTCTTTAAAAAATCATTATGGATGCACTTGTTTAAGGACCTAGATTTGACAGCAGTGCCTGAGATGGGACTGGCAGCAAAAATAATTAGGTGGCTGGAACAGTCGGTGTAGAATAAAAATCCTCTAACTGGGTGCCTTAGGAAGACAAATTTTGAAACAAATGAAAGGACTATTTTGAAGGGAAGAAAAAAAAAAAGCAGTGGTTTAGGCAGCCTGGGCTTGAAGCTGGTGATGTCTGGTTTTTAAGCATCGTCATCTTGAAAACAGTCCTAATGCTAAGGTCCTCGGAGAGACCGAGATGAATAGTCAGTTTGAGGACAGGATCATAATTCAGACGCTGAGCGTGGCTGGGAGGCTGGCATGTGGGGTGATGGATGTGGGTCAGGGGTTGAGCCAGGATTGCTCAGGAAGGAAGGGACCACGTACAAACAGGCTCGGAAACCAACCCAAACAGTAGGAGCTGGCAGAGGGCGGAGGAAGCAGGAGGCGGAAAGGTGACAGGAACCAGAGAGGAAGGAAAAGCAGCAGAAGGAGGAAGCAACATTAAAACCCAAAGAGGCCAAATTGATGTGGGACAGAAAGACACCTCTTCCCAAACATAGCCCATTAGTTTCCCTCAGTTCAAATTATGGGGGTGAGGGGCCAGAGCAAAAGCGAGTAGTTCTTGTCACACATGTGGCTGAACTGGGTTCGATCCCCGGTATCCCATGTGGTTCTCTGAGCACTGCCAGTGATCTCTGAGTGCAGAGCCAGGAGTAAGCCCTGAAAACAGCTGGGAGAGCTTTTCTCCTAATAAAATTTGAAAGTGAAGGGTTGTGGATCAGAAGAGACCCAACTGAAAGCCACCACCTCCCCCTCCCAGGGGTCCAACCCAAGAGAACAACCCATAGGAGGAGCTCCAGGTCACAGAGAGCGCCAATGCAGTAATGCACCAATGCAGTAAGAGGGATGAGGGGCACAGCCCAGCATTCTCCAGGAAAAGGGGAGAATAGCGATCGCAGCTGACTGTCTCCTAGACCTAGACGGCTGAGTCAGCCAGGGACTGAAGCTCAGGGGAAGAGTGAGATCCCGGGTTCGATCCCTGGCACCGCACACATATGCATACCCTCACAATGATAATAATAAAGTGGGAAAGAAGGAGCTGTCTTAGAGGAAACACTGAAGGTGGGGTTCAGAGAGGTAGGGCTGGAGTTCTGGGGGGGCCCTCGAGGAAGTCAGACTTTCTCTTTGAGCCACGCCTGCCTCAGCTACAAGAGGAAGGCAGGGGGGACTTTGCTGCTCAGAGACTCTTTGCGGCTCCAAGTGTATAATGGCAGACTCTGGTGTTAGTGGATGACAAATTCTGATCTCTCTATCTCTATCTCTCTCTCTCTCTCTCCACATATGTTACCAAGAATGATATTTCAAATATAAATATGCTTCTGTCTGCTGTCTGTGTGTATACACTCCAGCTATATGACTAAAAACTTTAGTTGTTGTGGGTAAACACTTCTTGGTTCTTCCCCAGGAGCGGCCAAATGACTAAGGTAGTGAACATACTCCAGTCGCTGACTCAGGTGGTGAAAAGACAGATTCCAGAAAGGGTCTGTGGTCCGCCTTTGGGACACTTCTGTTTTCATTTTTACTTTTTTAATGACCAAAGGAAAAAAAAATTTTGACATATGTCCTGGGAAATGGCACAAAGTTTATAGTAAAGGAAAGAGAGCTGGCATGGTAGTTATAGCAAAGAGGGCGCTTGTCTTGCATGTGGCCAACCTAGGTTTGATACTGGCCATCATATATGATCCCCTGAGCCCCACGAGGCGTGATTCCTGAGCACAGAGCCAGGAGTAAGCCTGAGAACTACCGAGTGTGTCCCATCTCAAAAATAAGGAAAACAGGGGCCGGAGAGATATCATGGAGGTAAGGCGTTTGCCATGCCTGCAGAAGGTCAGAGGTTCGAATCCTGGTACCCCATATGGTCCCCCGAGCCTGCCAGGAGTGATTCCTGAGCGTAGAGCCAGGAATAACTCCTGAGCGCTGTCGGGTGTGATCCAAAAACCAAAAATAATAATAATAATAAGGAAAACTGATTATCAGAGATGAAGGGCCCCATCTAAAATATCACAGCTGGGAGTGATACAGCAGGTAGGACCCTTGGCTTGCACGTAGCTGATCTAGGTTTGATCTTCTGTATCCCATATAGTCTCCTGAGCACCACCAGGAGTGATTCCAGAGTACAGACCAGGAGTAACCCCTGAGCATCACTGAGTGTGGCTGAAAAACAAAACAGATTAAAGAAAAATCACACAGCCTGCCCACGTCCCTGCATACCAGCTCATGTTCCTCTGAGGACTGGCCAGGACCCTGGGAAACACCCAGGCAGAGAAAACCATCGGGATGACCTCCCTCTAGGTGATGGAGAGAGCCCAGGCCTCTGCAGCCCTATCGCTGTACCATGTCGTCCCTCACAGCAGCACTCAGCACATCCACTCAAGGTCCCTATGAGCGTGGGAATAGGAGAGGGGTCTCTGTTCACACACCTAATCTGACATGACCCAGATCTATGAAGAATTCACAAGACTACAACCAGAAACATGGAATGGAGGGGATATCTCATGGGGAGAGCATGCGTCTAGCATGGGTGAGGCCCTGTATTTGATATGAGACATCACATGTCTCCCCAGGACTTCTAGGTCTGACCTTGATAGCTCCTGAGCACTGTTAGGTTAAAGCACTGAGTCACCAGACCTGCTGTACTGACCTGAGGGACCCTATTCCACTGTATGAACCACATTTAAAAATATAAATAGAATGGGGCCAGAGAGATAGCATGGAGGTAAGGCAATTGCCTTGCACGCAGGACAGGGTTCAAATCCTGGCATCCCATATGCCCCCCTGAGCCTGCCAGGAGTGATTTCTGAGTGTAGAGCCAGGAGTAACCCCTGAGGTCTGCCGGGTGTGACCCAAAAATCAAAAATAAATAAATAAATATATAAATAGGGAGCCAGAGAGGTGGCACAAGTGGTAAGGCATTTGCCTTGCAAGTGCTAACCTAGGATGATCCTGGCATCCAGAAAACATTTATGGCAGGCAGGGGACCATAAAGGATGCTTGGGATTGAACCTGGGTTGACTGCTATGCTATCCCTCCAGACTGACTCTCTCTCTCTCTCTCTCTCTCTCTCTCTCTCTCTCTCTCTCTCTCTCTCTCTCTCTCTCTCTCTCTCTCTCACACACACACACACACACACACATGTATATATATTCATAGTTTTTGGGTCACACCCGGTGGCACTCAGAAATTGCTCCTGGCAATATATATATTGCTTTTTGGGCCACAGCCGATGGGTTACTCGTGCGCTCAGAAATTGCTTCTGGCTTGGGGGACCATATGGCATGCTGGGGGATCGAACCTCTTTCCATCCTAGGCTAATGCAGGCAAGGCAGATGCTTTACCACTTGCACCACCGCTCTGGCCCCCATAATATAAAAAAATTAAAAAAAAAAAAGGACCAGAGAAATAGTACAGTGGGTAGGGTGTTTGCCTTGCATATGGATGACTCAAATTAAGTTTCCCCCAGCACCATATATGGTCCCTGAAGCTCATTAGAAAAGACCCTCGGGCCCGGAGAGATAGCACAGCGGTGTTTGCCTTGCAAGCAGCCAATCCAGGACCAAAGGTGGTTGGTTCGAATCCCGGTGTCCCATATGGTCCCCCGTGCCTGCCAGGAGCTACTTCTGAGCAGACAGCCAGGAGTAACCCCTGAGCACCGCCGGGTGTGACCCAAAAAACCAAAAAAAAAAAAAAAAAAAGAAAAGACCCTCAAGCACAGAGCCAGGAATAAGCCCTGAATGCCCTCAAGTGTGGAAGAAAGAAGAAAGGAGGAGGAGAAGAAAGAAGAAGAGAAGAGGGGCCCGGAGAGATAGCACAGTGGCGTTTGCCTTGCAAGCAGCCGATCCAGGACCAAAGGTGGTTGGTTCGAATCCCGGTGTCCCATATGGTCCCCCGTGCCTGCCAGGAGCTATTTCTGAGCAGACAGCCAGGAGTGACCCTTGAGCACTGCCGGATGTGGCCCAAAAACCAAAAAAAAAAAAAAAGAAGAAGAAAGGAGGAGGAGGAGGAGGAGGAGGAGGAGGAGGAGGAGGAGGAGGAGAAGAAGAAGAAGAAGAAGAAGAAGAAGAAGAAGAAGAAGAAGAAGAAGAAGAAGAAGAAGAAGAAGAAGAAGAAAGGAGGAGGAAAAGAAAGAAGAGGGAAGGAAGAAGAGGAGGAAGAGGAAGAATATATGCCCCCCCCAAGCCAGGAGCGATTTCTGAGCACAGAGCTAGGAGTAACCCCTGAGTGTCACTGTGTATGGCCCAAAAAACAAAAACAAAAAAATGTGGGAAAACTGAACGGACACCAGGCAAAAAGACATATTAATGGCCAATGACACAGGAAAAACGTTACCACTTACTGTCATGAGCTTACAGTGAGATAATAACAGTCCGGCTCAGAGGGCAGAGATCACTGTGGTCAACAGGGTAGAGAACAAGGAATCCATGTTTGCTGTGGTGGGGGATGTAAGTCGGAGCTGCCTTTACAGAAAACAGGATGGAAACTTCTCAAAATAGCCAACTGAATTTACCAGATGGCTCTGTAATTTCATTTCTAGAACACAAAAACATTCATCTGAAAAGATAGATGCCAGCTATGTATGGGCACTAAACTCTATTTATAAAAGTCAAAATACAGAAACTGCCCAGTGCCAATGATGGATAAATGAATAAAGATGTGGTGATTGTCCCAGAGTTATAATACAGTGGGGAGGGCACTCACCTGGCATGCAGTTGGCCCAGGTTCAGTCCCCCGCACCACATATGGTTCCAAATCCCACTAGGAGTGATTTTTGAGCACAGAACCAGGCATAATCCCTGAGCACCACCAGGCATGACCCTAAAAGCAAGCAAAAAAGGTGTTTGTGGGGTTAGAGATAGTACAGTGGGGAGGACACTTGCCTTGCCCACATAGTCCACGATGCTCGATCCCAAGCATCCCACATAGTCCCGAGCCTGCCAGGAGTGATTCCTGAGTACAGGATTAGAAATAATACCTGGGCCGGGCAGTGGCGCTAAAGGTAAAGGTGCCTGCCTTGCCTGCGCTAGCCTTGGACAGACCACGGTTCGATCCCCCGGTGTCCCATATGGTCCCCCAAGCCAGGAGCAACTTCTGAGCACATAGCCAGGAGTGACCCCTGAGCGTTACTGGGTGTGGCCCAAAAAAAAAAAAAGAAATAATACCTGAGCACTTCTGGGTGTGGCCCCCAAAATAAAACAAAAATATGTTTGTATAGTATATGTATGTATAATATGTATGTATGTATAATATATGTATACATATGTGACATATATGTAATATCAGCTATAAGACACCAAATATAGTCCCCCTAGCCCACCAGGAGTGATCCCTGAGTACTGAGCCAGGTGTAAGCCTTAAGCATCACTAGGTGTGGTCCCATAATCCAAAGAATGAAAAGGGTGTTTTTTTGCCATTTTTTTTCGGGGGGCCCACATCTGATGATGTTCAGGGGTTACTCCTGGCTATGAGCTCAGAAATAGCTCCAGGCTTGGGGGACCATATGAGACGCTGGGGGGGAAAGAACCACAGTCTGTCCTAGGTTAGCACGTGCAAGGCAAAATGCCTTACCACTTGCGCCACCACTCTAGCCCTAAAAGTTTAAAAGAATATTGTAACTCCACCCTGGATTTAGGTGTAGCTACCTGAGACCCATCCATTTCTGGGAGGGATCTTGGGAACCAGATATTATGTGTGACCTTACCTGCAAGACCCTGCCCATTCCTGGGAGGGGTCTTGGAAAAGGTAGATTAGCCTTTGAGCCAGGGGATTAGGGGCGTCTGCCCTGCTGGGCTTTCGGGCTTTTGGGTCTTTGCCTCTTTTGGTCTTTGACCAGCATGGAGGTCAAAGGGAGATGGCTGAAAGGAGTTAAGATGCAGGGCTAGCTAAGAATGGCTGAATGCTTGAAAGGTTAGGATAGAGGCCACACATGTGGTGGATAGGGTATGAATAAAGCTGATGCTTCCTGATGCCTGCCTGTGAGTTCAATACCCGTCGCTTTCCTGGACCCCAGACCTGCCGGTTCATGGGGGATGAAGCCACGTGGCCGGGGCCTAAGGACAAAGGCCTCCATCCTTCACCATCCATCGCTATCCAGCTCCATCTTTAATTATTTGATTCAACAGAATATGAAATCCTGCTCTTTGCAACAACAGGGATAGCATTGGAAAAGGTCATAGTAAGCAAAATAATTCAGAGGGAGAAAGCTAAAAGGCCAGAAATCTCATCCATGGTGGTACTTGAAGAAGCAAAGCAAGAGGGGCTAGAGTGGTGGCGCAAGCGGTAGGGCATCTGCCTTGTAAGTGCTGACCTAGGGCGGACCATGGTTCGATCCCCCGGTGTCCCATATGGCCCCCTAAGCCAGAAGCGATATCTGAGCACAGTCAGGATTAACCCCTGAGTGTTACCGGGTGTGGCCCAAAAAGCAAGAAAAAAGAAAGGGGGGTGAAGGAGCATTTAAGGCTGGAGGGGTCTTCACTGGTACTTCGGTGGGGCAGTTAACATATATTTTTGGGGGAGGTCACATCCAACAATGCTTGGGGATGACTCCTGATGCTATGCTTGAGGGCCACCCCCAATGATGGTAGGGGACTATGCGGTGCCAGAAATCATGGCTTGGACCTAGTGCCAGGCATGTGCTCCAGCCCTCTGGACCTCTTTTCCTTGACCCCAGTAATATACTATTTTAGGGGGCCAGAGCAATAGCACAGCAGTGGGGCATTTGCCTTGCACACAGATGACCCGAGATGGATACAATCTTCTCAACATCACCTCATTCAGAAAGAGAGAGGGCCATAGAGTATAGTGGTTAAGGCCTTGCAAGTAGCTAATCTCATTCCTAGTACTGCATATTGTTCCCTGAGCACCCTGGGGTCAATCCTGAGCACAGAGCCAGGAATAGATCCCCACACGCACCCCAAGCAAGCATTTTCGGGTATGGCCTAAAAACGTGCCCCCCATTATGAAGAGAAAAGAAAAGTAACATGTATCTATGTTCACAGAGGGAAGCGAGGTGGCAAGAAATCTCTGGGGTCAAGGCGAGGAGGAAAGGTCAGTGAAGAGTCTGAGAAGTGAGAGGCCGGGACCCTCAAAGGATGCCAATACTGCGTCACTGGGTGAATACCCTTGGGGGGAGTCCCCAGGCAGTGGGGTTTTTCTTATTCAAAGGCTGTGAAGCAAGAGGGAACAGGATGTGCCAGAGGAGTCAGGAATGGGGCTCAGTGGAAGTACATTTGCCTTGCATGGGTGAAGCCCAGAGTTCTGGCCTGAACACTGCAACACAAACTTTAAAAAACACAGAACTTGGAATGCAGTCTAGTACAACCTTTATGGAAAGCGATATGGAGATTCCTTCACAAACTGGAAATTGAGCTTCCATACGATCTAGCTATACCACTCCTAGGAATATACCCGAGGAACACAAAAATACAATACAAAAATCCCTTCCTTACTCCTATATTCATTGCAGCACAATTTACAATAGCCAGACTCTGGAAACAACCAAGATGCCCTTCAACAGATGAGTGGCTAAAGAAACTGTCGTACATATACACAATGGAATACTATGCAGTCATCAGGAGAGATGAAGTCATGAAATTTTCCTATACATGGATGTACATGGAATCTATTATGCTGAGTGAAGTAAGTCAGAGGGAGAGAGAAAGACACAGAATGGTTTCACTCACCTATGGGCTTTGAGAAAAATGAAAGACATTTTTAACAGTATCTCAGAGACAAGAGAGATGAGGGCTGATAGGTGCAGCTCATGACATGAAGCTCATCACATAGAGTGATGAGTGCAGTTGGAGAGATGACTACACTGAAAACTATCATAACAATGTGAATGAATGAGGGAAGTAGAAAGCCTGTCTCAAGTACAGGTGTAGGGGGGTGGGGAGGAGGGAGATCTGGGAAATTGGTGGTGGGAATGTTGCACTGGTGAAGGGGGGTGTTCTTTACATGACTGTAATCATACAACTATAATCATGTTTGTAATCACGGTGTTTAAATAAAGATAATTATAAAAAAAACACACAGAACTGGGGCTAGAGACATAGCACAGTGGTAGGGCATTTGCCTTGCATGTGGCCGACCCAGGATGAACCCAGGTTCGATCCCTAACATCCTATATGGTCTCCCGAATCTGCCAGGAGTAATTTCTGAGTGCAGAACCAGGCATAATCTCTGTGCACTGCCAGGTGTGGCCCAAAAACCTATAAATAAATAAATACATAAATAAATAAAATAATATTTTTTTAAAGCACAGAACTGACAGAAAAACAGAATGGTAGAAACTTGAGCTGCTGGGGCTCGAACCCAAGGTAGGGCTGGGACCCCATGGAAGGAATCCGCACTCCTCAGGTCTTTTTTCCAGGACTAGTGAACATATGGCCAGAGAGACCTACAGGGGGTGTGGTGTTTTTCTTACATGCAGCCGACCCAGATTCTATCCCCAGCATCTCATCCCGAAGCTCCCCCGGGAGTGATTCCTAACTTGACCCCTAAGATTGCTGGATTTGGCCTCCCAAAAAAAACAAACAAAAGACATGACAACCAGGCCTGTCACCATAGAATGGTGTTGAAAGGGGGCCGGAGAGATAGCATGGAGGTAGGGCATTTGCCTTGCATGCAGGATGGTGGTTCGAATCCTGGCATCCTATATGGTCCCCCGAGCCTGCCAGGAGCGATTTCTGAACGTAGAGCAGGAGTAACTCCTGAGCGCTGCCGGGTGTGACCCCCAAAAAAATAAAAAAATAAAAAGAATGGTGATGAAAGGTAGGGGTCTGGTTAGAGAAAGCTGACACAGTATACCCCCCTCCCCGAAAAAAAGTATCTGTCAGGAGATGAACCTCTAAATACTAACCCAGCGCCTAGGAATGGATTGGATGAAGGCAAAGTTTTCACCTCCATTCTCAACAGATCTGTAGGAATCCACTAATTTGGGGCTCACAGGGCAGGCCCTGTCTGCCTACCAGGTTTGTCTGCCCCATCTCTGGGTATTGGCTTGCTACTTAGCACCACCAAGAAGCTGGGGAAAGAGTGATAAAAACTAGAAGAGGGGTAAGAAAGAGATTACTGGATGCTCAGCCGTTGCTCCTGTTCTGAGTGGCGCAAACACTGCCTCCTGCAGGCCGTAAGAGGAACTGAAGCAGCACACATGTGCCCTGCAGACTCCAGTCCTGTTGGGTCACTTTTGGGGAAAGGGTTAGCGATATTGGATCAGGAGCCTCAAAAAATCCTTCTAACCCAGTAATTCCACTTTGGGGAATGTTTACCCTGAGGGAGGGGGAAGATGCAAACGTCTGTAGATGAAATTTTTCATGGTAGGGTTGGAGAGAGAGTACAGGTCTTCGAGAGCAGGCGGACAAGCAGGGTGTGAGCTCCAGCATCTCATATGCTCCCCAGCACTGTCAGCAGCCACTCATGCTCATAGAGCTAGAAATAAGCCTTGAGCACTGTGGGGTGTGGCCCAAAATTATTTTTTAATTATAAGATTATGTTGTTTTTTTCATTATAAGGTTATTATAATATTCAGGTTGGAATAATCCAATAGATTGGTTTGAAAGAATTTAACCATCCAGGGCCGGAGAGATAGCATGGAGGTAGGGTGTTTTCCTTGCGTGTAGAAGGACAGTGGTTTGAATCCCAGCATCCCATATGGTCCCCAAAGCCTGCCAGGAGCAATTTCTGAGTGTAGAGCCAGGAGTAATCCCTGAATGCCCTCAAGTGTGGAAGAAAGAAGAAGAAGAAGAAGAAGAAGAAGAAGAAGAAGAAGAAGAAGAAGAAGAAGAAGAAGAAGAAGAAGAAGAAGGAGGAGGAGGAGGAGGAGGAGGAGGAGGAGGAGGAGGAGGAGGAGGAGGAGGAGGAGGAGGAGGAGGAGGAAGAAATAATGAAAAAGGCTAAAGGGGCCGGAGAGATAGCATGGAGGTAAGGCGTTTGCCTTTCATGCAGGACGGTGGTTCGAATCCCAGCATCCCATATGGTCCCCCGAGCCTGCCAGGAGCGATTTCTGAGCATGGAGCCAGGAGTGACCCCTGAGCACTGTTGGGTGTGATCCAAAAACGAAAAGAAAAAGAAGAAAGAAAGAAAGAAAGAAAGAAAGAAAGAAAGAAAGAAAGAAAGAAAGAAAGAAAGAAAGAAAGAAAGAAAGAAAGGAGGGAGGGAGGGAGGGGAGGGAGGGAGGGAGGGAGGGAGGGAGGGAGGGAGGGAGGGAGAGAGGGAGAGAGAGAGAGAGAGAGAGAGAAAGAAAGAGAGAAAGAAAGAAAGAGAGAAAGAAAGAAAGAAAGAAAGAAAGAAAGAAAGAAAGAAAGAAAGAAAGAAAGAAAGAAAGAAAGAAAGAAAGAAAGAAAGAAAGAAAGAGGCCAGAGAGAGCAGAGGCAGGGCATTTGCCTTGCACACAGCTAACCCAGGACAGACGGTGGTTCGAATCCCAGCATCCCATATCCCCCCGAGCTTGCCAGGAGCAATTTCTGAGCACAGAGCCAGGAGTAAACCCTAAACATCACCAGGTGTGGCCCCAAAACCAGTCAATTAATAAATAAACTGCTAAAATATAAATTAAAAAAAAAGAAACCATCCAAGCTAGATACTGCAATTAGGTTCTAAAGTACAGTCGCCTTACTACTGTAGTTTCAGCATTACTACTGTGCTCTGGTATTACTACTGTAGTAACAGGATTACTTCTGTACTCTAGTACAGAGGAGGTGGTGGCACTTCACGATGTATTTAAAGGTTTCTGAAGAACTGTTGTGACTGCAAATGTACTGAGTAGAGGGAAGCGCGAAGGAACAAGATGAAGGGCAAGCAATGCGTTGTCAGTGCAAGTGGGGACCACCGAGGGGATGCAGGAAGAAGGATGGTCAGGATTGCAGGCACACGAGGTGGAATTTCTGGGGGTGCAAAGCTGTTTCCAGCGGGAAGGGAACTAAAGGGTCCAGTGGGGACCCCAGGAGGCTGAAAAGGACTAGGGGGGAAAAAATAACATGTCTAGGGACCAGAGAGACAGCGCAGCGGGTAGGGCATCTGCCTTGCACTCAGCCGACTCAGATCTTGGCCCTACATGAGCCCAGATTGCAACCTGGAAGGGCGGTCGCCTCCCCCTGGAACTGGGATGTCGCAGGATGCTGTAGCCACCGGGTTGGACGCTCTTCTTCCACGTTGCCTTCCCCGGCGTGAAAGAAGTCCCAGGCTCGCGCATGCTCTCCTCCAGGTTCTTCCGGTGGCGCCAAAAACCGACCCGGAGGATGGCGGCAAGGGTGCGCAGGCGCAGTAGACCTTGGGGCCCTGCTCTGTGAAATTTCACAGCCTAGTGGGGGGATTGTAGGTTGCATGTGGCCGGCAGGAGTGAAGAGTGAGTCGGGGTATGACTTCCACGGATTTGGGGAGACCCCCACGGAACCCAGAAACCTTGGTAGCCAGAGCATGGTGCTTGGGGAGCCCTAGGCCTAGCCCTTGGGCCTCTGAAACGAACGCCTGGGTTCTGTGTCGGTTCCCTCACTGGTCCCCAAGTCACCCCATTTCCTTTTGAAGCTCTTGCATCTGCCTGTGATCCCCAAGGCCCAGGGCTGGCAGGGTCGAGAGGAGTCTATGGCCTGGCCGAGTTGAAGAGGCCCAGGAAAAAAAAAAAAAAAGAAGAGGCCCAGGAACCCAGGGGTCTCTTCAGGCCCTGAACTGCCCAGATCTGTCCCAGCCCCCCAACTCTGCCCCTTCCCTGGAGGTACAGAGTGGCTCTGCTCTGCACAAGCCCAGCTCTCACCCTGGCTTGCACCTCGAAACACAGAGCCCCAGGATGCTGGGGAATCAGATTTCTTCTCTTCCTGTCCTGCTCTTTGCCGTAGTTGTCTGAATTAGGATTCACCAGCTCCCACACTTGACCCTAGTCCTTGCACAACTGCACGTGATGTCTACACAATCACACATTCAGTTGAGGTCCTGAGATCACAAAGATAGACTCCAGAATGGGGCCCCCAACTGGGGATCAAACCTGGGGAGCCACATCCCTGAACCCCTCTTTTCTTTCAGAGCTGGTTCTTTTTTTTTTACATGAAGATAACAACCCTCCAACTTATGCACACACACACACACACACACACACACACACACACACACACCCCTAGTGGTATTTTTCAAGGTCCTGTCCCCTGACCTGGAAGGTCCCAAGGACTCCAGGAATCCCCCCCCCCAAGATTCTGTGTTTCACCCCCATAGCCCTTTCCTGCCATCTGAAAGATACCTGAGTTTATAGCCAATTTTCATTCAAATCCGCTGGAGAAGGGGATGATTTTGCCGCTTTCTCAGCCAAGAACCATGTCATCCTGAACATGTTGTGAGGAGACAGGGCAGAGAGCAGATATGGGGGAGCAAGGGAGAGAAAGCCCTTTTGACCACCTGAATTTGAATGTCTTTTCTGGCACCTTCATTTTCCTGCTGGTCACAGACTGGGGGGCCTCCACCCCACCATTGTTGTCTCAGACTTGCCCCTGACACATCATTTGCCCACTAGGCCCCGAAGGCATGACGTTCTGTCACTGGACGGTCACTCTGAGTGGCCTTTCCTGTGCATGCTCCCTTTCCTGACCCAGATCATGGCGGATGTAGATGAGGCAGCCCGCCATCTGTCAAAAAGTGGGAGCACCCTCTATGCAGTGCTGGAACTGAAAAAAGGGGCTTCGCCCGAAGATGTCAAAAAGGCCTACAGGTTCACTCCTCAGCCCCTCACCCCTCACTAGCCTGGAATTGACCCCTCTGATCTTTGCTCTCTGATCCCTGGCAATCCCCCCCCCCCCCAGTCTTCCTTTGGGGACTGAACAGGATCCTCACCCTCTTGGGCAGCAGGAAAAGAATTCAGTGGAGCTGTTTCTTTCTTTGGGCCCCTCTCTGCCTTCCTTCTTTTCTCCTCCAGCCTTTCACCCCAAAATCCTCTACCCCCTCATGCTCTGTCCTCTTCCCCACCCACCTTCGGGTATTGTCTGGACAGGAGATTGGCTTTGAAGTACCACCCAGACAAGAATCCAGGGAATCCACAAGCAGCAGAGACATTCAAGGAGATCAACACGGCCCATACCATACTGAGTGACCCAAAGACGAGGAAGATCTATGACAGACATGGCTCTCTGGGGATCTACATATATCAACACTTTGGCGCACAGGGCGTCACATACTATTTTATCATGAACAGTTGTTGGTTCAAGGTATGTAAAATCATATTTCCAATCCTGGGTGAACGGGTCTGAAGCAAGGACACACATGAAATATTCCAAACCAGGCTGAAGATGAAACACATGTAGTCTGGCAGTCTTCTACCTCATATTGAGGGTGAGTTGCCTGCCAGAACTATCTTTTGTTGTTGTTGTTGTTGTTGTTGTTGTTGTTGTTGTTTTTGGGTCACATCTGGTGGCACTCAGGGATTACTCCTGGCTCTGTGCTCAGAAATCACTCCTGGCAGGCACGGGGGGGGGGGGGGGGGGGGGGGGGGGGGACGGGGGGGGGGGGGGGCGGGACGGGGACCATATGGGATGACGGGATTTGAACCACCATTCGTCCTGGATCAGCTTTGTGCAAGGCAAATGCCTTACCACTGTGCTACCTCTCCAGCCCCAGAACTATCTTTTTTATTGAGGACAGAGACCACCCCAGGTGGGGTGTTGAATCATAGCCAGGAGTAACAGCCAGGAGTAACCCCTGAGCATCAAAACGGGTGTGGCCCAAAAACCAAAAAAAATAAAAAAATAAAAATAAAAATAAATAAAAATAAAAAAAGCAATCTTTGTTTTGGGTGAAACCAAGTTGTAAACAAATAGAAAGGAATCAGGGATGATCTTTGTTTTGGGTAAAATAAGGTATAATCTAACAAAGTTAGCCTCTTTTCTAATCTCTTAAGAATAAGGAATGGTTAGGGGTCGGAGAGATAGCACAGTAATAGGGCATTAGCCTTGCACACAGTTGATCCAGGATGGACAATGGTTCAAATTCCAGCATCCCATATGGTCCCCACACCTGTCAGGATTGATTCCTGAGCGCACAGCCAGAAATAACCCCTGAGCACCGCCGGGTGTGACCGAAAAACAAAAACAAACAAACAAAAAAAAAAGAATAAGGATGTGGGAGGGGGTAGCTATAGCACAGTGGGAAGGGCATATTTGCCTTGCATGTGGCCCACCAGGGTTCAATCTAGCATCTCAATTGGTCCCCGGGGCTCACGGAGTAACTGCAAAGAAGAAGGAAGCAAGGGCCAGAGTGATAGGATAGTGGGAAGGATGTCAGCCTTGCACGGGTTTGATCCCCATCATCCCATATGGTCCCAAGCCCTTAAGAAATGATTCCTGAGTGCAGAGCCAGGAGGAAGCCCTGAGCACTGCCAGGTGTGGTGGGAAAAAAAAGACATAATGGAAGTGGGAGCCCTGGGTTCCTGGACAGTGAATCCTCTTAGGGCAAACTCACGGTCAATGTGCAAGGATATGAGAGAGAAAGAGAAGCTGGTGGGACAGACCTTTTCCCCTTCCTTTCAGATGCTCATGTGCCTGTGCTGTCTGCTCACCTGCTGCTATTGCTGCTGCTGTTGCTGCTTCTGCTGTGGGACACTCCGGCCTCCAACCGATGAAACTACCAGGAGAAATTACCAGGTCTACACTCAGCAGCCTCCAGGAGCAGGTGAGAGGCTGGGGCCAGAATTGAGTGACTAGTGCGTTTAAGAAACACTTGGGATGTGGGAGAGAAACAGACTGGAGGAGAAACTCTGAAGCTCCTTATGTATGGGTCTAAAAAAAGAAAGAGTTGATTGGGCCCAAATCCAAGTGCAGCGGAGAGGGCTTTTGCCTTGCACGCAGGTGACAAAGGTTTGATCCTGGCATCCCATATGTTCCCGAGCCTGCCAGGAATAATTCCTGGGTGCAGATCTAGAAGAAAACCTTGAGCATTACCGGGTGTGACCCAAAAACCAGAACAAAAACTAATTAAAAAAAAAAAAAAAAGGGGTTTGCATGAGCTCTTCTGTCCTTTTGGTCTCTCACTACTATTGTAAGGAATGGGATGGGAATTAGGCGGTGCTGCGGGAGGGAGCCCTGGAAAGGGCAGTAGCTAAAGATGAGTTAGAGGATGCTTCTGACGCCTGGTCTCACCTAGAAGTTGAGGAATCATGGGGACTCCCTCTGCAAGTAAACTTGAAAGTGGCATCATTTGGGGCCGGAGAGATAGCATGAAGGTAAAGTGTTTGCCTTTCATGCAGAAGGTCAGTGATTCAAGTTCCGGCGTCCCATATGGTCCCCCGAGCCTGCCAGGAGCGATTTCTGAGCATAGAGCCAGGAGTACCTGAGCACTGCCAGGTGTGATATCCCCCCCCCAAAAAAAAGAAAGTGGCATCACTGGCAGTCTCATCAGTGCCACCTTGTGATGCCCATGCATAACTGCAGGACAACGGCTGCTAGAATAAAACATCATGAGACTGAATGATTATTATCTATAGTTTGTTGTGTTTTTTTTTTTAAATCCCATCCTAGGAAAACGAGAAAGCTATGCACAAGAGGACTCTAATAGCATTGGTTAAAAGATAAAGAAGATTAAGGTATGGAAACATATGCAACAAGGATAAGGAAAGAGATGGAAAGATAATAGAGCGGGTAAGGCATTTATTTGCCTTGCACATGGCTAACCCAGGTTCAATCCTGCCACCCCGTATGGTCCCTCGAACCCTCCAGGAGTGATTCCTGAGTGCAAAGCCAGGAGTAGGCCCTGAGATCCCCCAGGCGTGGCCCCAAAATAAAAAGTAAGAAGGGAATATAGATTCAGGGGCTAGAGCAATAGCACAGTGGGTAGGCTGTTGCCTTACATGCAGTTGACCTGGGTTCAATCCTCAGCATCCCTGATGGTCCTCTGAGCACTGCCAAGAGTTAGGAGTAAGCCCTGAACCTGCTGGGTGCCATTTCCTACCTCTATAAAAGAAGAAAAAAAAAAAAAAAAGAATATTTAGACCCATTCCAGAAGGGACATTCATGGCAGCTTTATATCTTTGAGAGAGGAGTACAGGAATTTCTGTCCTTACATAAAGGGGTTTTCTCTCTTTCCAGTGATCTCTGCTTACTGTGCCTCTTCCTCTGCCCAAGGTGCTGACTTCATGATGTGCCATCTACGTCCCAGTCCACTGGACCCTTTGGGGAGAGCAGGTAGCCCGTCCCTACATAGACCCTGCCTCAGAAGCACTGATGACATTCGTCCCCATGAGGGGCTGTCTCTATCCTTGATGGCATCACTGGCCACTCTTCCTCTCCACTCCTCTCAATTTTACCCAGGGGGTGGCCTCTCTTCCCTCTCCTAAGGTGGGCTCCAGCAGCCACTCTGGTTTTCCTTGGCTTTCCCCGAGTATCTTCTGCCCAGTGTCTTCCTTGGGATCTGGGCCCAGCTCAGCTGAGAAGGCCCCAAAGTCATTGGTAGTCTCTTCACCAAGGTGCTGATAACTGAAGCTGGAGCCCCCAGACAACCCCGCCCACCTTTGTTGCAACTCCCAGAATCCTTAGCGAGTCACCTTCCCAGGCCTGGGCACCTTTCTGGTTCCTGCCTCATCTTTCAGACACTTCTCTGAGGGCACCTGAGGCTGAAGAACTGCTAACCTAGGGGTGGGCTGATGCTCACCAACCGTGCCTGGCTCCCCACAGGCTATCCTGGGACCTCCCAACTGATGCAGGCCAGTCAACAGACATCTTCGATCTGGGGCCTGAACCTGACAGTGAGGAGGCTGTGCTCCCACAGCCCCCCAACCCACCAAACCTCCCCACAGCTTATCAGAATCTCCACAGACCCTTTAGTCTGCCCCACCCAGGATCAGAGCTCAGGAACACCTCAGACTTCTCTCTGCGACCTGGGAGAAGGACCAAAAGTGTCAATAAAGGAAATATTGTCCTGTCCCAGTGTGTATGAGTGGGTCAATATGCACACACACACTGTGTCTGGAGACAGGAAGTTGCCTGGAAGGGAAGGCCACGGTCTGCCACCCACGTCTAGCCGGGCCTGGCAGAGAGCAGAAGTCAGCCCATCTGTGAGCGTGGGGCAAAAGCTTCTGGAAGCCTCGTCATTGTGACCGTATGTTCTAACATATCCCTGGAGCCCAAAAATAGGCCCCCAAAGTCAGGTGTCCTCTGCCACGCCCAGCTCCTCTCAACTTCCCGACAAGTTGGAATTCCCTGGGGTGGCTCCAGAGATGCATTTGGGGACCAGCATCTCACACTTTCCTCAGGGAGTGGCTAGGAAGGACAAAGGGGCAGCAGCCATTCTAGCCTGCAAAATTGGAGGGAAGGGGATTGTTGGGGTCACACCTGGCAATGCTCAGGGCTTACTCCTGGCTCTGTGCTCAGGGATTAATTCTGGTGGAACTCAGGGACCCATATGGGATCAAATCTGGATCAGCCATGTGCAAGGCAAATCTAAGGTGATAAAGAATTGGGCAGGGTCTGAGAGATGGGACATCAGGTGTCTTTTGCCTATATGCAGCTGACCTGGGTTCAATTCCCAGCACTCACCAAGAGTGATTCCTGAGCACAGAGCCAGGAGGAAGTTCTGAGCACTGCCAGATGTGGCCTAGAAATTAAACAACCAAACAGTTCAATGCCTCCCTCATCCCAATCACCCACTTCATTGGGGGGGGGGTGTTGTCCTGTTTTGAATCCTGGGGTTTACAGCAAGATACTAACTGACTAAACCAACTTGTGCTGGCTCTAAGTCCCTTTCCTATGCCCGGCCTCAGGCCCATGGAGATTCTGCGCCTCTGCCCTAGCAGAAGGACCCGAGGACTGAGCTTGGGGTTCACAGGAGCTTGCGGGGAGTGAGAGCCAGGTCCCCTATAACCCCCCGAAAACCGTGTGCCCGGCCTGTTTTTGCGTGACTCAGGGTCATCACAAGAACAGCTGCAGCTCGCCTTACAGGAGCTAAATTGGGAGCTGGAATGTCAGGCAGGGGCTCCCCACCCCCATGTTCCAGTTAATTTGGGGAGCAAGGGACAGACAGTGCAGTCCAGAGCGTGAGCAGGAGAGATCGGGGAAGCAGGGGGCAGACACACTCAGCAAACAGGCATTAGCTGGAAGCTCCAGGTCCCTTCAGGCCCAAAACAAGGCAGCTTTCGAAGGAGCAGAAAGGACAGAGAGAGACAGAGAGACAGGCCAGGCGAGCAGGAGCCACTTCTAGAGGGAAAGTCGGGATCCAGAGCCAGTCTAGAGCGGACGAGGAGGGTCAGGAGGCAGTGAGGAAAGGCCAGGAACCAGGGCCGAGGCCAGGCCACAGAGGGGATGAACTTCACCGTGGGGTTCAAGCCGCTGCTAGGGGATGCACACAGCATGGACAACCTGGAGAAGCAGCTCATCTGCCCCATCTGCCTGGAGATGTTCTCCAAGCCGGTGGTGATCCTGCCCTGCCAGCACAACCTCTGCCGCAAGTGCGCCAACGACGTCTTCCAGGTGTGTCTAAAAGGGCAGGGGCCAGGGCGGGAGGTCTCCCAGCAGGTCAGAGCTGGGCGCCCAGATGGCGTCGGGCAGAGGGTAGTGGATGTTCCTGGCTGGGTCCTAGCAAATCCTAAAGTAAGCATGAGTCAGCAGCTGCCAGGAGTGCTGGGGACAAGAGTCTGAGGCACAGCACAGCTGTAGCCCAGAATTCACTGAAGAGGAAGGCGCAATAGAAATGAGAGGGCAGGGGCTGGAGAGATAGCACAGCAGTAGGGCATCTGCCTTGCATGCAGAAGGACGATGGTTCAAATCCCAGCATCTCATATGGTACCCCGAGCCTGGCAGGAGGCATTTCTGAGCTCAGAGCCAGGAGTAAACCCTGAGCGCTTATGGGTGTGACCCAAAAACAAAGAAAAAATAATTTTAAAAAGAGAGAAATAGAAGGGTTGGAGGGAAATGGCCCAAGACCAGCTAGTCTATGTGGATCCAGGTGATCAGTGTGGACTTTTAGATGATTTTGGTTTTGTTTTTATTTCATTTTATTTATTTTGGGGCCATATCTAACAATGTTAAAGGATGACTCCTGGCTCTGCACTCAGGAATCACTTCTGGTATTGCTCAGGGGACTACATGGGATGCCAGAGATCAAATCCAGTCCAACCATGTGGAAAACAAGCCTGCTGTGCTATCGCTCTGTCCCCTTGTTTTTTGTTTTGAGCCCAGTTATCAGCAGTGCTCAGAGATGACTCCTGACTCTTGCACTTAGGAATCATTCCTGGCAAGCTCAAGGGACCTTAGGGGATGCCAAGGATGTAACCCAGATAGCCACGAGCAAGGCAAATGCCCTATCACTGTGCTATCTCTCTGGTCCCTGGAGTTGCGGATTTTGAGGATAAGAAAAGGGTAGAAAAAATATCCAAGAGAGAGTGAAACACTAAAAAGTAAATCCTGTGAGAAAAACTGACTATGGGGTGAAATGATTGGTATTTCAGGCAAAGGTCAACACACCCATCTTGGGGGTCAAGCTAAAGAATGGGCAGGAGGCTGGGAATACCCCAACCAGCATTCATGCTGGGACCCCATCATGTCAGACCAGAGACCTCCTAGTTGAAAAAGAATTTAGACCACAGACTAGAAGCTGAGATAAACACTTCCCAAACTTGTTCTCTGGGTTGGTTTGTGGTTGTGAGGGAAAGCAGAGAGATTCAAATCTCCAGAGGGCCTGTTAGCTACTGGGTTTAACATGTTCAGAGGTTTTAAATATTCTTGATTTGAGGGGAGCTCATTCAGCAGTGCTCATGGATTACTCCTAACTCTGTGCTCAGGAATCACTCGTGGCAGTGCTCAGGAAATCATATGGGATGCTGGAGATTGATCATGGGTAAGGCAAACACTCTACCTGCTGTACTATCTCTCCCACTGGAGCAAAGGTTTTAGAAACAGATTGTCTGGGCCCGGAGAGTTAGCACAGCGGCGTTTGCCTTGCAAGCAGCCCATCCAGGACCAAAGGTGGTTGGTTCAAATCCCGGTGTCCCATATGGTCCCCCGTGCCTGCCAGGAGCTATTTCTGAGCAGACAGCCAGGAGTAAACCCTGAGCAACGCCGGGTGTGACCCAAAAACCAAAAAAAAAAAAAAAAAAAAGAAACAGATTGTCTTACCTGCCTTTTGCCCCTGGGATCACCGCTAGTCATCAAGGAGAGGGAAGGGAAGGGCACTTGCCTTATATGTGGTTGACCTGGCTCGATCCTAGACATCCCATATGGTCCCCCAAGCATCACCAGGAGTGATTCCTGAGTGCAGAGTCAGGAGTAACCCCGGAACATCACCGGTTGTGGCCCCATAACAAAGGAAAGGGAAAGGAAAAGGCTCATGCATATAGGCACAGATCTTGCAGCGGAAGTAAGTGAACAGATGAGAGCCAGAGTGGGCTGGATTAGTATGCATGGTGATAAGGAGCGGCCAGAACATATTTCATTTGCATCTGAATTGATGAGGAAATGCGGGGGACTGGCAGTGATACTTAACTGTAAACACGTGCTTCCACCTTCAGTCCTGTGGGGCAGCTGGTTTAAGGAAATAATGGCCTGGCTGTGTTGAACAGGCTCCATCCGGCCAGCCCCTTGCTGTTCCCTGGGTCTGCTATATGCTCTCTTCAAGGAGTATCACTCAGGGTCTCTGCTGCCATGAATGCCCAGGCCGTATCCTCTTCCTCTTAGTGTCCAAACCTGCCATTATTTGACTCCAGAGTATTCTAGAGCCAATGAGTTCTCTCTCTGCGGATTCAGGCCTGCTGCCATCACCAGTCCATCTTGGGTTCTTCAAGACAGGCCCAAATGGTTGTGCCTTACCTGCCATCTTGGTTTCCCCTGGTTGTGCCTTGCCTGCCATCTTGGTTTCTCCCTGGTTGTGTCTTGAATGCCATCTTGATCTAAGTAACTCTCACAACTTCCTTCAGACTGACAAGTTTAGGGTCCAGAGAGCTAGTACAGCAGGTTGGATGCTTGTTTTGTACTTAGCTGGCCCAGATTCAATTTCTAGTACCACACAAGGACTCCCAAACTATAAACACAAAGTCAGGAGGAAGCCCTGAGCACTGCCAGGTGTGGCCAAAAGCCAGAAACAATAAAAGAAAACAGACTGAGGTCTAGGAAGGAATTTTAGAAAGACATGACCATTCCACCTCATGAGTTTGTTTTTGGGTTGTGTTGTTGTTGTTGTTCTTGGGCTACATCTAGCTGTGCTTTAGGTCTTATTTTTGACTGTGCTTAGGGATCACACCTGGCAGTGCTAAGGGGACCTTTTAGGGTGCCATGGATCAGGCCTAGGTTGGCCACATGAAAGGCAAATGCTCCCCCCACTGCACTATCTTTCTAACCCCCCAACTTTCTTGTGAGTTTGCAATGACACATCCGTTCTATGAAGCCTGAAGTTGTGAAAGCAAAGAGAAGTTTGGGGAGTGAAGGTCCTTCTGGTCAGTGGCCAGTGCCAGGTTTTCTGGATCACCAGGTCTAGGAACACAATCAGGTCATCTGTCAGGAGGTAAGAAGATAGATAAGTGCCTCCCCTGTTCCTGTTGGACCCCTACACCTTTTTAGACCCTCAGCATTCTAAAACTATGAACTGAGTTGCAAGGACCTGGGAGTAGGACCACAGAGGTAGTACAGCAGGTAGGGCATTTGCCTTGCACAGGGCTAACCTGGATTCAATCCCAGCACCCCAAATGGTCCCCTGAGTAACCCCCCAAGAGTAATTCCTGAGTACAGAGCCAGAAGTAACCCCTGAGCATCACCAGGTGTGACCCAAAAACAAAGACTTGGGAATTGCTAGGTTGAAGCCCTGTGCAGAATGTCTGGGGGCTGAGCTTGCTTCTGGAACTATGGAGTGAGAACTGTGAGTTTCTCAGTACAGAGTACCTCAGGGATGGGGTGGAGAAGGCACAGAACTCACTTCCTGGGGCTGCTTTATTCGGGCCTGCCTGGTGGGAGGCTGACCCAGATCCTTGGCTACACTCATCTCTATACATCTCGGTGAATCTCCTCTGCAAGATGAACATATTTCGTTTCTTCACACGTTGCCTCCACATTTTGACAACTTGGGGCATAATCAGATTGTCTGTTTTCTAAGTATGGGGACAAGAATAGGACTTTTGGTTCCTCCAATCTGAAATTCCTGAGGAGTACTAGCCTTAGAACGTTGTCTAGAAAGTTAACAGAACTTATAAGTGTGAAAGCAGTCTTTTATTTACACATGTGAGTGTAAGTATGGGCACACACACACACACACACACACACACACACACACATATATACGTTGTTTTCTAGCCTCTTCATCTCAGATCCTTGAGTTTCTTCTCTAGATGCAGGTAGTATTACAATGCTCCCTCCCCAAAAACCCACAAATAATTTTTTTTTAATTAGGGGCTAGAGAGAGAGGATAGCAGGTAGGGCCGCCTTGCAAGCAGACAACCCAGGTTTGATTCTCCAGGAGTGATCTCTGAGTCAGAGCCAGGAGTAACATCCGAGCCTTGCTAGGCTTGACCCCCAAATCAAAACAAAATGTTTTCAAATTTAAAAATGATTTAGGGGCCAGAGTGGTGGCACAAGTGGTAAGGCCTTGCCCACGCTAGCTTAGAGTGGACCGCGGTTTTATCCCCTGGCATCCCATAGAATCCCCCAAGCCAGGAGCGATTTCTGAGCACATAGCCAGGAGTAACCCCTGAGCGTCACTGGGTGTGGCCCAAAAAGAAAAATATATATATATTTAAAAATTTTTACTTTTAGGGGGGCTAGAGTGATAGAACAGTGAGTAGGGCATTTGCCTTGCACACAACCAACCTGAGTTTGATATCTGACATTCTATAAGGTCCCCTGAGCCAGCCAGGAGTGATTCCTAAGCAAAGAGTCAGGAATAACCTCTGAGCATTTCCAGGTGTGGCTCAAAAACCGAATAATAGGGGCCGGAGAGATAGCATGGAGGTAGGGCATTTGCCTTGCATGCAGAAGATCGGTGGTTCGAATCCCAGCATCCAATATAGTCCCTTGAGCCTGCCAGGAGCAATTTCTGAGCATAGAGCCAGGAGTAACCCCTGAATGCTGCTGAGTGTGACTCAAAAACCAAAATAAATAACAATAATAATAAATAAAAACTTTCATATGTGGGGCTGGAGTGATCGCACAGCAGGAAGGGCATTTATTTACCTTGTACACAGCTGACCCAGGTTCAATCCTGGCATTCCATTTGGTCCCGAGCCTGCCAGGAACTATTTCTGAGCTCAGAGCCAGGAGTAACCCCTGATTACTGCCAGGTGTGGTCCAAAAACAAACAAAAAAAGAATCTACTATTATGGCTGAGAATGTGGTTCAGTGTTCAAGTCTTGATTGCATGAGACCTTTCCCGTCCTGACTCTGTGTCTTCGTTGCTTCCTCTTGGTTGATATGCTCTAGTTACACTACTTGGCTCTGTCTTCCTTTTCAAATGCCACAGAACACTCATTTGTCAGAACTAGACCCAGCCTAGTAAACAATCTTCTAAAATGTTGGTTTGGTTACAATGCCAGAGATGAACCCAACGCCTCACAGACCTAAGCAAAGGCTCTACCCAATGCCTCACAGACCTAAGCAAAGGCTCTACCACTGAGCTGGTCATTCTGCCTTGATAGCATTTACTTGGGGCCTTGTTTTCCTGTTCTAAAACCTGCTGTGATGGACAATGAAGATTAAATTGGAAACTTTTATAACATCAGGATCAGGAAGAGCCAGGAAGCAAATTGAAAAGCTCAGACATGGGACCGGAGAGATAGCATGGAGGTAAGGCGTTTGCCTTTCATGCAGAAGGTCATCGGTTCGAATCCCGGCGTCCCATATGGTCCCCTGTGCCTGCCAGGAGCAATTTCTGAGCATGGAGCCAGGAGTAACCCCTGAGCACTGCCGGGTGTGACCCAAAAGCCCCAAAAAAAAAAAAAAAAAAAAAAAGCTCAGACATTTGAGTGAAGCTGGAGCACCTCCAGGTGTGACCCAAAAGCAAAGGCAAACAAACACCATACACTCCACAGTGGCCAGAAATGTGGCTCAGTGGGCAAAGTACAGGCCTTGCACGTGTGAGGTCCAACAACAGCCAGACATCCTGGAAAATATTGACTTGTTCCCCAGTGCCCTCAAGCACAAGCCCTTCATGTCGGCAGCTGCTTTCAAGGACCCATCTCAGACTTTATTAGAGCTCTTCCATCGTGACTTTCTTTTTTCTTTTTTGGAGCTGTGATCCTTGTCTGTGTTTGGGGAGCAGAATAAACACATCAGCCCCTCTGGGCATCTCCCTCCCTCTGTCCCCACACTCGCACCCACTCAGACAGCAGCGTTCTGATGAGAGGAAAGCTGTCAGAGGAGATCCAACGAGGCGCCGGCCATGTGTCCCTGTATTTGTAAACTCGCCTCCCTCCTCAGCGCCTTCGTTTATTTTTGTACCTGCCCCCACTTCTCCGTGGGCACTTGCAGATCAGCGACAACCTGTTGTCATTTAATAGACAGCCAGAAGGTCTGGAAGGAGGCTGCTTGCGAGGGATTTTTCTGGACCATGTCCAGTTAAGGGAAGGGAGAGAAAATAGAGAGGGCAGGGACCTAATTGTCCTCAGCAAAGGGAGGTGCACAGGGCCCGGAGACAGGTAGGGCACACTTGCATTGCATGTGGTCAACCTCGGTTCAATCCCTGGCATCCCATATGGTCCCCCAAGCTTCCCAGGAGTGATTCCTGAGCACAGTCAGGCTGTTGGATGTGGCACCCAAACAAAAATTAATACAATTTTTAGAAATAGGGGCCGTCATGATAGCACAGCAGTAGGGTGTTTGCCTTGCAAGCGGTCAATCTGGGTTTGATTCCCAGAATCCCATATAATCCTCGAGCCTGTCAAGAGCGATTTCTGAGTGAAGAGTCAGGAGTAACCCCTGGGCACTGCTGGGTGTGGCCCCAAAACAAAACAAAACAAAACAAAAATAATAATAAAAGGGCAGTGTGGGTAAAGAATGACCTCTGTTTTTCTGTACCCCAAATGCAATTCATTTAGGAGGGATGCTTTGGGCCACACCTTCAGGTGCTCAGGCTTACTCCTGGTTCTGTGCTCAGAGATTACTCTTGGTAGAATTTGAGGAGCCCTATGTAGGTTGGAGATTTAAAGTAAAGTTGGGTCATATGCAAGGTCAGGACCTTCCCCAGAACCATCTCTCTGGCCCCCTGACAAAAAAGCAGCTGTTAGTCAGCTCCCTATTCTTTTAGTGTTTGTTTTGTTTTTGTATTTGGGCCACACCCGGCAGTGTCCAGGGTTTACTTCCAGTTCTAAACTCAGGAATTACTCCTAGGGGTGTTGGGGGAGGACACATGGGATGCCAGAGGTTTGAACTGGGTCAGCCTAATGCAAGGTAAACACCCTTCCCGTTGGACTGTTGCTCTGGCCTTGCTCCCTGTTCTGATCCCAACAGTTATAACTAAAGCACAGTTCTTGCGTGTGATGATCCCAGCCCAGCCTGCCTCTGTCCCCCCACTACTGCACCCCCATCTCAGGCAGGTTTCCCTGAGAAATAAGCTCATTGAAATCTTTTTTTTTTTTTTTTTTTTTTTTTTTTTTTTGGTTTTTGGGTCACACCTGGCAGTGCTCAGGGGTTATTCCTGGCTCCAGGCTCAGAAATTGCTCCTGGCAGGCACAGGGGACCATATGGGGCCGTGGGGATTCGAACCGATGACCTCCTGCATGAAAGGCAAACGCCTTACCTCCATGCTATCTCTCCGGCCCCGTGAAATCTTGAAGTTGCTTTAACCAGAGATACCTTAGGGAGCTTCTGGGGAGAGTACCTGGGTTCAATCTCTGACACATGTTGGTCATGTGACAGGCCATGTTGGTCATGTGACAGGAAGCCATGATTGGTGATTGGTCATGTGACAGGGACCAGACTTGGGTGCCTCTTGTGTTCTCTCTCTCTCTCACACTATAAGGAAGGCCCAATGTGACTCTTAGGATTCTCATAAATTCAAAATATATCATTAGGGCTTTATACTTTTCCAGAACCAGGGGGATGAGGCACATGTGAGTTCAGTCCCAGTACCATAGGGTCCCCAGAACCCCCAATCACATGCTTCATTATGGCACTGGGACTCCAAAATAATAAAAACTTCCAGGAGCCTGCTGGGGTACCAGAGATTAGATTCTCAAATCCTATTTGCAAGTAGCAGTGATTTTGCCATTGAGCTAACTGATAATAGACATTGTTTTCCTGGCTTTTGGGTCACACCTGGCTACATGCTCAAAAGTCATTTAGGACAGTGCTCATCGGAGCTCAAGGTACTGGAAATCAAACCTGGGAATCCCACGTGTTTAATTAAGCTTGAACTTGAGCCTTCGGCCAGCCCCTAGCTCCAGTGTGTTTTTATTTTTGGTTTTTTGGGTTACACTCGGCAATGTTCAGGGGTTACTCTGGATTCTGCGCTCAGAAATCGCTCCTGGCAGGCTCAGGGAACCATATGAGATGCTGAGAATCGAATCAGGGTTCGTCTAGGATTGGCTGTGTGCAAGGCAAACGCCCTACAGCTGTTTCTGATGTCTGTGTTAGGCTCTGAATACTTTGGCCATACGCTTTGTGATTTATGCACTTTTTCACACATGCGTTATTTGGGTCAGGGACATGGGACACCAGTTTTATTTTACAGGGAGAAAGTAGGAACCAACTTACAGTCTTACACTAATCTGGATAAATCCGCATATTCAAATCATTAGATGGAATTTCCTCTTCCTGTCGCTTTTTGGCATGTGAAATCATACTATCCTGGGCCACCTCCCTTGTGAAAAACATGGGTTCCTGAAACAACAGACATTCATTTGCAAAACAGGCCCATCAGTCATGTCTTAGTCTTGATTTTACCACAATTTTTAAAAAAGCCTTTGGGGGCCAGAGAGATAGTAACCTGGGGTAGGGCTGTTGCTGGAAGTCAATGTGGGGTTCAATCTCCAGCATCCCAGATGGTTCCCAGAGCACTGCCAGAAGAGATGCCTGAGTGCAGAGCCAGGAGTAACCCCTAAGCACTGCAAGTTGTGGTCCTAAAAACAAAACAAAACAAAACAAAACAAATATAAGCGCTTGATTTAAGCTTCTCTTTCTTTGGGACAGGATGTGATAGCATAGCATTAGTGTTTTCCTTGCACACGGAAGATCCAGGACAAACCCTGGTTCAATCCCTGGCACCCATATTGTTCCCTGAGCCTGCCAGGAGTGATTTCTGAGTATAAAGCCAGGAGTAATCTCTGTACAGCACCAAGTCTCCCCCCCACCCCCGCAAAAAACAAAACTCTTCAAGCTTCCTAGGTGATGCCCCTATTTGTAGTCTGGACCCCTGCAGCCTCTGGTTTCTGGAACTTTTCTACTGCACATCTGCTCTTACCTCTCCTATCTAACCCTCCCCTTCTGAGCTCACTGCATCCTTTTTTTTTTTTTTTTTTTTTTTTTTTTTTGGTTTTGGTTTTTGAGCCACAGGCACTCAGAGGGTTACTCCTGGCTCTTTTGCTCAGAAATCACTTCTGGCAGGCTCAGGGATCATATGGGATGCTGGGGATTGAACCTGGATCAGCCGTATGCACCACAAATGCCTTACCCACTGTGCTATCCTTCCAGTCCCAACTCACTACATCCTTAAAGCTTCTCCCTCACACCTCTCTTCACATTTCAGACCTGCATTTGGGGCGAGAGGTGCCACTTTCGACAGAAGCTGACCTCTGGCTTGGCCCCATCTTATGATAAGACTGTTCCCCTGTTTGGCTCACCATTACCCACTCAACCATCCTACCAACACACTCCCAGGGTCTCCTACTGATCCGGGGCTGAGTCACTATCTGCATAAATATTTCCATTGCTTTCTTGGATGGATTCCAAAGCAGAATTTCTGGGTCAAAAAAGTCTGAATGGGGGACCAGTGAGATGGTAGAGAGGTTAAGGATTTTGCCTTGTATACAGGTGACCCTGGTTCAACTCCTGACACTACATATGGTTTCCCTCTGTCCCACCAGGAGTGATCCTTGAGCACAGAGCCAGGAGTAATCCTTTAGCATTGTTGGGTGTGGCCCCAAACCTTCTAACCTCAAAATGAGCATTTCTATGACATTCCTATTAACTTTTTTTGTTCTGTTTTGGGGCACATCTGGCAGTGCTTGGGTGATTATATGACGTGCTGGGGATCAAACCTGTGTGCAAGGCAAGGGACCCTCTCTGCTATTTCTCCAGCCCCATATGCTTTTATTATCTCTTCATTTGCAATAGGGCACTGCCAAGAGCCAACCTGGTCTTGTTGTTTTGTTTTATAGCCACATTCAGTGGCACTCAGAGGGGTAACTTCTGGCTATGCACGTCAGAAATCACTCCTGGAAGTGCTCAGGGCACTCACTGTAGGGGATGCTGAAGATCAAACTTGGGTCTGTCCCGGTTGGCTGCGTGCAAGGCAAAGTGCCCTCTCACTATGCTAGCTTTCCACCCCAACCCTGATCTTTTTATATCTTGATGGAAAGAGGGTCCAGATCACTTTCCACAGTTCCATGGTAAACCCAAAAGCTGACACACTGTCCCCACAGAAGGGCACCAGAAGGGACAGACAGTGTCTGTTCCCACGCTTCCAGAACCCCTGATATTCTCAAATGCCAACAAGGGGCAGAAGCATGGTCTAGATCTGACCAGTGGAAGGAGGAAGGGAAAGACTGGGGGCTGGGGGGGGGGGGGCACTCCTGCCTCTTCATTCTCTGGCCATAGCTGGGACCATCTGTGCTGTCATTCAATACAGATGGTCTCCAACTCGCCATGATTCTACTCAGGGACTTTTCAACTGTTTGATGGTGTAAAATCTCAGCATGGTCCATGAAATGTTGTCTCGCATCTGAATCAGCAAGTGCCATGCCTTGAAATTAGTATTTGTGTTCAGTTTTTTTTTTTTGTTTTTTGTTTTTTGCTGCAGCCTATGCCTGAAGGCAAATGCCCGGGGTAACCTGCAAGTTCAGGGTGATGAAGCTGAGTTAGAATGTAAGTTACGGGGGCCGAGAAAAAGCACAGCGGTGTTTGCCTTGCAAGCAGCCGAATCCAGGACCTAAGGTGGTTGGTTCAAATCCCGGTGTCCCATATGGTCCCCCGTGCCTGCCAGGAGCTATTTCTGAGCAGACAGCCAGGAGTAACCCTGAGCACCGCCGGGTGTGGCTCAAACACCAAAAAAAAAAGAATGTAGGTTAGGAATTCTACATGTTGGGTTTCAACCTACATATGTATCTTTTTTGTTTTTTGTTTGTTTTTGGGTGGCACTCAGGGGTTACTCCTGGCTCTGTGTGACTCCACCCTGGATTTAGGTTTATCTATCTGAGGCCCGCCCATTTCTGGGAGGGGACTTGGGAATCGAATATTACTTTATCTTTACCTGCAAGACCCCGCCTATTCCTGGGAGTGGTCTTGGGAAGGTGAGAGAAGGCCTTTGGGCTAGGGAAGAGTCTTTGAGTCTTTTGCCAGGAATGGAGGTTGGAAGTAACGTGGATGAAAGAAGTAAAATGCAGGGCTAGCTAAGAATGTGCTGAATGCTTAAATAGGTTATAATAAAGGCCACACAAATTGGTCATGGCAATAAAGATGTTATCTCTCTGGAAGCCTGCCTGTGAATGATTCAATACCCTTGCTTTCCTGAACCCATACCCGCCGGTTAATGGGGGATGGAGCCACGTGGCCCGGGGCCTAAGAACAAAGGCCTCCATCCACCATCCAAGACCATCCTAAGGGCTGATTTTTCTACAGCTCTGCGCTCAGAAATCACTCCTGGCAGGCTTGGGCGACCATATGGGATTGCGGAATCAAACCACTGTCCGTCCTGGGTTAGCCATGTGCAAGGCAAAATGCCCTACCCACTGTACTATCTCTCTGGCCCCAACCTGCATATTTTCCATTTACAGTAGTTGATAAAGAGGTAGTCTCATAAGTCAGATGAGAGGGGTATTTCAATTTAAAAGATCTCATTTTCCGGGTCAGAATGATAGTACAATGTATAAGGTGTTTGTTTATTTGCATGTGGTCAAACTGGGCTCAATGTCTAGCATCCCATATGGTTCCCTGAGCTCCATCAGGAAAGACTTCTGAGTGCAGTCAGGAGTAAGTCCTGAGCATTGTTGGATGTGACCCAGCCCTTCCCCCCCAAAAAAAAGAGCAAAAAAAAAAAAAAAATAGTCTCATTTCCAGAGGCTGGAGAGATAATGCAGGGGTGAAGGTGCTTGCCTTGCACTTCGGTTGACCCAGGTAGATCCCTCCTAGTACTGCCTACAATTGATCCCCTGAGCTCATCCTGGAATGATCCCTGAGCAGAGAGAGTCAGGAGTAAACCTTCAACACAGCAAGTGACTTCAAAACAGTCTAATAAAAGAACTCATTTTGGGGGGCCAGAGTGATAGCATAATAGGGTAGGGTGTTTGGATTTGATCCCCAACATACCAATATGGTCCCTCAAATCTGCCAGTAATAACCCCTGAGAGCTGCTGGGTGTGGCCTCAAAACAAACAAGAACTCATTTTGGGGCCAGAAAGAACAGGAGCAATCCCCCATATGCAATCAAGAAGCCCTCCACTCCACCCCAGCACTGCGGGCTGTGGCGTCCTCAAATTAAATGATGAAATTAAATAAAGGTTCACTTTGGCAAGGAGGGAAAGTTGGAAGGGCTGAGCATGTGTTTCATATTCAGGAAGCAACCAGTGTCTGCCCCATTCCTTCAATAGAGCTGTGAAAAGCCCTTGCCCCCCACTGCCTGAATGTGACCTCCAAATAACCCTCATCAAAATGAGGGGAAAGCACTCATGCTTGAAAACTTAGCTATTTGCCTGTTATCTCTTTTGGGGGGGGTGGGGTGGGGGTGGGGCTTACTGCTGGGGTCGGGATTCAGGGTGGGCTTGGGTGGGACCTTATGGGTGCCAGGGATCAAACCAAGAAGGCAAATCCTCCCAACTGTTTCTAATGGCTCCAGCCCTTGGGCTTGACCTTTGGGTCATGTGTCAGTTCAGTTCCTTTGGTTTCAGAGGTGAGTACAGGGTGTTGACCAGGATTCCTAGTGTGACCTGGAGTTTGGCGTTCGGTGGGAGCCTAGAGTTATTTTTTCAGAGGGTCCTGTTTACTTTTCTTTCTTTCTCTTTCTTTCATTCTTTCTCTTCTTTCTTTCTTTCTTTCTTATCTTTCTTTCTTTCTTTCTTCTTCTTTCTTTCTTTCTTTCTTTCTTCTTTCTTTCTTTTCTTCTTTCTTTCTTTCCGTTCTTTCTTTCTTTTCTTTCTTTCTTTCTTCCTTTCTTTTTTCTTTCTCTCTTTCTTCCTCATTCTTTTTTTCTTTCTTTCTCTCTTCCTTCCTTCCTCCTTTCCTTCCTTCCTTCCTTCCTTCCTTCCTTCCTTCCTTCCTTCCTTCCTTCCTTCCTTCCTTCCTTCCTTCCTACCTTCCTTCTTTCTTTCTTTCTTTCTTTCTTTCTTTCCTTCCTTCCTTCCTTTCCTTCCTTCCTTCCTTCCTTCCCTTCCTTTTCTTTCTTGTTTTTGGGCCACACCCCGTGATGCTCACGAGTTATTCCTGGCTTTGTGCTCAAAAATTACCCCTGCTTGGAAGACCATATGAGACGCCTAGGGGAGTCAAAACCGCGGTCCGTTTAGGTCAGTGCATGGTAAGGCAAACGTCCTACTGCTGCCACACACTCTGGGCCCCAGAGAGTTCTTTCTCAAAGGGTCCTGGGGTAGTCTGAGATGTAGCAGGAGGACTTGCCTGGATTTGGAGGCTATTTTGGATAGAAAAGTAGAAAAATGCTGAGCCTCTTCAGCGACACCCAGTGGCGCAGGGATTTGAGTTAGTGGGTTGGATTTTGCCAGAACAGCCCCTGGGTCGTGGCCCTCCAAACAAAGAAATGAAGGATCCGACCCTTGTTTCTTTCTCTCAACTTCACAATAGCCACAGGGTTGTAGGTTGGAGGACAAATACAAAATAGCCCCAATTGTAACCCACTACTTATTTTTGTTTTACTGGCTAGAGTAAATGTTCCCCTCTGCTGAGTCTACAAACACACATTCACACACACACAACTCACACACACACAAACACACACACACACACACACACACACACACTGTGCCTTCCATGCTCCCCCATTCTCCCTGGAGTGATTTTTTTGTTTTTGTTTTTGGATCACACTCGGTGGGGGCTCAGGTGTTACACCTGGCTTTGTGCTCAGAAATCGTCTCCTGGCAGGCTCAGGGTACCATAAGGGATGCCAAGAGTTGAAACCGGGGTCCGTCCTGTGTAAGGCAAACAAACGCCTTACTGCTATGCTATAGCTCCGACCCCCTCCCTGGAGTGATTAAGGGATCACACTCCTAACCTTGTCTCCATCTCTTGCTACTGATGGATCAAACTCTTGCTTGGTGAAACTCTCTGAACTAGATATCTTGAGGGGGACCAGGGGTGCTGCTATTCACACACTTGAGGTGTCTTTTCAGAACGGCCTCTAGTCCATGGCCAGGGCACAGATCAGGAGAATTACAGCAGATTTCTCTTAAGGATCTCCCTCCCAGAGTGCACGACCTTCCATTGGTTTAGGGTGAGATAACACAGTGGCAGAAAATCCCAAACAGGGGCTGGAGCAATGGTGCAAGAGTTAGGGTGTTTGCCTTACGCACGCTAACCTAGAACGAATCTTGGTTCTTATCCCCCAGCATCCCATATGGTCCCCCAGGCCAGGAGCAAGTTCTGAGCAGATAGTCAGGAGTAACCGCTGAGCGTCACTGGGTGTGGCCCCCAAAACCCAAAATAATAATATTAATAATAAATAAATAAAAAGAAATCCCAAACAGGCTCCAAGGGATAGTTCTGGCCAGAGCTCCCGCCCGTAGCAAGTGTTTAGACTGAGAATTGGATCTGCAGGCCTGGTTTCAGCATCTCAGTTGTCCAGGTCCCTAGGTGTGGCAGAATCCGGTGAACCACACTAGGTGTGGTACAAACACCCTGATTAAAAACTACCCCCCACTCCACCCATGAGTGTATATACCACACTACCTCTACTATGTACCACTCTCTGTAAGCACCACAACCAGGGTTTAGTTAGACACCTGGGTTCATGATAAGAACAGCAATGAAGGGCCTGAGTGATAGCATAGTGGTAAGGCATTTGCCTTGCACGCGGCCACACAGGATGGATTGTGTTCAAATCTGGCATCCCATCCAGATGGTCCCTTGTGCCAGCCAGGAGTGATTTCTGAGGCGCAGAGCCAGGAGTAACCCATGAGTGTCACTGGTGTGGCCCAATAACAAACAAAAAAGAACAGCAATGAAAAGGGGAAGGAGGGAAGAAAAAAGAGCAAGAAGCCAGATTGAGAGGACAGGTTTAGGGTATTGTGTCCAGCCAAGTTCCAGCCCCAGGCATCACATGGTGACCCCAACTTCATTGGGTGCAGGTCTAGAGTCCCGCCAGTCAGCCCTGCTGGGGTGGACAGGTTCTCATCAGCCCTCTGGGCCTCAGGCTTTTGCAAACCAGCCCTTGTTTGCCAAAGAACCACCAGTGGGACCTCCAGACCACTAAGCACCATTTGGAAGGCACAAGTTCCCGTCACAGGGAAATAGTCCCCAAATAATGGATCAAGGGGAAGAAAAAAATTTTTTTTGGTTTTGTTGGGCCATACCTGGTGACGCTCAGGTGTTACTCCTGACTATGTGCTCAGAAATTGCTCCTGGCTTGGGGAACCATGTGGTACACCGCGGGATTGAACCACAGTCCATCCTAGGTTAGTGTGTGCAAGGCAAATGCCCTACCACTTGCGCCACCGCTCTGGCCCAGAAAAATTTTTTTCTCTTTTTTTTTTTTTTTTTTTGGTTTTTGGGCCACACCCGGCGGTGCTCAGGGGTTACTCCTGGCTGTCTGCTCAGAAATAGCTCCTGGCAGGCACAGGGGGACCATATGGGACACCAGGATTCGAACCAACCACCTTTAATCCTGGATCAGCTGCTTGCAAGGCAAACACCGCTGTGCTATCTCTCCGGGCCCTATTTTTTTCTCTTAAATGAATCCGGGGAGAACATTCCACTATCTCTCAGACACTCACCTTCCTTCCTTCCTTCCTTCCTTCCTTCCTTCCTTCCTTCCTTCCTTCCTTCCTTCCTTCTTCCTTCCTTCCTCCCTCCCTCCCTCCCTCCCTCCCACCCCTCCCTCCCTCCCTCCCTCCCTCCCTACCTCCCTCTCCTCTCTCTCTCTCTCTCTCTCTCTCTCTCTCTCTTTCTTTCTTTCTTTCTTTCTTTCTTTCTTTATTCTTCTTTCTTTCTTTCTTTCTTTCTTGATTCTTTCTTTCTTTGCTTCTTCTCTTTTCTTTCTTTCTTTAGTTTTTGGGTCACACCCGGCGGTGCTCAGGGGTTACTCCTGCTGTCTGCTCAGAAAGTAGCTCCTGGCAGGCACGGGGGACCATATGGGGATACCGGGATTCGAACCAACCACCTTTGGTCCTGAATTGGGCTGCTTGCAAGGCAAACGCGCTGTGCCATTTCTCTGGGTCCTCTTTCTTTTTCTTTCTCTTTCTTTCTTTCTTTCTTTTCTTCTCTTTCTTTCCTTTCTTTCTTTCTTTCCTTTTCTTTCTTTCTTTCTTCTTTCTTTCTTTCTTTCTTTCTTTCTTTCTTTCTTTCTTTTCTTTCTTTCTTTCTTTTTTTTTTTTTTGGCCACATCTAACAGTACTCAGGGGTTTACTCCTGGCTCTACACTCAGAAATTGCTCCCTGGGCGTGGGAACCATATGGGAATGCCAGAGTTGGCTGCGTGCAAGGCAAACGCCCTACTGCTGTGCTAGCCTCTGGCCCCAGACACTCACCTTCTTGTTGTCATTCTCATCCCCTTTGCTACTCACACCTTCATGCAGTCTGCTTCAAACAAGTCATTCCTCCTCCTCATCCCAGACAACAGGAAGGACTAAAGAACAGAAGAGGGCATGTCTCTATCCTTAAAGTTACTTCTTAGAGGCTGGAGCAGGTAGAGTGCTAGCACAACAGAAGTACAGTGGGTAGGGTCTTTGCCTTGCACGGGGCTGACCTAGGTTCGATTCCCAGCATCCTATCCGGCTCCCAATTTCCCACCATCAAGAGTGATTCCTGTGTGCAGAGCCAGGAATAAGCCCTGAGTGCCATCGCTGTGGCCCCCAAAACTGAAATAAATAAATAAATAAATGTTGGGGATAAAAAGAACCCATTCCTGACTCAGTGCTCAGAGATTTCTCTGGCAGGAAATTAAAGTTCTTGCCTGCCACACTCCTCCATGCCACACATCTTGGTTGCTCCTCAAAGGTGGCCCAGTTGCCAACCCCAAACGCTCTCAGGGGGGCTGTAATGCTGTTTCACGTCATGCTTCTGTGCCTACAGGCGTCAAACCCGCTGTGGCCAGTCTCGGGGCTCCTGCACCGTGTCCTCGGGTGGGCCGCTTCCGCTGTCCATCCTGCAGGCACGAGGTGGTCCTGGACCGCCTCGGAGTCTATGGGCTGCAGCGGAACCTGCTGGTGAGAACATCATTGACATCTACAAGCAGGAGTCGTCCCGGGTGAGACCCGGGGAGCCCGGCCCACGTGGAAGGGCAGGAGATTCAGTCGCTTCCATCTAGAAAATGAGTGGCCTCAACTAGACGGGGAAGGACTAGGCCCAGCACCCCAGCGCAGTTGGTCTGTTTTGGGGTCCATAGGACCTCTCGCTACACACCCAACCTACATAGTTGCTGGCTGAGTCCCAATCTGTGTCTTCCAGGTCCTCATGCCAGGGTGCCACCTCAGTCCCCTGGAGGAATGTTGTCCTTGGACTCAACTCTGCTCATTTCCGTCTTTCTATTCGAAATGAAAAGAGTGCTTTGGGGCTGGAGCGTTAGCACAGCAGTAGGGACATTTATCTTGCATGCAGCTGACCCAGGATGGACCTGGGTTTGATCCCCAGCATCCTATATGGACCCCCGAGCCAGGAGTGATTTCTGAGTGCAGAGCCAAGAGTAAACCCTGAGCACCACCAAGGTAAGGCCCAAAAACAAAAAAAACAAAAACAAACAAACAAAAAAACAGAAAAATAAAAATAAAAGAGTGTTTTATTTTTGTTTCTATATTGGGTCACACCCAGTGGTGCTCAGGGGGTTACTCCTGACTCTGCACTCAGGGATCACTTCTGGGCAAGGCTCTTGGGGGACCCTTATGGGGATGCCGGCGATCAAACCCTAGTCATGGACACATGCAAGGCAAGCACCTACCGTTGTCCTTGTCTCTCTGGCCTGAGGAAATGAAGAGGGGGTTTTTGGTTTGTTTTTTTGGCCAAAACCCCTGCGTATGCTACAGCAGTTATTCCGTAAGAATTATTCAATCCTGGGCCCGGAGAGATAGCGCAGCGGCGTTTGCCTTGTAAGCAGCCGATCCAGGACCAAAGGTGGTTGGTTCGAATCCCGGTGTCCCATATGGTCCCCCGTGCCTGCCAGAAGCTATTTCTGAGCAGACAGCCAGGAGTGACCCTTGAGCACTGCCGGGTGTGGCCCAAAAACCAAAAAAAAAAAAGAAAAGAATTATTCAATCCGGGGCCAGAGAGATAGCATGGAGGTCATTGGTTCAAATCCCAGCGTCCCATATGGTCCCCCGTGCCTGCCAGGAGCAATTTCTGAGCTGGAGCCAGGAACAGCCCCTGAGCACTGCCGGGTGTGACCCAAAAACCACACCAAAAAAAAAAAAAAAAGAATCCAGGATCAAACGTGGGTTGATTCCATGCAAGCTCTACCAGCTGTACTATCATTCCAGTTCCCTAGATTATATTATTTGAGGATCTACATCCAGCAGTACTCAGGGGTTACTCCTGACTGCATTCAGGGATCACTCCTGGTGGGTTCAGGGGACCACATGGGACATTAGGGATTGAATCTGGGTGGGCTGCATGCAAGGCAAGTGCCCTGCCCACCGTGCTATACCTCTGGCCCCTTGGATTTTGTTTTGTTTTTATTGCTTGGTTTGGGGGGGCACACCTAGCTGTTTTCGTAATTTATTTCCAGCTCCGTGATCAGGGGTGCCCTCTGGTGGTAGACAGGAAGCCCTATGCGGTGGCAGGGTTTAAATCAGGGCTGGTTGTGTAAAGAGAATTTGCTGGTCTGGGGAAGCCTGTGTGCTGCCTTGCTTGCCACAGCGCCAAGGGCAGGAAAGTGGCAGTTAGTGGAGGTGCAGGACAAGTGTTTGGGTGCTCACGGCATGGCCTCTGATCCTGTCTCTCCCCCACAGGCCACTGCATTCCAAGGCTGAACAGCATCTCATGTGCGAGGAGCACGAAGATGAGAAGATCAACATCTACTGCCTGAGTTGCGAGGTGCCCACCTGCTCGCTCTGCAAGGTCTTCGGTGCCCACAAGGACTGCGAGGTGGCCCCACTGCCCACCATTTACAAACGCCAGAAGGTACTAGCAGGATCTGTAGATTGTTTTACTTTTGTTTTTCCACCATACCAAGCAGTGCTCTGGCTCTGCGATCAGAAATCACTCCTGGCAGACTCGGGGGAACCATATAGGATGCCAGGGATTGAATCTGGCTGGGCCACTTGCAAGGCAAATGCCCTACCTGCTGTGCTATCGCTCTGACCCAGGATCTATTGTTTGTACTTTGCACTTCTAACCCTTTCAATCTAAGCAGATGTTGGATCCCAACACTCTGGGGGCATTTTTATTATGTGTGTGTGTGTGTGTGTGTGTGTGTGTGTGTGTGTGTGTGTGTGTGTGTGTGTGTGTAGGGGGTGACAAAAACTGCCAACATTGGGGATTGAGTAGTACAGCAGGTAGGGCTCTTGCCTTACTTGCAGTCAACCCAGGTTCTATCCCTGGCATCCAGAATAATCCCTGAGCTTTCCCAGGCATGTGACCCAAAAAACAAACAAACCAAAAAAACACATAAAAAAAACCAAAAAATGACAACATAAAATGTTTCTTTTCTTTCTTATTTTTGTTGTTGTTGTTGTTGTTTTGGGGTCACACCTGGCAGCACTCGGGGTTATGCCTGGCTCTATGCTCAGAAATCGCTCCTCGGGCCCGGAGAGATAGCACAGCGGCCGTTTTGCCTTGCAAGCAGCCGATCCAGACCAAAGGTGGTTGGTTCGAATCCGCGATGTCCACATGGTCCCCCGTGCCTTGCCAGGAGCTATTTCTGAGCAGAGACAGCCTGGAGTAACCCCTGAGCACCCGCGGTGTGGCCCAAAAACAAAAAAAAAAAAAAAAAATAAAAAAAAAAAAAAAAAAGAAATCGCTCCTGGCAGGCTCCAAGGACCAGTATGGGATGCCGGATTCAAACCACCGTCCTTCTGCATGCAATGGCAAAGACCCTACCTCCATGCTATTTCTCCAGGCCCCCCATAAACGTTTCTTAAAAATGCCTTTCTCATGGCGACCAAATTTAAATGCAAATAAATCTAGGGGCTGGAGAGATAGCACAGCAGTAGGGCATTTGCTTTGCATGGCAGCCTACTCGGGAGGGACCTGGGTTCAATTCCTGGCATCCATATGACCCCCAAGCCTGCCAGAGGTGGATTTCTGAGTGCAGAGTCAGGAGTAACCCCTGAGCACCTCTGGGAGTTTCCAAAAACCTATCTATCAATCAGTAAAGTACAAATTAAAAAATAAATGCAGATGTTCTGTAGTGCTGGCCCAAGAGACATTCTCAAGGGGAGCCGGGTAGCTGAAGCCCTGTTGTGGTCTCTGGATCCCCTGTCCTGACAGTGCCCTAAGGGGGATAGTACAGTGGGCATGAGCACTTGTCTTGCCACAGCTAACAAAACCAGATGTAATTCTTGGGCATGTATATGGTCCCCTGAGCCAACCAGAAGTGATCCCGGAGTGCAGAGCCAGCAGTGACCCACTGAGGAGGGGAGGCTGGGGTTGGTCTCTCCTAGGCTGCAGTTTGGGGGCGTGTGAAGCTGCAGCCAGGTTCTTTTTATTTATTTATTTATTTATTTTGGGTTTTGGGCCACACCCGGTAACGCTCAGGGGTTACTCCTGGCTATTCACTCAGAAGTCACTCCTGGCTTGGGGAACCATATGGGACTCTGGAGGATCGAACCACGGTCCGTCCAAGGCTAGCACCACCGGCCCAGCCCCTGCAGCCAGGTGTTCTTAATGCTGACATGTGTCTGCACCTGCACACAGAGTGAACTCAGTGATGGGCATCGCTATGCTGGGTGGGCAGGCAATGACCGCGTGCAAGCAGTGATCACGCAGATGAGGGGAGGGTGTGTCAGGGACTATAGAGTAAGCTGGGGATGTGGAAGGGTCCGTCTGGGGTTCCTGGGTGAACAACAACTAATGGCATGTGCTTAGATGGGCTATTGGGTGTCAATTTTTTTGTAATATAGGAGGCCAAGGTACCAGAGAGTACAGTTGGTAGGGCACTTGCCTTGCATGCAGCCAACCTAGGTTTGATCCCCAGCATCCCATATGGTCCCCTGAACCTGCCAAGAATAATTTCTGAGTGCAGAGCTTGGAGTAACCCCTGAGTGCCAAAAGGTTTGGCTCAAAACAAAACAGAAAACCTAAACACCAAAGGGCCAGAGAGATAGGTAAGAAACTTGCCTTGAGGGGCCAGAGCAATTGCACAGTGGGTAAGGCATTTGCCTTAAACCCAGCAAACCCATGGGGCCAGCGAGGTGGCGCTAGAGGTAAGGTGCCTGCCTTGCAAGCGCTAGCCAAGGAAAGGACCACGGTTCTATCCCCCGACGTCCCCTATGGTCCCCCCAAGCCAGGGGCAATTTCTGAGCACGTAGCCAGGAGTAACTCCTGAGCATCTAACGGGTGTGGCCCCCCAAAAAAAAAAAGCCGGCAAACCCAGGTTTTTTTTTTTTTTTTTTTTTTTTTTTTTTTTTTTTGTGGTTTTTTTTTTTGGGTCACACCCAGCAGCACTCAGGGGTTACTCCTGGCTTCATGCTCAGAAATCGCTCCTGGCAGGCATGGGGGACCATATGGGACGCCGGGATTCGAACCGATGACCTTCTGCATGAAAGGCAAACACCTTACCTCCATGCTATCATTCCGGCCCCCAAACCCAGGTTTAATCTCCAAAATCCCATATAATCCCCCAAGCCTTCCAGGAGTGATTCCTGAGTGCAGAGCCAGGAGTAATCGCTGAGTGCTTGCTGGGTGTGGCCCAAAACCAAATAATAACAACAATAATTTAAATAAAATAAAATACAGAAATATTATTCTAAGGACTGGAGAGATAGCCAGGGAGATAGCGGTAGGGCCTTTGCCTTGCATGCAGCCAATTAGGACGGAAGGTGGTTTGAATCCGGCATCTCATATGGTCCCCCAAGCCTGCCAGGAGCGACTTCTGAGTCCAGAGCTCGGAGTAACCCCTGAACACCACCAGATGTGACCCAAAAATAATTAAAATGAAATATTATTCTAAAAAAAGAAGCTTTCCTTGAATGCTTTAGACCCAGATTCAATCCCCGGAACACCATATGGTCCTCAGACCCATCAGGTGCACTCCTAGGCTGTAGCCCCCAAACTAAAAAAAATCTATAATAAAATAAATATAGGGGCCAGGCCAGAGATCTCTTCAGGATTTAAAGCACTTGCCTTGTAGTTTGTGCTGAAGCAATGTGGCTGAACCCCCAGTCAATCCTTGGCACTGCTAGGAGTGACCCACCCCAAGCACAGAGCTGAGACTAACTCCCAAAAAATTGCCCTTTGTGACTCCACCAAATGAAGTAAATAACTAAGAGGTTGGAGTGATAGCACAGCAGGTAGGGTATCTGCCTTGCACGTGGACAAATTGATTCAACCCTTCCAGCAGCTCATATGGTCCTGTCTCCCCAACCTGCCAGGAGTATTTTCTCGAGCACAGAGCCTGGAGAGTAACCCCCGGGCACCACCAGGTGTGGCCACCAAAACAAACAAACAAAAAAGTAAATAACAGGGCCCCGGAGAGATAGTACAGCAGCGTTTGCCTTGCAAGCAGCCGATCCAGGACCAAAGGTGGTTGATTCGAATCCCGGTGTCCCATATGGTCCCCTGTGCCTGCAGGAAGCTATTTCTAAGCAGACAGCCAGGAGTAACCCCTGAGCACTGCCGGGTGTGGCCCAAAAACAAAAAAAAAAAAGTAAATAACAAAATGTAGAGGCTGGGAACTGGAGGGGTTTGGCAAGGGAGCTGGGGCCAGTTCAGGTAGGGCTCAGTCGCACCAGTGCTGGCCCTGATGCTGCCGAGAACCACGCAGTGCAAAGGATCTAACTCATACATCCTAGCGGTTGCTCTACCTGCATTGACCTTGGCCCTATGCTTCTGGCTTTGAACCTACCTCCCCTTCCTCCCAGCCTCTGTCTTTGGTCCACTCACTGCACTTCTCTATAAGCACCAGCAAACATTTATGAAATGACAGGACCATGAGCTCACTGCATCTTGCCAAGAATGAATTGGGATTGTGCAAGGGAAAACCAGGACTAGAACTCCCTGAAGCTCCTTTAATAGGGCACATTAGCAAGACTGAGAAGATCTGGGGACCCACTAGCCCTGGGGGAGGAGAAGCAACTAGCTTGGCTTCTTGGCCTCCGTGACATCCTTAAGCAGGGATCCTTGAGGGGGTCAGGAGGCCAGACGGATGGATGGACCCTCGCTCCTGGGTTCCATACAGGACAACAGCCGCCGGCAGAAGCAGCTGCTGAACCAGAGGTTCGAGACCCTGTGTGCGGTGCTAGAGGAGCGCAAGGGCGAGCTGCTGCAGGCCCTGGCCCGCGAGCAGGAGGAGAAGCTGCAACGCGTGCGGGGCCTCATCCGCCAGTACGGAGACCACTTAGAAGTTTCCTCCAAGCTCGTGGAGACGGCCATCCAGTCCATGGAGGAACCGCAGATGGCTCTCTACCTCCAGGTGCTCCAGGCAGGGCCAGGCTCCCTCCTGGGGATGCTGATAGTGGTACCCAGCGCGCCCTCCCCATCCCTTGAGCAGGCCTTGGCGCTTCAGGCCTGGGAATCTTAAAAGTCTGGGGCACAGAGCTGGAGAGATAGCATGGAGGTAGGGCGTTTGTCTTGCATGCAGAAGGACGGTGGTGGTTCGAATCTCGGCATCCCATAAGGTCCCCCGAGCCTGCCAGGGGCGATTTCTGAGTGCAGAGCCAGGAGTAACCCCTGAGCGCTGCTGGGTGTGACCCAAAAACCAACCCCCCCCAAAAAAAAAGGTCTGGTGCACCCCCTTTCCCCTGCACCCCGACCTCCAAGGCCCTGCCTCACTCCTCCCTCCTTTCCTCCTCGCAGCAAGCCAAGGAACTGATCAATAAGTGAGTAGGGAGAGGCGATCCATGGGTGGTGTCTGGGGCACCTTGGCACGGGGGAATTGGGTGGCGGGAACCTGGGCATTTCCCGACCCGTCATTGCGCCCCACGCAGGGTCGGGGCGATGTCCAAGGTGGAGCTGGCGGGGCGGCCCGAGCCCGGGTACGAGAGCATGGAGCAGTTCACAGTGGGCGTGGAGCATGTGGCTGAGATGCTGCGCACCATAGACTTCCAGCCGGGTGAGCGCAAGCCAGCGCGCAAAGCGAGGCCGGGATGGGTAGGTGTGTGGGGCTGGTGGGAGGACCCAGAAGAGGGGCTCACGGGGTGCTTTGCGGGGTGCAGGAGCTTTCGGAGACGACGACGAGGAGGAGGCGGCTATGGAGGGTGATGAAGGCGGCGCAGGGCCCGAGGACGAGCGCTCCTTGGATGCGCCCGAAGGTGAGTGCGACTTTGCGCGCATAGAAGCGCCTACTTTCCCTCCCCACCCAACCCCGCACCCCGTTCCTAGCGGGAGCCCCTGGGAACCCAGACAATACCCAGACCCGGGGGGAAGGCTGAGCTGGGATTTGGAGTTGGCTCGACTGCCCACCGAGCTTTCTTATCCCCATCACAGGCTTGCACTGACCTGCACACCCCAGGAAGGCGCTGAGACCATTCTGTCCCCCAACCCTGGGGATGGAGAGACTCAATAAAAGGCCGAATGTGACCCATCCATCCAGCAGCTCCTTTAGTGCACCCTGGGCTGGGGAAAGGCAGCCCGGTTCCCTACTCGCCCCTCAAAGCATCTGTGACCACTGGGGAGGGTGCATATAGGGGTCCAGTGAGTTTCCTACCCAGGCACCCCTTGGATACTTGGCATCCTTTTGATGCCGGGCATGGAGTCTCCAAGCCTGATGCTAAGAGAAACCTGGTTGGGCGGGTGGGCCTGACTGGCTGAATGTCTCTTCCATCCATCATCTGGTTCCCTCCCCTGGCCCAGGGGTTCCCGTGCCCCCCCCCCAATACAAGCTCTTGAAGGCTCTTGAGCACTTTTATTAAAAACCTCCCCGCAGCCTGTGGCTCCCCACCGCTCTAACCCGTGGGACTTGGGTCCGTTTGCCCATCCAGCCCCGGGACTTTGGGGGCCACGGAGCTGGGAGCAGGAGGGAATGATGAGGTTCCCCAGACGTCTTGCCCACCCCAGTGGGTCACTTGCCCACCGAGTCAAAGATTGATGCGGTTCTGCTCGGCTCGCTCCCGTTGGCTCTGCGCCCGTGCCAGCTCCAGCAGTGCCGCAGCAGGTGGAAGGTGAGATCGATGGACAGTGGAGGGTCGTCCCGTCGTGGGCCGACTCGCCAGCGACCGCCCAGCGGCGCGGGAGCGTTCGGCCAGCAGCAGGAGGAGCGCCCGGGCCCCACCACCCCTGGCTGCCCAGGTTCCGAGCTCCAGGGCTCCAGCGTAGGACCTCGGGTCCCTGTCCCCCGCCGCTGCCACCACTGCCTCTTCTGAGTTCCACTGGCTGCTCCCGGGGCTCAGGCAATGCCAAAGAACAACAGCGTCGCCAGCAGAGCCGCACGCCTCTCCTGCCTCATGGTGCCAACCGGCCCCTGGACACACAGGGGCAGCCCTGGGTGAGGGGTGCCTGTCTCCCCTATCCTATACACATCCAGACCCCGCAAACCCTCAGGGCTGCCTGCCTGTGCCCCACCCCTCCTGCCACGCCCCATCCTGTTCCATCCCTGGCTCTCTCCTGCCCTCCCAGCGCAGCTGGTGGCCGCTGATGGGACGCACAGAGCCACTCACAGTTGCTGGAGAGTGTTTGCTGGGCGCTGTCCCCTCTGGGCGGGCTGCAGGCGCCTTGGGGAGCACGGGGGTCCCCGGCCAGCAGCCAGCCTTATATAGAGCCAGGACAGCTCTGGCTGACGTCAGCCGCACACATACACTGTGGGCAGCAGTGACGGTGACCTCGGCTCCCCGGGCCCTGCTGCAGGTGGAGTGACCCCCAAGGAATGCCCAGGGGGCCCTGGATGGAGTGTCAGAGGTTGGCATGGGTAGGAAGGTTTTTTCTGGCAGCTCAGAGTCCTTCCCGCAGGGAACTGTGGGCTGTCCCCAGACAGGGGACCCCAGTTTTTTTTTTTTTTTTTTTTTTTGGTTTTTGGGCCACACCCGGTGAGGCTCAGGGGTTACTCCTGGCTATGCGCTCAGAAGTCACTCCTGGCTTGGGGGACCATATGGGACGCCGGGGGATCGAACCGCGGTCCGTCCTAGGCTAGCGTAGGCAAGGCAGGCACCTTACCTCTAGCGCCACCGCCCGGCCCTGGGACCCCAGTTTTTTCAGTACCCAAAGGTGAAAGGCTTGTGGTGCTGCCTCTGTGTGTGTTTGCCCAAACATCTCCAAACTCTGTTTCATCCATGTCTTATTTTAGTCCAGGACTTCACTTCTAGGGCTGGGGGCATGAGAAGGGGGTCTCTGGTGCCACATGTAGCTTAGAGGTAGCTCCCGGCTGGATTCAGGCTCCACAAATTAAAGGGGGAAAGAGCTTGGCTCACAACAGACTGGTGGAGTGAGTGTCTGAATCTGCCCTCCAGGGGCTCTGTCCCGGACCCCGCAGGAGGAGCAGCTCTGACCTCAGGGAAGGAGCTAGAGTCCCTGTGAGCTACTGGAATAACCAAGACACATCACGGGCAGTTTAGAAACATTTATTGCTCAAAAGCCAGAGGCTGCAAGTACAAGGTCATGGATACCACCATCTCCAGGGATTCAATTGGGGAGGAGCCACTTTCTAGTGAATCAATGGCATTGGGTCCAGTCCTCTTAAGGCTCTCATAAGGCACTGATTCCCCGAAGACTCGCCTACATGTGGGACCCCCCCCCATCTCCTCCCACTCCCACCAGCTTGGATATTATTAGGCTTTTCATGTGAACATGGTGGGTGGGGGGAGTTTGTGGGCAGTGGGCCCAAGTGTGCACTCAGCACCAATTTCTGATGCGGCAGGTCACTTCTTGTCCTCTTCTACACAAGACTGAGCTGGGGGAAGCGCTGGTCTTGCACACAGCCAACATGGGTTCTATCCTCTACATCCCATATGGTCCCCAAGCCTGTCAGGATTGATTCTTGAGTACGGAGCCAGAAGTCAACCCTGAGCATCACTGAGTGTGGCCCAAAACTACAAACAACAGGCTGAAAAAGACTGGGCTGGATGATCTCTGGGCTTCTTTAGAAAGTCTGATGTGCTGGTCGGTATCTTCTGGATCTGAGGCTTAGTCTCCACAGGAGCTGGATCATGTACAGTGGCGCCATACAAAGGCTCAAAGGTTGGGGGGCACACTTGGGTTAGTGTCAGGACTGAAGAAAGCCACATATCAACAAAGTTGGGGTGTGGGCATGTGAGAGCCTTCTTAGGCATCTGCAGGTATGCAGGTGTCGGGCCCACATCTTAGTGGCTGATCCACCACCCAGTCAACTCTGGGGGAACAGCCGGGGTGCCCATACCCCGGGGGCCAGGCCGCCCACAACCATGTGCTAGGGACAATGCAAGTCCTACAGCCTAGAGCCGATGAGCCTTCCAGGACAGGTAGGAGTTCCAGATCACAGCCACACACTGCACAACAGCCAGCCTGTGGAGGAAGGGCCTGGTGAGGAAGAGGAAGGCAGAGCCCAGGGTGGACACTGCGAGAAGCCGGTTCGGGCCCTTACTGTCACCGCCGAGAGAGGACATGTGGCTGAGGCAGCAAGATGGCCAGCTCAAGTCCCATTGCTATCCCTAGCCCTGTCTCCTGGGCTGGGAGCTCCGAGTCAATTCAGTAACCCTACACCCCTTCTAGCACTCATTGGGAAAGATATATCTCTCTGGCTTAAAATTCTTTTCTCTGATTTCAGAGTGGTTTGGGTTAAAGACTTGGTTCCTGTTCCTTTGTTTGTTTGTTTGTTTTGTTTTGTTTTGTTGGTGGGGAAAGATGGGAAGGAGGCACATGTAGAATCACTCCTGCAGAGCTCTGGGGACCATATGCAGTGCCAGGGATAGAACCCAGGGCCGGCTTAGATGCAAGGCAACAACCATCTCCCTGTTCTGTCTCTCTGGTCCTAAGAATCTGGTCCCTAATCTGTCCTTCATTCCTTCGAGCCAAGCAATTTGTCTCAATCTTGAACCTGTCCTTTCTAATTTACATTATTGGTTTTTTGGCTTTTATTTTTTTTTTATTTTTGGGCACACCCCGGTGATGCTCAGGGGTTACTCCTGGCTATGCGCTCAGAAGTCACTCCTGGCTTGGGGAACCATATGGGACACCAGGGGATCAAACCATGGTCCATTCTAGGCTAGCGCTGGCAAGGCAGACACCTTACCTCTAGCGCCACCACGCCGGCCCCACATTATTGTTTTCTAACACCCATCTCTTCCCTCTATCAAAGCAAAACAAACAAACAAAAACCAACCATATCTTCTTCTTCTTCTACTTTTTTTTGTTTTGTTTTGTTTTTGGGTCATTCCCAGGGGTTATTCCTGGCTATGCGCTCAGAAATCGCTCCTGGCTTGGGGAACCATATGGACGCCGGTGGATCGAACCACGGTCCATCCTAGGCTGGCACGGGCAAGGCAGATGCCTTACAGCTTGCACCACCGTTCCGGCCCCCCAACCATTTCCTTTATGGTTTCTGGGCCACATCAGTCTGTGTCCAGGACTTACTCCTGGCTCTGTGCTTAGGGACCAATCCTGATGGTGGCTGGGAAACCAGGTGGGGTGCCAAGGACTGAACCCAGGTTGGCCACATGCAAGACAACACCCTTCTTGCTATACAACTGTTCTAGCCCCCCACCCCATCCATTATTTTTGTAGAGGTTATCCCTATTCTTTGGTACCTCAGGGCACCAAAACTAACTCAGTGATACTTGAGGGACAGACCTTGATGCTGGGGATGAAACTCAGGGTCCCACACAAGTGAGGCATGAACTGAACCCCATGAGCTATCGCTCAGACCTGGCACTGTCTTACATCCCCCAGTATTCTTAGTGGCAGTTTTGACAGCCAGAGCACAAGAACTTCAGCATAGGAACACTCTAGTAGACTTACCAACCAAGTTCTGACCCAGCCCTCTGACCCTGTCAGAACCAGCCCTTCTCCCAAGCACTATTCCAGTTGGCAGAGCTTGGTGGGTGGCGATCAGGCACCCCTGAGGGATGGAAAACAGTAGGCAGAGCCCAGTGGGCTGTATGGGGTTAGAGGGGTGGGGCAAGGTGCTCAGGAGTCCCAATCAGGACACAGTGTTCTGTGTCTTCAACTGGGAGGGTGGATTCTGTGGCCCTTCCCTGGGGGGCAAGGGGTTGCCCTACCTGTAATGGAGGGGCACCAGGTAGAAGTTGGCCAACTGCACAGCAGGCCAGAGCTGCGACAGAAAGAGACAAAGAAAGGTTGGGGGCTGCACCCCTCACTGGCCCCCCAGGCTCACTGCCTTGTCTGGTCGGCTCTGACCCTGCCAAGCGGACCAGAGTTAAAGATGGGGAACACTTTCTGAACCCTGAGGTGTGGGGGAGCTCCACACTGAAAGTGTGTGTGTATGTGAGAAAAAGCTCTACATGGGTGTGTCTGTGTCTGTGTCTGTGTCTGTGTCTGTGTCTGTGTCTGTGTCCGTGTCCGTGTCCGTGTCCGTGTCCGTGTCCGTGTGTGTGTGTGTGTGTGTGTGTGTGTGTGTGTGTGTGTGTGTGTATGTTAGCTCAAGAGCTCCCCATATATATCCCAGCCCTGGCACTTTGGAGACTCACAGCACAGAGATACTTACATAATAGTTGGTGATGAGGGCGTCCGGGTAATCCTGAGGAGACAAGGGGAGAGACAACATGAGGTCCCCCCACTCTCTCCTCTTTTTGGAGCCCCCCAGCTGACCCCATGACACTCACCCTCCGAAGCTTGTCCCAGTTAGCCTGTGCTGACAGCCCATTGAACGCCCCAACCAGGGGCAGGAAACAACCCAGGAAGCAAGGTGCGAAGCAGCCCTGTGGAGGGAAAGTGGGGATTGGAAAGAAAGCGAGGGTCGAAGAGAGTGTCCCCAGCCCATGCTCCCCTCGGCTTCTTCTTCTCACCTGATCCAGCAGCATCTTCTTGAGTGCGTCCACCTTGGTGGTGCCGGGGACGAGCCGGTCCAGAACTCGATACCAGCCTCCAATCACTGGGCCCTGAGAGTGAACCCCGGAAGAGTCAAGCTGTTTTGGGGGGCCACCAGACTTTCCCCTGCAAGCTCCCCCAACTCATGGGCAGCAAGTTTAGCTGGGATAAGTGAGGCCCTGCAGCCCCAGTCTTAAAGACAGAACTTACAACAAAGCCACAGCCCAGAGAAACCATGGTCAGGGTTCGAGCCGCCTGGTGCTCCCGTAGGCCTCGGCGCTCCACCAGCTGCTGAGAGATCACATCCCCCAAGCCCATCAGGGATCCTGCAGGGAAGGAAGGAATGAGTATGGGGGAATGTGTTAAGACCCCTCCTGGGATCAGTGTGCAGGTGGTGGGAGGTCTGATTCTGGGGCAATTGGCCAGTCCTATCCTGCTACTGGACAGCTTGTATCCCAAGGAAGGGGTATCCAGAGTGACCAGTCACACATGGGTGTTGAGCCTCGGGGAAGAAGCAAGATTGGGAGAAAGGGCCCGGGGAGATAGCACAGCGGCGTTTGCCTTGCAAGCAGCCGATTCAGGACCAAAGGTGGTTGGTTCGAATCCCGGTGTCCCATAAGGTCCCCCGTGCCCCAGGAGCTATTTCTGAGTAGACAGCCAGGAGTAACCCCTGAGCATCGCCAGGTGTGGCCCAAAAACAAAAACAAAAAGATTGGGAGAAGGGGGTGGCACTGGAAAGGCCACACTTAGGGGAGGAAGGAAAGACAGAGCCAGGTAAGAAGCTCAGGCCTGCCCCCCTCCAAACAGACATCGCTATGGAACAGGCCAGGTCCCCTGGGCTCAAACTCTGGTTTCATCTCTCAACCCAGAAGAGGTCTCGAGTCAGTCTGTCCCCAGGGCTTGGGACTCGGGAGCACTGGCAAAAAAACAATTTTTTTTTTTTTTGGTTTTTGGGTCACACCCGACAGTGCTCAGGGGTTACTCCTGGCTCTATGCTTAGAAATCGCTCTTGGCAGGCTTGGAGGACCATATGGGATGCCGGGATTCGAACCACCGTCCTTCTGCGTCTAAGGCAAACACCTTACCGCTGTTCTATCTCTCAGACCCTCAATTTTTGTTTTTGTTTTTTTAGGCCGCACCTGGCTATGCTCAGGGCTCACTCCTGGTTATGCACTCAGGGCTCACTCCTAGTAAACTCGGGGGATCAAACCTGGGTCAGCCACATGCAAGGTAAGGGCCCTCCCTGCTGCATTAGGGTTCCAGCTCTCCATTTTTAGGGGGGATTGGAGGAGAACAGTGAGAATAAGTCTTGGCTAAAAACACAATGCCCAGTTGTTTAGGGAAGATATTGGTTGCCTCTAAGCCATGTCAGGGAGCCCCATTTCCCCCCTCTCCTCCCAATGAGTCAGCAAGGCTGCGTGTCCCCCACCTCGCTCCCACCCCAGATCCACAGCCCCTTCCCTCGAGCTCTGGAAACTGAGCCTTGAATAGCTCCCTGGATAGCGAGGTGAGGGCGGATGCACTGACCCTCTGAGCCTCATTCTCCTGTCCTCTCACTGGGTAATGAGGGTCCCCACACATCACTGTGGCCACCACTATCCGGGTGCCCCCAATTACCCTGGGCAAACACATCCTCCCAGCTGCTGCCCAGCCTGGAGCGGCCTCTCGTCTGTGACGTCTGTGCTCGCCTCACATTGCCCACCCCCCCATCCCAGACCCAGCTAATGGGAGACCAGGGTGGTGGCCCTCCACGGCACCTGTTCTTCCCTCCCTGAGGTCCTGGGGGGGGGGCTGCAGTTCCTGGTCCAGCACTGTGGACCCCAAAACCCAATCATAGGGCTGCCTGGGAAGAGGCAGGAGAGATTCGAGTCTAACTTGAAAAGCCCCTTGGAACCAAAAGCTGCTGGTCCCACCCCATCAGCCCCAGATGACTTCACCTTCTCTTACTTAGCCACTTAGGGTTCCCCAGGTTCCCACCTCTACTCTTAGGCCAGAGCTGCTGTGTTGAGGCATAAGGGGGAGTGTGACCAGAAGGCCACAGGGGAAGGGAAAGGGTGGCTTTTGAGGTTTTAGCAGCTGGTACAGAGGGGGGTTGGGGTACCCAGCAGAGGTTGGGATATTCCTCTCTGCTAGGACCTGAACCCAAGCAAGGTAAGTAAGGCCCATGTTCTGCTCTGAATCCTGGTCTGAGCTCTAAGAAGCAGGTCAGAACCCCCAGAGCTCTGGGTACTGCAACTCCTTCCTGGGACCTGCAGAGGCCTCTGCTCCAGGGGAGCAGGGTGAGGGGCTGTGAGTCAGGGGTGGCCCATGCCAGGCCGGGCAAGAGCCCAGCAGGCAGACGTTGGTTCGGATGTGACATCACGGCCCTGGGTCGGTGCCAGTTCTCATGCCGTCACTCACCACCAAATCCAGCGGGGGAGGAAGGGAAGCCTCAGAGGACGGCTCTAGCTGGGGACACCCCCCCCCAACTCCCACCCGAGTGGAAAAGCCCCAACTTCCAAGCCCTTTTCCTCGGCTTGACAGGGGAGGTTCATTTCCTGGCTCCCCTATCCTGTTCCTCCTCTCTTGGCTCTTGTGTGTGGCCTTAGCTGCAAGAAAAGAAGGTGCTGGTAACAACGGGTAGGGTGTTTGCCTTGCATGCGGCTGACCTGGGATTGACCTGAATCTGATTCCCGGCAACCCATATGGTCCCCCTAGCCTGCCAGGAGTGATTTCTAAGAGCAGAGCCAGAAGGAAGAGTACCGCTGGGAATGACCCAAGCCTCCATAAAAAGAAAGTACTGGTAGAAAATGAGCAGGCTGTGTGCCAAAAGGGCGGCCTGGAGCAGGAGCCAGACCTTAAGGATGGGAGTGGGTCCTGGGTAGGCAGCTAAAGAAACTGGCTCAGGGCCTGCAAGTTTCTAACAACTCCACAGCTGCCTGGGTGAGGGGCTGGGGCTGGCATTGCCTGAAATGCCTTGCCACCAGCCCAGATGGGTGGCTTGGCCCCACCCAACTCACCACTGACCACACACCCAGCGAGATGTCAGGAGCTTGTCCGTCACCCACATTCAGACCAGCACACAGAGCCTCTGGAGTCCTGAGGGCAAGTCAGTGCCCAGGAAGTGCCCCTGGCTTGAGTGCCAGTTCTATCTGCCACTGGCAAGACCCCAGAGTCCTCCTCTGAGTGTCCAGGGCTGGGCTGGATGGTCAGTGCAGTTTCTGGCCTCATTCCCACTCCAGGGACTAGCTGGGGAGACAGTATAGCAGGATTTGCCTTGCACATGGCAGACCTGGGTTTGGTCCCCAGCAGGTATCCCATCAGGTTCCCCAGACCCTTTGATCTTTGAGCACACTCAGGAGTCAGGCCTGAGCACAGGCGGCCAAAAGAATTCGAATTCTGAATTCAGAAAACCCCAAGCCTCCAGTTAGCTGCTCCCACAGCAGGCCCAGGGGGGCCTGGAGTCAAGGCTGGAGTTGAGGCTCAAGCTAGGCTGATGGAAGGGAAAGGCCTCATGGAAGGGTGGAGCAGCTGACTCAGCCTCCACTGGACATGGAGCAGGCTGCTGCCCTAGCTGCCCGTTCCTAGCTCTGGCTTAGCCAATACTGGGTGCCTCAGACACTGCCCGGGAAGCATTTTGGATAGATTCTTGCCACTTGTGCAGTCAGACTGTACCACTAAGACCCTGGCCTTGGACTTAGACCACTTCTCTCTCTGCTGTGATGTCCACAGCAGAAGCCTCGCAGAGCTTGTGGGCAAAGGTTTCTCTGTTTTTCCAGAAACCAGTTCACTAATAAAGCCAAAGAGCTTCTCAGTCCATTCTAAGGGAGGGAGGGAGAGATGGCGGGAGGGAAGGAAGGAAGGAAGGAAGGAAAGAAGGAAGGAAGGAAGGAAGGAAGGAAGGAAGGAAGGAAGGAAGGAAGGAAGGAAGGAAGGAAGGAAGGAAGGAGGGAGGGAGGGAGGGAGGGAGGGAGGGAGGGAGGGAGGGAGGGAGGGAGAGAGATATAAGCACAGAGCCAGGACTTAGCCCTGAGCCACACCACCAAGAGCAAAGAAAAGAAATCCCTTTTCTAATGCACAGTATGATGGGCGCTCTGGGGGATCATGGGAATGACTGTATGGGGTTGAAGAGCTAACTCCACTGCTCTCTCGCTCTCTCTCTTTTTTTGGGGGGGGGGAGTTTGGGTCACACCTGGCAGCGCTCAGACATTGCTCTTGGCAGGCACAGGGGACCATATGGGATGCTGGGATTCGAACCACTATCCATCCTGGATTGGCTGCGTTCAAGGCAAACGCCCTACCACTGTGCGATCTCTCCAGCCCTCCACTGCTCTCTTAATCTGCAGTTTGATTAGAATCCTCAAGAAGGCTTGAGAAGAAGGCAACTGAGGGGTGCTTCCAGCTGGCTTGAGACATCAGCTCCAGCACCTAACACAGCCAGACCCACACCAAGGCCCAGCCAAGCTGTGCCTTATCCCTGCCCAGCAGCCACTGTCTTGGATCAGGAAAACACAAGGGCTCCCCTCCCTTCCCCGTTCCAGAGAGCACAAAGGGGACCTTCCTTCCGGCACGAGCCCCAAGGGATGTGAGACCGGGCAGAGGGCCCGGAGTGTCAGTTCCCATCACAGCCACACAAACCCACATGAGTCACCACACGCACAGCCAGGTGAGTCATGCAGCCTGATGGACACTCTGAGGACAGGACATGGGTGGCGGGGCTCAGAGAGGAAAATAGGGAGAGGTTGTTCCCTGCCCAGCTATTGAGAAGTTTCGAGTGCGGAGGTAGGGTGATTCTAGAAATTGTGGGCCCAGAGAGATAGCACAGCGGCGTTTGCCTTGCAAGCAGCCGATCCAGGACCAAAGGTGGTTGGTTCGAATCCCGGTATCCCATATGGTCCCCCGTGCCTGCCAGGAGCTATTTCTGAGCAGACAGCCAGGAGTAACCCCTGAGCAACGCCGGGTGTGGCCCAAAAACCAAAAAAGAAAAAAAAAATAGGTGGTTTCGGGCCGGAGAGATAGCACAGAGGTGTTTGCCTTGCAAGCAGCCGATCCAGGACCAAAGGTGCTTGGTTCGAATCCTGGCGTCCCATATGGTCCCCCGTGCCTGCCAGGAGCTATTTCAGAGCAGACAGCCAGGAGTAACCCCTGAGCACCGCTAGGTATGACCCAAAAACCAAAAACAAAAAAACAAAAAAAAAAAAAAGAAAGAAAAAAAGAAATTGCTTCCTCATGCTGCCCCAATTTTCTGGCAAAACTTTCAAGAATTTTTCTCTTGGAAGCCCTGGTCCTCCTTATTATTGGGTCCCTTCCCCAAACATCCTAAGGCAAGGGCCCAAGAATTTCGCCATCTTCTAATCTAATCCTTCCTCTAGAAACTGGCTTCTCTCTTGCAGTCCATCCCTAGTAAGAGGAGAAGCAAATCTGCCAGTGAAGATGAGGCTGCTACTCCAACAGCATAAGTGGAGTAAGATATTTTTGATCCTTGGTTTGTTGTGGTGTTTTGTTTTGTTTTGTTTTTAGTGCTCAGGGCTTACTTAGGAATTACTCCTGGTGGGCTTTGGGGACTGACCACATGAGATGCCAATCAAATCTGGGTCAGCCGTGTTCAAGGCAAGTGTACTATCTCTCCGGCCCCTCTTGATGCTTGGTTGGTTTGTGTATTGTTTGAGGGAGATAAACTTAGCTCCCAAGACTATAAGAAAAGCAGAAGAGTGAGAGGAAAGGGTTCTCTCTTGGGGTGTATGATTTAGGGAGTAGCACTTAAAGCTGAGTCCCAATACAGGAGTACAATTTTGTTTTTGTTTTGGGGCTACCCCTGCTGGTGCTGGGGGTGCTCAGAGAACTGAGGCGTTGGTGAATTGGACTGGGCTTCCTGCATGAATGTGCTCCAGCCCTTTGAGCTACCTCCCTGGCTGCAGACATATTGTTTTAGTACATATGCACATCATCATTCCTGGCATAGTAAGCTTTCTCCTACAATTTTTTTTTTTTGGTTTGGTTTTTGGGTCACACCCAGTCATGCTCAGGGGACCATATGGGATGCCAGGATTCGAACCACTGACCTTCTGCATGCAAGGCAAACACTTTACCTCCATGCTATCTCTCCGGCCCCTTCTTCCACAATTTTAAAGCCTAAGGAAGACAGGCTGATAATATAGGAGGTAAGACACTTTGATCCCTGGCACTACAGATGGTCTCTTGAGCACTGTCAAGTCACTCCTGAGCACTGAGCCAGAAATAATATCTCTGCACCAACAAGTATGCCTCCCCTAGGTTATTCCAAAAGAAAATTGAACTGAGAAAGGAATCCTGATTGTAGCTATTAGAGCTGGGCGTGTTCATGTGCTCTCAAACTTGAGGGAGGCTATGTGGTGAGTGCTTAGCACACGAGGATATGTTGGTTGTTTTTTTCCAAGCCAAGTAACCTCCTGGTCAAGTGAGTTAATCCCGAATTGTGGCTATCTCGGGGCCACCAATACAGAACTTGGAGACCATGCTCCTTACAGACTGGATCCAGCTTGAGATGAAAAAATAAAAAGAGTCCACAAAAGCTGAAAGAGGGGAGGCAGGGTACCCTATGAACCCCTGCGGGCCTCTGCAATCTGCATCACTCAAGTCACTCACCGGCTGTCAGCAGCTGCACTTTCCACGGGTGAGCAGTCAGGGCCCTCTGGTAGGCCCGCCAGAGCGCCATGCTTCCTGCCAAGCCAAGAGGAGAGGGGGTCACCCCCGTTGCTCTTCACAGGGACCCCCCCAAACCCTCCAGTAGTAGTGGATGGCGGTCTACACCGGGGATGTGGATTAACCCATATGCCATGCAGACTGCAGCGCAGCCTCCTGCACCCGCTTTTGGCTACTACGTCCGAACAACCTTAGCAGCGGGGCTCCCCGTCACCAAGTGGGAATGGGGGGAGACTGTGGGTGGGCGGGTCACCCCGGGGTCCATTTCCCAGAGGTGCACAGATAAATGGTTCCTTTGCTCGGGTCAGTCCCCCCAGCAGCCCGCAATCCTTCCCGCACTCGGGGAAGCAGGGACGACTGTCACTCGCTGAGCCTGCAGCTGCCACCTGCGCGCGGTGCTGCAAGGTGTAGCCCCGGGTGCGTGCCAACTGCTTGCAACTCACCTGGGCGCGCGCCCTTTCCCCGGCCCCGCGCGAGGACTACCGCGCCTGGCCACGCCCTTTCCGGCTTAGGACACGCCTCTTCCTCTCGGCGGTGGGCGGAGCCAGCCCTGGCTCTCGGGGCGGAAGAAGGCGCCGCACTACGGAGCGAGCCGGCTCCTTCCCGCGGGCCCGGAGCGAGGACTTCCGTCCTAGGCCACGCCCTCTTCCGCAAGGCTCCGCCCACTTCGCGGCGGTGGGCGGGCCCGTCCCTGGGCGCTCGTCCCTTGCCCGGTGCTGGCCAAGGTCCTGAAGGGCTCGGCAGCTCTGGTTGAAACTGACGATGAAACAGTGACACTGACACTGACTGACAATGAAACTGACAATGACACTGAAACTGACATTGACAATGGGGACTGGAGAGATAGCGTGGCGGTAAAGCGTTTGCCTTGCATGCAGAAGGACAGTGGTTCGAATCCCGGCTTCCCATATGGTCCCCTGAGCCTGTCAGGGGCGATTTCTGAGCGTAGAGCCAGGAGTGACACCTGAACGCTGCCAAGTGTGACCCCCCAAAAAAACAAAACAAAACAAAATAAAACTGACATTGACCATGACACTGACCCTGGCACAGATGCTGACTCTGACCCTGAGCCCTTTGAATCCTGGTTAATAAACCAGTTAAGTTTTTTGTAATTTTGTAATTTTATTTTTTGAGGGGTTGGGTCACACCGGGCAGCTGTCAGGCGTTACTACTGGCTCTGAGCTCAGAAATCATCCCTGGCAGGCTCGGGGTGTGTGTTGGGGGGAACCATATGGGATGGGATGGGGATAGAACCATGATCCGTCACCAGTCAGCAGCGTGCAAAGGCAAAGGCCCTCCCCGCTGTACTGACTCTGCTCCTTGTTTGTGCATCTTTTTTTTTTTGGCTTCCTAGCAGCAAGTCAACTTAGTGCTTCATCCACAGTAGTGTTTGGAATTTAACCTTGACAGCCTCTAGAGGGGAGTAGGATTGTGTTTTTCAGATCGGGCTCCTCGGTTTTAGGGAAGATGGAAGGGTAGTGGGGGGGGGGCGGTGGAGGGAGGAGCCTTTATAAATCCTTTCCCTTTAGTTTGGAGTTCCAAACTCGATGTTTGGAGGGGGCAGAGGGGATGTACAGCGGTAGGATGCCTGCCTTGCTGGGGTTGATGTGTCCAGTTCCTCGCACCCCATAGGCTCCCTATCACGGAATATCCCCTAGGAATGATTCTTGGGCAGTCTGAAGTGCTGTACCACAAAAAAGCATTTAGAAACCAATACATGACTTTTTTCGGGGGGGGGGGCGCACTCAGCAGTGCTCAGGGGACCATATGGGATGCTGAGGATCAAACCCAGGTCTTTCAAGCCCCAGGAGGTAACTTTGCCTTTGTTTATTTTGGTCAACACCTAGCAATGCTCAGGTTTTACTCCTGGCCCTGTACTCAGGAGTTACTCCTGGAGGTGCACAGGGAACCACATGGGATGCCAGGGAACCAACCCTGGTTGGCCATGTTCGAGACAAATGCCCTGCCCTCTATATTATTGCTCTAGCCTCAACAGGTAATTTCTTAACCCTTTCCAGATTTTTTTTTGTGGGGGGCCTCACCCAGTGGAACTCAGGGATTACTCCTGGCTCAGTGTTCAGAAATCGCTCCTGGCTTGGGGGACCACATGGGATACAGAAATCAAACTCAGGTCTGTCCTGGATTGGCTGTGTGCAAGACAAACGCCCTACCGCTGTGCTGGCTCTCCTGCCCACCTTTTCCAGATCTTTTTTTTTTTTTTTTTTTGGGGTCACACCCGGCGGTGCTCAGGGGTTATTCCTGGCTGTCTGCTCAGAAATAGCTCCTGGCAGGCACGGGGGACCATATGGGACACCGGGATTCGAACCAACCACCTTTGGTCCTGGATCGGCTGCTTGCAAGGCAAACACCGCTGTGCTATCTCTCCGGGCCCCTTTTCCAGATCTTAACATAGTAAAAATTAGTGAAGAGGCCTGAGCAATAGCTTAGCAGGTAGGGCTTTTGCCTTGCACATGGTTGACCCATGCTTGATCCCCGGCATCCCATATGGCCCTCCAAACCTGCCAGTGGTGATTTGTTTTTAGCACAGAGCCAGGAATAACCCGAGAACTGCCAGGTGTGACCTAAACCCCCCGCCCCATTATTTTAGTGAATATTGTGCAACTTGCTATGTAAGTGGTGAAAACTTCAAGTGGATGTCCAGGCTGACCAGAGCCTGCACTTCAGAGAGGACTTTCCCCAGCTTGCGATCTGACTAGGTCCAGACTCAATTCACTTAATTCCTTTAAGTCTGTCAGGGAGAAACCTGCCACTGATAATGGAGAAACACAGCAAGCAGCAAGAGAATCCGATATCATAACCTTCGATGTAAGGCTCCTTTATGCAAAATATCGTGAAAATTTATACTAGTCGAAAAAGGCAGTCCAATGTTACAGGTTGCAAGCTGTGTTCTGCAGACCATTCAGATCTGCATTCCAACCCCACCCCTTAGGAGTCATGTGACCTTATTCTGGCTGAGGAGGTGCTCTCAGTGCTGGGCTATTCCTGGCTCTGTGCTCTGGAGCGTCCCTGACAATGCTTCGGGATCGAACCAGGACTGAACCAGGATGGCAGATGATGTTTGCCTGCATGCAAGACAAGAGCTTCAACTCCTGGACTCACTCTCTCTCTGACCCTGTCCAGAATTTCTTATCAGGTAAAATTTGGCAGACATACTTCACATGATTAACCTCTACGAAGAAGCACAATAGCAATAGCACAAAGGGGAGGGTGTTTGCCTTGCATGGCCGACCAGATTTTAATCTTCAGCATCCCATATGGTCCCCAGAGTCTGCCAGGAGTGATTTCTGAATGCAGAACCAGGAGTGACTAAAACAAAAAACCATATACACACAGTATCTGAAATACACCCAGTGCTTGTTGGTTTTCTTTTCTTTCCTTCCCTGGTGGGAACACATGGGAGAAAGAATGTTTTGCTAGAGATAGGGGGGATTGGAGTTGGAACCAGGTAGGATGACTCAGCCTTTGGGGGAGATAATGGAAAGGAAGGGATAGAGTGAGCACAGGCACAGGTCAGAGAAACAGTCCCCCTCCCCTCCCGGATGCTGCCAAGTGGTATCTTTGGAACAGTTTATCGGGGAGAAGAGCTGCCAGATGCCTGAGAATGCAATTTCACAACACCCTATCATGGGCTGCCACCTAGAATGAATGGGAGACGCTTCCTGTCATTCAGCTCACAAACACAAAGTGTACAGGGTCCCAATGGGGTGATGCAACCGTTGGCCTCTTTGCGTTGATACGGGTTGTGTCCCCATGGCTAATGGGAACTAATGCCTTCCTCCTGGTCTGTTCTGATTCTGCACAGGAAGGGAACCATAAGCACTCACTTCTTTTATTTCTTTCTTTCTTTTTTTTTTTTTTGGTTTTTGGGCCACACCCGGTGACGCTCAGGGGTTACTCCTGGCTATGCGCTCAGAAGTTGCTCCTGGCTTCTTGGGGGACCATATGGGACGCCGGGGGATCGAACCGCGGTCCGTCCTAGGCTAGCGCAGGTAAGGCAGGCACCTTACCTTTAGCGCCACTGCCCGGCCCCTTCTTTTATTTCTTGAGGTGCAGAAGATCAAACCTAGAGACCCAGACATGTATAGCAAGCGTACAACTGCTGTGCTAAGTTCCCAACCCTCAACTCCATTCTTGGTAAAGATTCCCTAGGCTGAAGAGGAAGGTGGTGGCTGACAGGTATTTCCCTACTCTGTCTAGAACGGCAGAGGGCTGTGTCCAAAGCGGCATGACCCTTATCCAGATGCTTCTCTCAGTCATCCTGTGACTCTGATTTGCCTCTTTCTGTGCTTAGTCTGTCTCAGCTCAGCAGGCTGGTCCACAATCCCTGTCGCTCCACAGTCTCCTAGAGAACTCTGCAGATGATGTGTCTAGATGAAAACTTACAGTGTGCCCTGTGCTTGCTGCTAAACATGGGGGAGGGGGGGAAGGAAGAGAAAGGGAGAGAGAGGGAGAGAGAGGGAAAGAGAGGAAGAGAGAGGGAGAGTGAAATAAAGTGGCTAACTGTATGTAAAAAGTCACAGTGGGACTGTATGTGAAAAATCAAAAAGAATGACGTGTGAAAGAATCGGTTAAGGAACTGAAGATGTTTAATCTAGAGAAAACTGGGGAAACACATGATCGCTACTGTTCCATACTTAAAAGGGGCAACCACAAGAATGCCTAGGCTTGTTAATACCTAGGGTCAAATTTATAGACGTATGCTCTTTGACTTGATACAAAGGAAGGCTGAAAACATGACTGTCTAGAACTATTCAAGTAGGGTCGGATGGCCAGTGACCACAATAGTTTGTAAGCAGGAGCGAGTACGGTCTGAGCCGACGACCGACTGGCAGGGTGTTTGCCGTGCCCCCGGCTAAAGAAGCTGCTGCTGTCCAACAACCACTGACCCCTCCCTGTGCGCCCATGTGTTGCTAACTCTATAAAAAAAGAGGTCTGGGGAGGCAGTAAGCGTGGATCCTGGGGCCAGAGAGGAGCCTTCACGCAGCTCTGACTTCTCCAGTTCTCCAAACACCCATTCACGTGCGGTCTCAAAAACACCCAGTACCTTTACTTCGCTTCACCTATGTCACACAACATGTGCTCAATATGAGCAATTTGACTCCCAAGCCGAGGTCAGGCCTGAGGATTTCTCGTGAGCCAGAATTGAGGCTGAGGAGCCTGGGGGGCTGGTGGGGGAGAGCCCCTCTGCCTGCAGGAGGCTGTGGTGATCAAGTCTGTGGAAGGAGAGGGACATAGGAGTCCTCGGGGGGCAGGCCTAAGGTCCAGGCTGGCAGCAACACCGTCCAGCAAAGCCCCAGTGCTTATGGCTCTGTGCATGGGGCCCTTTGTGCCTCGGCTGACTTCGTTCCGAGAGGCCTGTGTGGAGCAGACTAAGGACCAGGCAGAAGATGGTGGCTGGCTGGAGGCAAGTCTGGCCCTTTAGTTGGGGACGACGGCTGGAACATAGCACTGAAATGAGCCTGGCTCTCAAGCTGCATACGGTGACCCAGCGGGGAGGTGAGTCCACGGATAAAATGAACTCGCACCAGTCCTGACTGCCCCCCAGACACCAGCCAGCCGTAGGAGTCCAGGTTTGGGCTGAAGCGTACCTGTGAAGAGAAGAGAGAATATAAGAGATGCAGTCAGGGCTTTCAGAAGAATCCCGATCATCAGAGGAAAAACAACGGGGTACAGTGCGAGGCCAGGACCACAGTGCGGGGTGCGGGACAGGAAGGGGCATGAACGCAGAGATGTGGGACTCCTGCTCTGGAGCGGGGCTTCAGCCTTTTCCCATTCACAGCTTCTGTTCTTTTCTTTTTTTGGTTTATGGGTCACACCGGCAGTGCTCAGGAGTTACTCCTGGCTCTACACTCAGAAATCGCTCCTGGCAGGCTCAGGGGACTATATGGGATGCTGGGATTCGAACCACTGTCCTTCTGCATGCAAGGCAAACACCTTGCCTCCATGCTATCTCTCCAGCCTCTCACAGCTTCTTTTCAACTAAAGAAACTATTACTCGATCCCGGGTATACAGGCGTATAAAGTAGACATACAGCTCAGACATTTACTGATAATAAATCATAAAGAAATTTTATTTTCAAAGCTTTTCTGTTTAGATGTTTGGTGACACCCACATTTAGTTACATGACCCCAGATGGGGTCTCAGCCAGAGTTTAAGAAGCTAGAGGAAGAAGCTGCCAGAGAGGTGAGCTCCTTAGACACCTGTTCCCTTCCTTCTCCCCACCCCCCCACCCCCAGTCCTGAGAGAAGGGTCCGAGGGGGCTCTTACCTTGTGAACAGCCTCCAGCTGCAGCCGGTCCAGGCAGAGATGAGACTGGCCCTCTCCCTCCTGCATGCGCAGCATGGGCTCTCGATGGAGCAGGTCATGGAATGAGCCCTGCGGAGGGGTCACGGGGGAGAGAGGGGGGAGCAGCCCCTTAATCGGAAATCTTTGTCTGGGAACAAAGCCCTCTGGAGGCCTCCTTCCTGTGCAGGGAGGGAAAAAAGCTTCCTGCCTTTTTCTACTGCCACACCCGTTCTCCTGACCTCAATTTACCAGGTCTGTATCCTGAAAGAGCAAATAGTGATGGTTCACAGTTTCAGCGTAAGTTCGAGCTTTGGGAGGAGGATTGGTGGCCTCCGAGGAATCAGAGTGGTCCTCGCCGTCATGTCTGTCCTGATAAGGCATTAGATCCGCTTTGTAAATGGGCTAGAAAGGAGAAAAGTGTGATTAGATTCTGCAACACCACAGACAGAAAAAAACTGCCTTTTGACTGGGCCAGAGTGATAGCACAGCAAGGAGGGTGTTTGCCTTGCATGCAACCAACCCGGATTCAATCTCCGGCATCCCATGTGGTCCAAGAGTAATGTAATTCCTGAGTGCAGAGCCAGAAGTAACCCCTGAGCATGGCCAGGTGTGGCCCTCCCAAAAAGACCAAACCAACGAAAATTCATGGACGTACAAATCTCCGTTCTGCGGGCCGCTTGACATTTATTGGGTTCAGCGCCATGTCCGGCAATATGGCTGCAATGAGCTCCCCAGATATATCTCCTGCGGCAATTGTCCCGAGCCAGTCAGATCCTGAAAGACTCTATTAGGAAGAGACGGATTTCATTATTCATTATTCTTTTGCTTACTAGCAGCCATTTTCATTCAGTTCTTGAACTGGGAATAGTAGCTGACTCTTGCAAGCACAAACCAGTTGCTGAGTCTTGGGATAAGGACACACAATGGTAGTGTCTTAGGGTGACAGGTACACACAGACACACATGTCCCTCATGGTAGTTCCAGACCCCCATCTCCCTTCATAATCAGAACAATTGAATGGAATCGTTTCCCAAGGAACAAAAGTGACAGAGGCTCACCCAGACGGTGCCTTTCCGAGGGGCAGTGAAATAGGCCTTGAAACCCAAATACCCAGCGTCAATGTAGTGGATTCCACAGAGTCCATAACTGTAAGAGGAAGAACATGTAAAACCTCCTTCTTTCGAGATCTCAGATTCTTCTCGGCCCCTCCCAGACATCACACCACTTCAGTGAACCAGTCCTCAGGCCCCTCTCCCCAGCATGAGCCCCAGCCCCTCAGCCTGTGCCAGAGCTCCCCCTCTTTCTGTCCTGCCGTACGAGGCATAGCAGTTGTCCTGGGCCACGGTGACACCATTGTAGGGGAGCAGCCAGGCCAGCTCTGTACTCAAGAATCGCTTGATAGAGTTTATAGGTTCATAAGGTCGCCGAAGGTCCCAGAATTTGATTTTCCGGTCACTCCCCGCAGAGACCAGGAAATGGCTGTAGAGGGACGAGAAGGCGCAGATGGGATTTAAATGGGCTTGAAAGCCTCCTGCGTGAGCCTTACCTGCTGCTCGCCTACCCATACCTGTTTGCTTTGCACCACTGAAGGGTGCGCACGGCCTGGTCATGAGCGAGGATGCACTGGAAGGGGTAGAGCTTCAAAGACCCATCAGGTAGCCGTATCCGTTGCAGGGGAGAGTTAGTGGGAAGGTTCCAGAAAACTACCATGCCTGAAATAGGGACAGAAATTTTTGATATTCAAATCAGATTCTTGGGGCTGGGGCTGGAGCAACAGTATCGAGGGTAGGATGCTTCCTTGTACCCAGCTAACTTGAGTTTGAGCCCCAGCACCTATATGATCACCAAGCCCACCAGGAATGATCTCTGAGGGCAATGAGGAAAAAAGGCCTGAGCATTGCTGGATGTGTCCTCAAAACAAACAGACAAACAAGAAGATTCTTTCCTCCTCTACCCTCCAACGTGACCCTGAAGATCAGTAAAGGACTCTGACTTTGCAGATGGGTAAAGGAACATTTTGCATAATGTAAAGACATCACCTGGTATTTTAGCTCTGATTCTCATCATTAAGAAAGCCATCATTTTAGTCCGGAAAAGACAGACTATATTGAAAGGCAGACTGTATGCACACATCAACCTCTAATCAACTAAAAAGGATTCTTTAAAAGTGTAAACCTAGGGGCCGGAGAGATAGCATGGAGGTAAGGCGTTTGCCTTTCATGCAGAAGGTCATTGGTTCGAATTCCGGCATCCCATATGGTCCCCAAGCCTGCCAGGAACGATTTCTGAGCAGAGCCTGGAGTTATGCTTGAGCGCTGCCGAGTGTGACTCAAAAACCAAAAAAAAAGTGTAAACCTAGAGGTTGGATCGGTGGCACTAGAGGTAAGGTGCCTTCAAGCGCTAGCCTAAGATGGACCGCAGTTTGATTCCCCAGTATCCCATATGGTCCCCCAAGCCAGGAGCGATTTCTGAGCGCAGAGCCAGGAGTAACCCCTGAGCATCACCAGATGTGGCCCAGAAATAAAATAAAACAAAACAAAACAAAGAAAACAAAAGAGAACAGATCAATAGCACTGCAGAGAGGGAATTTGCCTTGCATGTGGCTGATCCGGGTACAAATCCCGGCCCAAAATAACCAAAGAAATAAAAAATAAAAAACAGAACAAAAAACACAAAACAAAGTAAAAATAAAAAGATGAATTTGGGGCCTGGAGAGATGGCACAGCAGCGTTTGCCTTGCAAGCAGCCGATCTAGGACCAAAGGTGGTTGGTGCGAATCCCAGTGTCCCACATGGTCCCCCGTGCCTGCCAGGAGCTATTTCTGAGCAGACAGCCAGGAGTAACCCCTGAGCACTGCAAGGTGTGGTTCCCCCCCCCCCCCAAAAAAAAAGATGAATTTGGATAAGATGTGTGGCTCAGGGCCGGAAAGATAGCATGGAGGTGGGGTGTTTGCCTTGTATGCAGACAGGACAGTGGCAATGTGGGTGGCAGTCAGGGCTATGCTGGCAGTGATCGGGACCAAAGGCCAGCCTTGCACGTGTGCGGGTCAGGCCCTCGAGTCCTTCCAGACCCCCACAGCTCCTCTTAGTATCTTCATCTCCTGGATTCACAGTGCTCTCATTTTTTGGTAGATAAATCCTAAGGACTATTTTTCCTTCTTTTCTACATTGCTTGAATCTCTCTACCATGCCCAACATCAAAACAAACAAAAGAAAAAAACTGCAGCAACCAAAAAGCAAGCAGAGAGCAGTTCCGAGAGGTTTGGCTTTGATTTTTACCATTGTAGTATCCAGCCGCTAGGTGGTGGTGGGGCCGGGTGGGCATCCAGGCCAGGCTAAGGCACTGCCCACACTCAGAAGGGTCTGTGGCTTGCATGGACCCCACCTGCAGGGTTGCCACACACTGCACCTGCAGTGACAAGAGAGGCCTGGTTAGGGGGACACCGCTGGGGAAAGCTTTCGGAGGTGGGTGGAACAGGTTGGGGAAGGTTCCGGAAGACGGGGCCTCACTCACCTTATAGATGGCGGGCTTCATCGCATCTGTGAGGGGGAAGAACAAAAAACGGGGATCCTAATCAGACCCAGCTCCAAGAATAGGACTCTGCCCTTCTGTGTTTCTTCCCAGCACCTCCAGATAAGCCGTCTCAGGACCTGCACCATCCCACCAGGCAGGACACCATCCTGCCAATGGCACAGCAAATCCCTCCACAGCCTTCTGCCCCTGGCTGATCCCTTCTTCTGCCTGCGTCACCCACTTCTCTCTCTCCCTTCTGGGCAATGCTCACTCACAGAGAAAAATGGATTATTTCTTCTACCCAAATAGAGCAAAACCTTCCTCTATTCGCAGTGCCAACTGCCATCCTTCCCAGAACTGTGCATCCTGCCTGCCCTTACATCCTCCATCGCAGCACTACTTCCTGCCTGAAGCCCAGCACTCTCCCCTCAGATTCCCAGTGCTGCTAGGCATGGAGATCCAGGAAGTAGGAGCTTCCTGTTCTGATCCTCCCTCCCCTGGCCTCCCGGCTCTCTTCTACACCTCTCTCCCTCTCTTGAACAGACAGTCTACATGCTTCCATGCATCAAGAGGATCAAAGGAGATAAGAAAAGGCCCCCAGGGAATGGGCCTCAGCCATTATAAGACATGTTACAGACAGAAACTAGCATAGGAAAGATGAGAGGAATGGGCAGAAGACAGTTATGGGGGCTGCCAGAGTTTCCAGAACAAAGCACGGAAGTTGGAACAGGGGAATGGCTGAGTGGGCTGAGTGTTCGGGCGATGGCAAGCCCTGTTCAGCCCTGTTCAGCCAACCCCTCCGAGCCTGCTGCTCACCTGCAGGCTGCAGAGCCAGCAGGGCCTCGGGATGCGGCAGGCTGAAGAGCAGCACCTTTCCATCTGAGCAGGCCAGAGCCAGAAGGCCCAAGCGGGGCAGGAGCGGAGCCTGGAGAGAAGAGAGACCTGGCTTGGGCTGAGGCTCGCTGCCACTGACCTCTCAGGGAATTGGGGTCTCTGAAGAGATGACAGGGTGTTGCGGGCAAAGCTTCATCCTCTGCTTCAAACTCCCTTTCCTCGGCTATAGGAATGGGATAACCAGGGCTCTTTGTCCCAGCTCTGAAGGCTGCCTGTAACCAATAGGACGTACCTTCCGAGGGGTGCTGGGAAGCTCCCAGGCTCCACTGGGGCAGAACTTGAGGTCCCAGATGCAACCATTGTCACAGGCAATCCCATAGACGAAGTGGGCCCTGTTGCCAGCGCTAAGGAGAACAGTCACACAGGAGAAGGGTAGGAAGATCAGGCCACGGGGTCCTGGACTCCCTTCCCAGAGCCAGTCTCCCCACCCCCACACTCCCAGCCAGAGCCCCCGCCCCACCTCACCAGCTCTCCTGCTGCAAGGTCCCCAGACCCCAGAACTGGAGCAGCCCAGGGCCGGAGTGGAGCTGGCTCAGAGGGTGCGTCTCATTCATGTCTGGACTGGAGTAAAGGGCCACGTACTGCGAGGCGGCGGCCCCCTCCGGCACCGGGCACCAGTCCAGCGCCCACAGCGGGCCACCAGTGAAGAAAGACAAATCCCAACGCTCAGGGTGCGCTGTGATGGAGCTGAACCTAGGGACAGTCAATGAAGGAGGAAGAAAGGAATTCACAGGAGGCAGCGAGGACTCTGGTGAGTAAAACAGACACACTGGGGACAGCAAGCCGGGACTGGCTCGCCGATGCTAAACCCAAGGAGTTGTCTGAACGCTCAGATACCCTCCTCAAAAGGCTTGGAAGGACTCACTCAGCATGCAGCACAAAGCTGAAGAAGCCCATTGGGGAAGGCTACATGCTCTGATCCCAACCGACTATGTGACAGTCCAGGAAAGGCCAAACTATGGAGAGAGGGATCAGGAAAGTGGGGGGCAAGGGAACAGGGGAAATGAAGCCAAGCACAGAGGATTTCCAGGGTGATGCAGTCGTTCTATGACCCTCTCTCGGCGATTCATGCCGGTGTGTATTTGTCCACATCTAGGGCAGGTGTAGCCCCCAGGTGAACCCGAAAGTAGACCGGGGACTGAGTGATGATGCTGGGTCAAGGTTGGCTCAGGGATTGGAACTAGGGCAGCACTGCCATGAGGTTCTGGTAGGGGAGCGAGTGTGTGCATAGAGGAGCAAAACCTCTGCTGAGAACACTAATAAAAGACAAGGGCAACAACAATAACAAACAAACAAAAATAAACCAAACAAACAAAAAATAAAAGGGCAACAAGGCCAGAGTGGGGCAGTGTAGATCTCGTGCGTCAGAAACCACCTAAGCCAGGTCTGGAGAGTTGGGGTGCAGTGCTCAGTCACCCCCAAACCTCCTCTGAATCTGAAGAGCAGTTGCAACCGGGACACAGCTCACCTGTTGATCCGGTACAGGGTGCCATCTTCAGGGAGCCCCTCACGGTGAACAGAGAACAGGGGCGATTTCTCCTCCTGCGGCAGGTAAGGGGCCGCCTCCCTGGGGAAGGACAAGACACAGCCTACATCTGGAGGTGCCCACTCAGCCCAGAGCTGTCAGACCTCGCCCTGTGGCTCCCTCCCAGGCTCAGCGATGTCTTTCCAACTTACAGTTCAGAGAGTAAGTGCCACTTCCAGGCTAAAGGGATCCACTCAGCGAACTCCCAGTATGAATGCTTCTGGTCTCGGCTGGGGGAACAGGGCACAGTGCGCTGGTGAAGGTGCCGGGACTCTCACACAGTGCCACACCAGAGTCACCAGCTGTGCTTTCAGACACGCTAAACAGGCCCTTCAAATTTGACCAGTTTGACCTGGACACCCAGTATGATTTTTTGTTTTACTCTTTTGGTCTTGTCTACTGGTATATGATGAGATGGGGGACCTCCCAAAATGGTGCCCAGGGGACTACTCCAGCAGTGCTTAGGGAGCTGAAGCTGGGGTGTCCTGCTGCAGCCCTTCGAGCCATCTCTCTGATCCCCTGCAATCTTCCTCAACCTCAACCGATGGTCACATGTGGCCAGAGAGCCCTGGACTAGACTAGCCTGTGGCACGCTGCATTTCACAAATGTCACCACCATTCTGCCTTCAGAGTGCTTCTCCTTCCCAGGGCCACACTTCCAGGCAGAGCTTTGTACCCCACCACCTCTCACATCCCTGTCCCCAGTCCTTGAGCCTCACAGGTCTTTGGTGAGATGGAGACACTTCCAAACAGGAGCCATGATGTGATTGGCTAGGCCATTGGGGGCCATTCCGCGGCAGTGGGGCTTCTGTTTCTGAGGATCAAATGGGGAAAAAAGGGGAGATTGTTGTAAGTTGAAGAAACATCCCGAGAGAGCTTTCCCAGCTTTCCACATTTTTCTTCTTCCTTTTTTTCAGCTTTGGCACCATGCCCAAGAATACTCAGGACTTACTTGTGGCTCTGAGCTCAGGGATCACCCCTGGTGGGGCTCAAGGGATGACCCTAGGGTGCCAGGAATAGACCTGGGGACAACCACATGCAAGTCTGACCACTACTCTGCCAGCATCTAGAAATACTAAAGTTTCTGCCACTACGATGACTTCTGTACCTTTGGCTCCTCCTTCAAAACTGTAAAGCCTGTTACCTACTTCCTGGATGCCTGCCTTACTGTCTCCTTGGTCTCAGATTCCAAGGACTTCCATCTGCTTCTGGAAACTCCTATCCAGTGAGCAGATGCTCCTTGTTTCTGTCATCTCTCTAAGACTCCTTTGCAGCTTCTCCCTTCCTCTGATCTACTCAACTAATGATTCCCCCCAGAATCCCTCTTTTATCCAATCCTCCAGACACTCCTGGTTATCTGCTCCCATGTTCTGTAGCTTTGGACTCTTACTCCCATTTCATGTCCAAATTACAATGCACATTTCTGTAAATATAAATTTGATCTAGCTTCTCTATAAATCCTAGACCTTTACAAGATAAGAGTGAGCCATAACAGAGACTAAGTCAAGAGAAAAAGTAACACCGGCCCCGTCTTTATTTAAGATAGATATCTGGGGATTGGAGAGAGTGTACAGTGGGTAGGGAACTTGCCTTGCATGCAGCTGATCTAGCTTCAATCTCTGGAATTCCATATGGTCGCCTGAGCTCTTCCAGGAATAACCCCTGAGCATTGCCAGGTGTGGCCCCCAAACAAACAAGAACAAAAATAAATATGGAGGGGTTGGAGAGAGAGTACAGCAGGTAGGGTGCATGCCTTGAACACACTGACTCAGGTTCAATTCCCAGCATCCCATATGATGCCCCAAACACTACTAGGAGTAATTCCTGAGTGCAAATCCAGGAGTAAGCCCTGAGTATTTGAGTGACCCCCAAATAAAAACAAACAAACAAACAAACAAACAAATCATACTTGAGATGATGAACGTTTTGGAAAAGGACAGAGGTGATAAAGACGCAAAACTGACAAACTGAACACTTCCAGTGGAAACTTCTTATTTGTTTTTGGGTCCCACCCGGCGATGCTCAGGGCTTACTCCTGGCTTGCATTTAGGAATTATTCCTGGAGGTGCTCCAGGAATCATAAAGGATGCCAGGGATCAAACCTAGATTGGCCACAAGCAAGACAAATGCCCTACTTGCTGAATTATCTCTCTAACCTCCAAATGGAAACTTAAAAAAAAATTTTTTTTAATTTAAAGAACTGTGATTTACAAATTTGTTTGTTTTTGGGCCACACCCAGTGATGCTCAGGGGTTACTCCTGGCTATGCGCTCAGAAATCGCTCCTGGCTTGGGGGACCATATGGGACGCCTGGGGATTGAACTGCGGTCCGTCCTAGGCTAGCATGGGCAAGGCAGAAAAGCCTTACCGCTTGCGCCACCGCTCCGGCCCCTACAAAATTTTTAATAGTTGAGTTTTAGGCACATAATATTTAAACACCAATCCCACCACCAATGTCAACTCCCATCACCCGTGTTCCCAGACTCCATTCCAAAATGGAAACCTTTAAGCACATTTTACTCAAATTAAACAAGTAAATAGGACTTCAATTGTTTCGTCCTTTAACCCTCCAGTTGAACCCACCATCCCCTTCGCACTGGGCTATGCCGCAAGCACCACTAAGTCCTAGGAAAGCCATCCTTACTAGCAAACTTCTAGCCACCTTCAAGACCGAGCTCAGTCAGCACTGCACTAGGAAGCAGATACTGCCATCTCTTCTCTTCCATCAGCCAACCTGGCTTCACTATTCAGAGCATCATCATCCCACTTCGAGTGCTGTGAGACATGGCTGTCTATTTTCCTTTCTTGTTACTTTTTCAGGTTTTGGGCCACAGTTAGCAATGTGCAGAGTGAGACTATGTGGTGCTAGAGTTTGAACTGGGGTTGGCAGCAAGGAAGGCAGGTGCCTACACCACTGATGTCTCTCCAGCAGAACTGTCTTCTGCCTGCCTCCTAACACAGAATGGAGGGAGACTCAGGGTAGGAGCGAACAGGCCCAGAGCCCAGAGTCAGCTGCTGCTAACTGTGTCCCGTTCTCCACTGCCTCTCTCCACGAAGTCACAGCACTCCAGGCCAGAGTTTCCTACCTACTCATTCCCTAGTGACCCTTCTAACCCAGCCCCAGCCCCACTTTTGACCAGTGATTACCGCTGATGAGGACCCTCGGGGAGTGTTCCGAGACACTGCTGGCTCGGGGTCGGATGAGTTTTCACTTGGCGCCTCACTCTCCTCTTCCTCTTCAGCCTCCACTTGTAGGACAAAGTCCTCATCGTGGGTGGTGCTGACCTTCGCTTCTCCGCCCCGACAGGCTGCAGGCGGCCGACCTCTCCTCCGTTTGGTGGGGCTGCTCACCTTGGTGGGGTTCTCAGGACAGGCGGGCATGGGTGTGGGTGTGGGTGTGGGTGTGGGTGTGGATGTGGGTGCGGGTGCGGGCAGGGTGGTGGAAAGCTCCTCCGCCAGTTCCTGAAGATAGAGAAGTGCCCTGTGGAAGGACAGAGTCAGAGACGTGCTCAGGAGCCCAAGAGCCCCCTGTAGACCTCGGCAGGTCCTCAGCTCCCGGGGGTCCTCCTACCAGTGGTCCTCAAACTATGGCCCGCAGGCCACATATTGTATTTGTATCTGTTTTGTTTCTTCATTGCAAAATAAGATCTATGCAGTGTGCATAAGAATTCGTTCATAAGTTTTGTTTTTACTATAGTCAGACCCTCCAATGGTCTAAGGGACAGTGTACTGGCCCCCTGTTTAAAAAGTTTGAGGACCCCTGTGACGCTCTGCAAGGCGGCTATCCATTCCCTGTCCCCACTGCTAGATAAACAGAAATATAGGCGAGTGAAGTGGCATGGCCAGAAGCTTCTAGTAACTTAGTGGAAAGTCAAACTGACTTCAAGTCCAAAGCCCTTTCAGTGTCTCACAGTCAAGTCATTCAGGGCCCAGGGAAAGAGAAGGACACAGGGCCGGCCACAAATACTGGTCACCAACGTGAAGGATGGGAGAGGGTCCAAGGCACAAAGTAAACCTCTCAGGCAGGCGAGGTCAGTGATAGGCCAGAGCTAGTCAGATCCCCCCAAATCCAGACACCCTCCCTCCCCGCTTAGCTGATGGCACCTCCCAATCTTCTCGTCTCTTTAACATCTGTGTCCCCACCCTGGATCCCTTCATCCCAGTCCCCCTCCATCAAGCTGTGCCTGCAATTCTTACACTTGGGCAGCCCTTCGGCGGGGTCGTTCCCCAGAAGGGGACTCAAAGTCCTCAGGGGGCCTCTTTGGAAGTGGAGACTCTGGCTGATCGAGGTCTTTCGACAACTTCAGCAGGAGCATATCTCCCTTGGCCTTTCGAGCTCGTTTCTTAGGCATGGGGACGGGTAGAGGGTTGGACTGATCTAAGAGACCAGGAACCAGAGTGGCTGGTGGAGGGTTAGGCTGCTCGGACCTTTTGGGGCCTCTCCGTGTCCTACCACCTCTCTTCCGGCCAGGCTTTGCACCCCTAGGCTTGGCGACCATGGGCATCCCTGGAGAAAGATCTGTAGGGAAGAATATAGATCTGTGAGAGGGACTGGAGCTCCAACCATGTTGGAACAGATCACCCCATACCCACGTCTGTGGGCTTCTGTGAACTCTGCCTGCTCCCATTCCTCTGAGCCTGGGGAGGCAGAAAGATGAAAGGCTGAGGGACGTACCTTGCTCTTCCAACCTGGAGAGGCCATCCAGGTCTGGAGCAGGCGGCCTCTCCTCCAGAGAGTCCTCAAATCCAGGCACAGGGGGAGGGAAGGACATCTCTAAGGGTGCCTCGGCCCCCGCTGTTTCTGAAGAGGCCTTGATATCAAGTTGGCTTGATACCTCGGGTCCAGAAGGTCCAGGAGAGTCTACCATACTCACGTTCCCCACGGGGTCGGCCTCCCCCAGAGCAACATAGCCGACCCCGCAGGTATCCATCAGCGCCCCCGAAAATGGCTGCCCCTGCACACAGAGACAGACAAATGAGTAGTGGGCAAAGGCGGTCGGTGGCGACTCAGATGTTTTCTGCTTTCCCCTCTTTGCTTCCCTCAATATCAACCCAAGCAAACGCCTCAGCTTCCAGACCATTCCTTCATTCAATGGTTACCAAGCAGCTTCTACTTCCTAGGAACTGGTTAGTAATAACACTGACAAGGTATCTCTCTGCCATGTGGAATTTATACTGTGGAGTTAGCAATAAATGAATAATACACACTTCAAAATGACTTATTTTTTGTTATTTTTGGGCCACACCCAGAGGTGCTCATGCTGAGCTTAAGGATCACTCCTGATAGACTCCTGATAGATAGGGGATCTATGGGGTGCTGGGGATCAAACCTGGGTTGGTCATATGCAAGGAAAATCTACCTGCTGTACTACTGCTCTATCCCTGATTACCGCTTATTAAAAGTCAAACACTAAAATGATTTGTTATTCCTTTATTATCATTATTTTATTTTTTTGGTCATAGTCAGAATCTCAGACATACAAGGCAAGTTCTAGTGTTGAGTTACAGCTCCAATCTTTATTTATTTATTTTTAAAACTTGGAAGGGGTTGAAGTGATAGCATAGTGGTAGGATGTTTGCCTTGCACATGGCTGATCCGGGACGGATCCGGGTTTGATCCCCGGCATCCCAAGGCATTAAAGCCTGCCAGAAGTGACTTCTGAGTGCAGAACCAGGAGCAACCCAAGTGCTGCTGGGTTGTCCCCCCCCCCCAAAAAAAAAAAAAAACTCGTGGGGTGTGCACTCCTCCTCAGGCCTTTCTACCTGTTTGGTACTCAGGATCACTCTGGTAGTACTTAGGGGACAACGGTATTGCCGGAAATTCAAACCAGGGTTGGCTGCAGGAAAGGCACCTTACCATCTATACAATCTCTGGCCATATAAAATCTCTTGTAAGGCGATATAGCAGTAGATAAAAATTAATGAAATAATAATCTCCTTCAAAAAAATAAATAAAAATGAAAGGTGGGGGCCAGAGTGATAGCACAGTGGTAGGGCATTTGCCTTGCAAGTGGCCAATCCTGGGCAGACTCCATCTCAATTTCCAGCTTCCCATATGGTCCCCTGAGCCTGCCAGGAGTGATTTCTGCCAGGAGCAGAGCCAGGAGTAATCCCTGAGTGCCAAAGGGTGTGACCCAAACCTCCACCCCCTCAAAATAGAGGTGGGTGGAGAGAAAGAAAATAAACCATATTATGAAAGTGAGAGAGACTCAAGGGCTTCCTAAAACAGTTTAAGGAGCTGCCCTGGGCCAAGAAAAACCTCAGAGGGCTGCAGCCTGGGCTTTGCGTGCAGGTGGCTGGGTTTGATCTCCCTAGCGCCACTGAAAATGGGGGAGTAGAGAGGAGGAGGAGAAGGGGAAGAGAGGGAAAAAAAAGAGAATACTTTTTTTTTTTTACCAAATAAAGGATCTATATATAGATCAAAAAGGCTGTTTGAAAGGGAATAAAAATAAATTAATGGGTCCAAGAAAGATAGCTTAACAGGGAGGGTGTTTGCCTTGCATGCAGCCAATCCTCAGCATCCCATATGGTCTCCTAAGCACTACCAGGAGTGACTTCTAAGCAGTCATGAGTAACCCCTGAGTGATGCCAGGTATGGGCCAGGCCCCCCCACCAAACCAAGACTAGGACATATATAACTGAGTAAAAATAGTTTCCAAGAAAAAATATATTAAATATAAAAAAAAATCTTGGGGCCGGTGAGGTGGCGCTAGAGGTAAGGTGTCTGCCTTGCAAGCACTAGCCAAGCAAGGACCGTGGTTCGATCCCCCAGTGTCCCATATGGTCCCCCCAAGCCAGGGGCAATTTCTGAGTGCTTAGCCAGGAGTAACCCCTGAGCATCAAAGGGGTGTGGCCCCCCCAAAAAAAAAATAAATAAAAAAAATAAAATCTTGCAGTCTGGGTTCAATCCCTGGGACGCCATTTGGTCCCACAACCCCACCAGGAATGATTTCTGAACAGAGCCAGGAGTAAACCCTAAACACCAGTGGGTGTGGCCTGAAAACAAAAACTATTAGATTAGCCTTAGAGTTGTCAGAAACACTTGCTGCCAGAAGAAAAAATACACTAGAACAATTGGCTCAGAGGGTCAGAGTGATAGAACAGTGGATAGGGCATTTGCCTTGAACGTGGCCAACCTGGATTCATTCCCTAGCATCCCATATGGTCCCCTGAGCCTGCCAAGAGTGATAACTGAGCACAGAGCTAGAAGTAACCCCTGAGTGCTACCTGGTGTGCACCCCCTGCCAAAAAAAAAAAGAAAAAGAAAAAAAGAAAAAAAATTGGCTCAGTCTACAGAGCACCCGTGCCTTGCTTCTATGAGGCCCTGGCTACAATCCCTAGTGCTGTCAAAGTTCTCCAGAAAACCACAATGCCATTCTCAATATACATGCTTTTATGTCTGGTCCAGCCTGACAACTCTGGGGTCTTCTTGGAATGGGAATGGGCAGTTCCCTTTCTGCTGAAGGAATAGTAGTCCACAGCCATATCTAACATCCTCAGACAGAAACAGTCAAGCTCTACAAGACATCCTTTGAGTCAAACTTCCAAGCCGCCAAATTTGGTCCAGATCTATAGATCCTGGCCTGCGCAGCCGTGTGACCCCTTGGAATTTTGCAGTAGTGTCAGCCCACTACGATCACAACCAATCTGATGGGAAAAGTGCATGGAAGCTCACCAACAGTGAGCCTCAAAACAGAAAGTTCAGCTAGCACCAGCCACAGCTTAGATACTGACTATAGTAACATCACTGAAAGACAGGACAATTATTTAAAATTGATCTCTCGTGGTTTAAGTTTTGATAATTCCATTTGGTGTTATGTTGTAATAACAGTATAAAATAAATGTGGGGGCTGGAGAGATAGCACAGTGGTAGAGTGTTTGCCTAGCATACCCAACCCAGGATGAATGGTGGTGCAATTCTTGGCATCTCATATGGTCCCTTGAACCTGCCAGGAGTGATTTCTGAGTGCAGAGCCGGGAGTAACCCCTGAGCACCACTGGGTGTGACCCCAAAAACCAAAATAATAAATTAAAATAAAATAAAAAATAAAATTTGTCTGTGCTCCCTTATAGGTTAGAATGATGGGTGGGAAACTGGGGACACTTGTGGAGGGAAGATCACATTGGTGGTGGGACTGGTATTTGAATATTTAATATCTGAAATGACCATATTACGAACAACTTGGTAAATCATAATGTCCTGATAAAAAAAAAATGTAAGCGGGCTGGGCGGTGGCGCTGGAGGTAAGGTGCCTGCCTTGCCTGCGCTAGCCTAGGACGGACCGCGGTTCGATCCCCCGGCGTCCCATATGGTCCTCCAAGAAGCCAGGAGCAACTTCTGAGCGCATAGCCAGGAGTGACCCCTGAGCGTCACAGGGTGTGGCCCAAAAACCAAAAAAAAAAAAAAAAATGTAAGCATCGGGGACTAGAGTGATAGCACTGCAGGTAGGACATTGCCTTGCCTTGCACGCAGCTGATCTAGATTCAATCCTCAGCATCCCATATGGTCCCCTGAGACTGCCAAGTGTGATTTCTGAGTGCAAAGCCAGGAGTAATCCCTGAGTACCATTGGGGTGGCCCAAAATTAGGTACTCTAATTAGAAAAAATACACTTGAAGACCTAACTGACCTAACTTTAGTTGTCTAAAAGACAAATTAATAATAAGAATATATGTGCTTTGTGGGTCAGGGGTTTGGGTCACACCCAGTGATGCTCAAGGCTTACTCCTGGCTCTATACTCTGAAATCGTGGTGCTCAGAGGACCATATGTGATGCCAGAGATTAAACTCAGGTATGCCAAATGTAAGGCAAGTGCTCTACACTACTCACTGTATTAAGTTTTAGCCACCACACCCCATTTCTGGCTTTAATAAAGAACTTTATAACAGGGCCCGGAGAGATAGCACAGCGGCGTTTGCCTTGCAAGCAGCCGATCCAGGACCAAAGGTGGTTGGTTCAAATCCCGGTGTCCCATATGGTCCCCCGTGCCTGCCAGGAGCTATTTCTGAGCAGACAGCCAGGAGTTAACCCCTGAGCAACGCCGGGTGTGGCCCAAAAACCAAAAATAAATAAATAAATAAATAAATAAATAAATAAATAAATAAAATAAAGAACTTTATAACAAAGTATAGAAAGAACATTCTTCCTTCCTCCCTTCCTCCCTCCCTTCCTTTCATTATTGGGGCACATCCAGCGATGCTCAGGGGTTACTCCTGGCTCTCGCTCAGAAATCACTTCTGCAGGCTTGGAGGCTCAGGGGACTATAAGGGATGTCAGGTTTCGGTAGCATGCAAGGCAAGCACCTGACCACTGTGCTATCACTCTGGCCCAGTATATAAAGAACTTTATAACAAAGTATCTACATATGAAAAGATTACATAAGCTTTAATTTTTTGTCTTGTTTTTGGGTCACACCCTGAGGTGCTCATCCCATCTGGTTCCCCATGCCCGCCAGGAGATACTTCAGAGTGCAGAGCCAGGAGTAGCTCACCCTGAGCGTCACCGGGTGTGACCCAAAAACAAAACAAAACCAAAAAAAAAAAAAAAGAAAAGAAACTCTGGGCCCAGTACTTTATACAAACTCTTCAGTGATTCAGAGCACATGTAATTTTGCAAAGCTCTAGCAGAGCATTGGCTGAGAGGGTTGGTGAAAAGCATTTAAGAACAAGTCTTGGTCAGATTGGGTAGATGCTGACTGATTAAAGAACCATGCAGCTGGTGGTAGCTGGGAGCCACCTACTCAATTCAGAGAGCCAAAGACCCAGCCTAAGGCCATGCGAGCTGCCTCTGAGAGAACCAGGACAAGACCATCTAAGAGTGCAGGTCTGCTCCCATGAGCCAATCATGGTCATCAGAGTCCACTCCCTCGAAACACATTCCTCCCGCCTGACTCTAGGTTAGCTAAGCTAGTAGTAAGGCCAAGTGGGAGTTCTTCAAGAGCATATCTGATCAGCAGGATGGAAATCATTTCGAGTCGAAGATGGCAAACCTCCCAGGAAACGAAATCCCCATCTTGAAGGCACTGCCGTGGAGATGGCTCATCCTCAAGTCCCACAGCACAAACTGACAACTTCGTCTTTCTCAATTTCTCTTCAAGGCCACTTCTAAACTAAGAGTTCTTCTTCCCCTAAGGTCCAAGAGATCTAAGAACCTTGTTCCTTTGAGCACAGGACTAAAGCAGAGCTACTCTACTGTCACATCTGGTACCACGCAAACCCTATCTGACCTTCCAAATCACTGTGACGCCTCACTATCTATCTGATCATTGCAGCTTCCCTGCTCAGCTACTATCACTGTATTCATCAATCTCTCATCGAATCACTCTCCACGGATGAACCAATTTCTCCCGCTGGCCACATCTATCTGCCTTAGATTTCCCTTATATATTAACTTCTTTATGTCTTTTTTGTCCCACTGGCCTGGCAAAATTAAAATCCTACATCACTGTTTCCCAAAATGAACAATACAGCTCACAGAAATAATGTGGGTTTGTGGGGGCAAGAGCTTTAGCTGCAACAAAGAGGGGTACATTTTTTGGAGGGGGTCACACCCACCAGCGCTCAGGAGTTACTCCTGGCTCCAAGCTCAGAAAATCGCCCCTTGCAGGCACGGGGGACATATGGGATGCTGGGATTCGAACCACCGTCCTTCTGCATGAAAGGCAAACACCTTACCTCCATGGTATCTCTCCAGCCCGCCCCCCCCGGGGGGGGGGGTATTTTCTATTTGTTGACTTAGGGTAGATTTCCATAGGAAGACTTTTTTTTTTTTTTTTTTTTTGGAACACATCAGGAGACTTGCTCAGGGGTTACTCCTTGGCTGTGCACTCATAAATCACTCCTGGCAGGCTTGGGATACCATACGAGATGCCAGAGATCAAACCCGGGTCTGATCTGGGGCAGCATCATACAAGGCAAATGCTCTACTGCTGTGCTCATCACTCCAGTCCTGAGAGATAGCTTTTTCTTCCCTAAAAGGGGGTCAGTAGGCCTAGATCCAGCAACTCTACCAGGTGGCCCCAGTGGTCTCCAGCACCTCAGACACGCTGGCTCTAGCACTGAACTTACAGCTTTGTTGGCCTCATAGATTCTAGGAATGGCCCCTAGCTCCCCTCAACACTCCTGCCCCTTCATTTCCAACCAGGAATTTTGCTCAGTGATAGAACACACACCTCACTGCATGAAGCTCCAGCTTCCATGCCTCCCTCCCCGTTACCTCCCAGCCAGCAAAATCTTTTTTGTTTATATAAAATACATATGATAAAGCTTTACTGTACTGCTGAATCACATTCGCCCTCAACTTAGTTTTAATGGACCAACTTGACTTAATATGATCACAAAATTTCACAGCCAGAGTAGTTCAACTGGCTGAGTGCCTGCTTCACATGGGGGAGATCTGGGCTCAATCCCTGGCATCTTATGACCACAAGGTCATTCCCAAACAGGACTGAGTATGATCCCCAAACCAAATCAAAACTAGCATCCAACTTAGCTCCTGGGAGAATGACCAGGCCCATCTATAGGAGGAAAGTCTGCAGGCTTGAGACAATCAATGTGCCATTTCTTTTGTGCTTTACAGAGGAAATGTCGTTGAACATAGGGAGCTAGTTAAATGGGAATCAGTTAGAATCTCTGTCCATGGGCCGGAGAAATAGCACAGCGGTAGGGCGTTTGTCTTGCACACAGCTGGCCTAGGATGGATGGTGGTTCGATTCCCGGCATCCCATGTGGTCCCCTGAGCCTACCAAGAACTTTTTTTTTTTTTTTTTGGGGGGGGGGAGTTACACCCAGCAGCGCTCAGGGGTTACTCATGGCCCTACGCTCAGAAATAGAAATCTCGGGGCCCAGAGAGATAACACAGCGGCATTTGCCTTGCAAGCAGCCGATCCAGGACCAAAGGTGGTTGGTTTGAATCCCGGTGTCCCATATGTGGTCCCCCGTGCCTGCCAGGAGCTATTTCTGAGCAGACAGCCAGGAGTAACCCCTGAGCACCACTGGGTGTGGCCCCAAAACCAAAATAAATAAATAAATAAATAAATAGAAATCGCTCCTGGCAGGCTCAGGGGACCATATGGAATACCGGTATTCAAACCACTGTCCTTCTGCATGCAAGACAAACACCCTACCTCCATGCTATCTCTCCAGCCCTGGCCAGGAGCGATTTCTGAGTGCAGAGCTAGGAGTAACCCCTGAGCACTGCTGGATGCGACCCCAAACCAGAAAACAAACAAACAAACAAAACTCTGTCCTTAAGCTTTTCCTTACTAGTACACAGCTACCTATATTCTTGTCACTACTCTAAGGTATTCTATAGAATAATAATGTACTCAGTCCTGTTCAATGATCCATTTTTTTTTTTTTTTAATTTTTGGGTCACACCCGGCAGCACTCAGGGGTTACTCCTGGCTCCACGCTCAGAAATCGCTCCTGGCAGGCTCAGGGGACCATATGGGGTGCCGGGATTTGAACCAATGACCTTCTGCATGAAAGGCAAATACCTTACCTCCACGCTATCTCTCTGGCCCCTAGATCCATTATTCTAAAATAATTGTCTACAGTAGAATCACTACAGTGGGTTGAGGGATCCAGTCATTTCAAATTGTGGCATTACAGAACAACTCAGCAAAGCAAAACCAAATTATATTCCTAACTTGAAATCAATCCCCACTTGTGAGTAGAGGTGGGGGAGAGGGCAGCGAAGGCCAACTAGTTGAATACTCAATACTTTCAATACTCAATACACTGCCATGCAGTACAGGGATCAAATGTGGGGCCCAACACAAGCAAGGGATGCCTCCCTCAGTCCTGAGCCATCTCCTTGGCTCAGGTCACCATGTTATCACACCCTTACGAGTCTTTAATTTTTGCTAATGTAATAGGTGGAAACATTATTCTCTACCGTATATTTCCATCATCCTGAATTATTGAAGCTAGTCAGTTTTTCTTCTTTTGGTTTTGTTTGTTTTGTTTTGGGGCCACAACCGGTGATGCTCAGGGGTTACTCCTGGCTTTGCACTCAGAAATCGTTCCTGGCTTAGGGACCATATGGGACACCAGAGGATCGAACCATGGTCCATCCTAGGTCAGCCATGCGCAAGACAAATGCCCTACCACTGCGCCATTGCTCCGGGCCCTTCTTTTGGTTTTTGGATCACACCTGAAGATGCTCAGGGTTTATTCCTGGTTCTACACTAGGAATCATTCCTGGCAGGGCTTGGGAAGGACCATATGTAATGCTGGGAACCAACCCGGGTCAGCTACACACCAGGCAAGCACCCTACCTGCTGTACTATCTTGTCAGTGCTACCAACTTTTTATACGTTGCCCATATCCCTTATGAAATGCATGCATGTATGTACATTATTTGTCCGTTTTCTTTCTTTTTTTAGTTTTTGGGCCACACCCAGCAACACTCAGTGTGCTCAGATATCACTCCTGGCTGGCTCGGGGTGGGGGTGGGGCCATATGGCATGCTGGAGATCAAGCCTGGGTTGACTGCATACAAGGCAAACTCCCTACCCACTGTGCTATCACTCTAGCCCCTGTCCATATTCTTTTTTGTTTGTTTTGTTTTTGGGTCACACCCGGCAGCGTTCAGGGGTTACTCCTTGCTCCACGCTCAGAAATCGCCCCTGGCAGGCACAGGGGACCATATGGGATGCCGGGATTCAAACCGATGAGCTTCTGCATGAAAGGCAAACACTTTACCTCCATACTATCTCTCTGGCCCCCGTCCACATTTCAAAAGGAAAAAAGATCTTCCCTTTATTGATCTGTAAGGTTATTATCTATGATGCAATTTTTCTTTTTTGTTTTTTATTTTTTGGGCCACACCCATTGACACTCAGGGGTTACTCCTGGCTCTACACTCAGAAATTGCTCCTGGCTTGGGGGACCATATGGGACCCTGGGGGATCAAACCACAGTCCATACTAGGTTAGCGCTTGCAAGGCAGACAGATGCCTTACTCTGGTCCCTATGATGCAATTTTTCTATGTCTGTATCTACTTGTTTAACAAGGTTTTTCAAGGTGCTGGAGAGGTAAGAGAGCAGGTAGGGTGCTTGCCTTGCACATGGCCAACCCAGGCTCAATTTCCAGCATGCCATATGGTCCACCCTAGCCCTGCCGAGTGATCCCTAAACACCACTGGGTGTGGCCAATAAAGTGTTTTCAATCACACATGGCAATGCTCAAGGGTTACTCCAGACTCTGCACTCAGGAATCACTCCTAGCAGGGCTTGGGGGACTATATGGGATGCTGGGATAGGCCCTAAGTAGTTGCATACAAGTTAAGTACCCTACCCAATGTACTACTGCTCTGGTCTCTATGGCTGCTGCTCTGTGTCTTCAATAGCATAAAGAAGTAGCTCAGTAGAATGACCACATGGCTCCTTAAATGCATGGACTCCTGAGTTCTAAACCTGGCACAAAAATGAGAGAGAGAGAATGAAAAAGGAGGGAGAGGGAGAGAGGCATGAGGGCGAGAACAGAAGAAAACAGAATGCATTTTCAGCCTCCCTGCTATAATTTTTTTTGGGGGGGGGTCACACCTGGCATTGCTCAGGGGTTACTTCTGGCTCTACACTCAGAAATCGCTCCTGGCAGGCTTGGGGGACCATATGGGATGCCGGGACTCGAACCACTGTCCATTTGAATGCAAGGCAAATGCCTTACCTCTATGCTATCTCTCTGGCCCTGCTGTTATAATTTTTGTAGTTTGGACAGTACATGTAGGTAGCCCTTTGGCTGATCTGAAATTTTCTTTTTTGTTTTTGTTTTTGGGTCACACCCGGCGGTGCTCAGGGGTCACTCCTGGCTGTCTGCTCAGAAATAGCTCCTGGCAGGCACAGGAGACCATATGGGACACTGGGATTCGAACCAACCACCTTAGGTCCTGGATCGACTGCTTGCAAGGCAAACACCGCTGTGCTATCTCTCCGGGCCCTCATCTGAAATTTTCTTATCATAAGAAACATACATGGGAGCTGGAGAGAAAGCCCATAAGTAGGGTGTTTGCTTGCACACAACCAACTCAGAAGACAGTGGTTTGATTTCCTGTATCCCATATGATTCCTGAGCCTGCAAGCAGGGCTATGAAGACGGTAGATAAATGCTCTGACTCAACTCCTCAGTTTTTTGTACTTCCGACTCCAACTCCAGGTACTAAAATTTAAAAAAAAAAACACAATTTTTTCCCTCCAATTCTGACTCCGCAGCCCTGCCTGCCAGGGGCGATTTCTGAGTGCAGAGCCAGGACTAACACCTGAGAGCAGCCCGGTTTGACACAAAAAAGAAAACAACAACAACAAAAGAACCATACTTTTCTTTTTCTTTGGTTTCTGGGACATACCCGGTGACGCTCAGGGGTTACTCCTGGCTAGGCGATCAGAAATCGTTCCTGGATTGGGTGACTATATGGGACACCAGGGTTCGAACTGAGGTTTGTTCTAGGTTAGCGCTTAGCAAGGCAAATGCCCTACCTCTTGCTCCGGCCCCAGAAACATACATGTTTATTATTTTATATTCATCTTCCCCTACGCTTTTGCCTCACAGGATATCGCCCCCTTTCGCTACTGTATTCCAAACCTGGTTTGTGGTAAGTGGATTTACTACCCCCTCTCCTACCCCATTGATTTGAATGCCAATGTCTCAAGGTACAAATACCCATTTAAGGATTTCTTTTTCTTTTTTTGGTTCTATGGAAGCTGGTTTAGAGGCACAAAAAAAAAAAAAACAAAAAACAAAAAAAAACGAGCAACTTTGAACTTCCATTAAAAACTATAATCCTGGGCCCGGAGAGATAGCACAGCGGCGTTTGCCTTGCAAGCAGCCAATCCAGGACCAAAGGTGGTTGGTTCGAATCCCTGTGTCCCATACAGTCCCCGAGCCTGCCAGGAGCTATTTCTGATCAGACAGCCAGGAGTAACCCCTGAGCACCGCCAGGTGTGGCCCCCCCCAAAAAAAAAAAAAAAAAAAAAAAACACAACTATAATCCTGGAACCAGCGAGGTGGCGCTAGAGGTAAGGTATCTGCCTTGCAAGCAATAGCCAAGGAAGGACCGCAGTTTGATCCACCGGCGAGTAGCCCCTGAGCATCAAACGGGTGTGGCCCGAAAAACAAAACAAACAAACAAAAAAAACAAAACAAAACTATAATCAACGACTTCCGTGGTTTATCAAAGTTGCTTAGATGTAGGGGCCAGAACAATAGTGAAACAGTAGGGCGTTTGCCTTGCAAGCAGGTGATCCAGGACGGCCCTCGGTTGGATCCCAGGCGTCCCATATGGTCCCCCAAGCCAAGAGCGATTTCTAAGTGCATAGCTAGGAGTAACCCCTGAGCGTCACCGGGTGTGACCCCCCCCCCAAATAAAAAAACAACCAAAACCAAAAAAAGTTGCTTAGATCTAGACTAAAGCACTTAAAAAACTTTTTCTTTTTTTAAATTTCTTTTTTTTTTTTTTTTTTTGGGTCACACCAGGTGGCGCTCAGGGGTTACTTATTCCTGGCTCAGGGCTCAGAAATCGCTCCTGGCAGGCACGGGGGACCATATGGGATGCTGAGGGGATTCGAACCGCACCATCTGTCCTGATTTGGCTGCACGGAGGGCAGACGCCCTATTGCTGTGCTATCTCTCCGTCCCCCATAAAGCATTTAATCTTTAAAGGAAACAAAAGCAAAACCATAAAGTAACTGCACAGCGACTTATAAAAAAAAAATGGGGGGCCCGGAGAGATAGCACAGCGGCGTTTGCCTTGCAAGCAGCCGATCCAGGACCAAAGGTGGTTGGCTCGAATCCCGGTGTCCCATATGGTTCCCCGTGCCTGCCAGGAGCTATTTCTGAGCAGGCAGCCAGGAGTAACCCCTGAGCGCCGCTGGGTGTGGCCCAAAAACCAAAAAAAGAAAGGGGGGGAGAGGGGAGTTTGGCCCAATAAACAAAACAAAACATAAAACACAAGGGGCCCATCCATGACGGACTTGTCTGGGTAACAACAGCGAGGGTTAGTCTAGCCCGTCCGCTAACCCACGGAGTCAACCAGGGGCTGGGGAAGCCGCCAACACACACACACAGCCACACGCACACACAGCCCAACGGCCGAGGGATGAGGAGCAACAGGCCGGGGGAAGAAACCTCACTGGCCCTGGGCTGCGCCAATGGGGTGGCAGCGCGCGGGGCACAACCCCCAGGGTTAGGCGGGCCTGCTGGGCGACACTTAGCCTGGCGCCCAGCAGGAGGAGGAGGAGTGGAGGAGGCCCGTCCTCGTCCTCGTCCTCGCAGCTCCCACTGCCAGCCCTGGCCCCGCAAGTTGGCGCCCGGACGGGCTGGGGGTGGGGGTGGAGATCTGAGCGCGGTGCGTGGGCTGTGCGTGCCAGGCCCTCGGCCCCGGGGCTGCAGCGGCCTCGACGGGGCTGGCGGGCGGGCATGCAGGCAGGAAGGCGGCGGCGGGCGGGCTCGCGGGTTTCCGGCGCGGCGCGGCGCTCGGGCGGCGGCGGGGAAGGAAGCGCGGAGGCGGGAGCGGCCTGAGCCCCCGCGCGGTGAACGTTCCGGGCCGAAGGAGAAGGGGCGGGAGTCCCCGAAGCGCCCCACGCACGCACCCCGCGGCGGTCCACTCACCCTCGCCCAAGTCCTCCCGGAAGTCCCAGTTCGAAGATGGCGCCGCCCGTCCTGGGCGCGGGGTGATGACGTCAGCGCGCCCGCCCCCCGCCCCTCCGCGCTCGGCGGCCACGTGCGCCGCATCCGGTCCGTGCGCGACTTCCGCGTCCCATGATGCAGTGCGGCGCGAGCACCCACTCTCTCCCTCCCTCCCTCCCTCCCTCCCCCCCACCCACCCGCTGACCTCACCGAGCGGCCACAGGCAGCTTCAGGCGAGCGGCACGCTGCGGGGCCTTCTGGGAGCTGTTTCGCGAGGCCTTCTGGGAGATGTAGTTCCTCAGGGCCCCACGACGCCTGCGCAGTGGCATCGGGAGCCCAGGGCGGGACGTCAGGCCCTCGCAGCCCCGAAGGCAGGCAGAGAGGTTCCCCGAGACTAACTAGGGCTGGCTTCGCTGTCATCGCTTTTCCCTCCCAGAGATGACAGTGGCCGCCGCCGCCAGCTGCGGCAGGTCCCTGCGGGTGGCCATCGGTGAACTCAAGGATGGATGGACCTGGATGGAGACGATTCAAGGGGCTCCGGGAAAGGAAAAGGCAAAGGCAAAACTTGGCCCAGTTCTGCCCCCAGATGAGATGCGGATGGAGAAAGGATCTTGGCAAATTTCTGTCCTTTCTAAAGGCACTTTAGAAATGTCCTTTTCTTCTACACCCCGTGTAGGGGCGTTCAGGATGCATACTAGGGATAGAAAGGGTAGGGGAAAACCGTCCTTCTCTGCCCCAATCATCTGCCCCATTACATTCTCCTACTCACACAAAACCCCAGAAAGAGAAAGCACGGGAGACTAGCCAAGATCAACATCTGTGCTGTCTTAGGCCTCGGAGAAAGCAAGATTTGGCTCTAATGAAGGCAGTGCTCGAGGGGACACTTCCAAGACCATGCTTGTCCTGGTTCTGGTTCTCCATACTAAACTGCTCAGTGCTCAGCCAGATGTTGAGGTGCATCTCAGGCCCAGAGGTATTGGGGAACCACAAGGGCCACACCTATATGCCGGGGCTAGCACTTCAGTGAGGCTTGCTCCGACGCCCTTTTACTTGTCAGAATGAGGAAGGTATTTTTGGAGAGGGGCAGTGCTGGGGGCCTATCACTGAGCAGCATCTCATGCCCAGAGGAAGTTTATGTAAAACTGGATCCATCTCAACTGTACACTTTTTATTTGAGGGGAAGGCCTACCTGGTAGTACTCAGAAATCACTCCTGGCAGGCTCGGGGGACCATATATAAGGTGCTCTGGATAGGACCTCATTCAGGCTCGTGCAAGGCAAATGCCCTACCCACTGTGCTATAGCTCCGACCCCTCCACTGTACACTTTTTTTTTTTTTTTTTTTTTTTGGTTTTTGGGCCACACCCTGCGGTGCTCAGGGGTTACTCCTGGCTGTCTGCTCAGAAATAGCTCCTGGCAGGCACGGGGGACCATATGGGACACCGGGATTCGAACCAACCACCTTTGGTCCTGGATCGGCTGCTTGCAAGGCAAACGCCGCTGTGCTATCTCTCCAGGCCCAAGTACACTTATTTTTAAAATGATTTTTATTGTGACCAAAATGAATTACAGATCTTTCACGATAACATTTAAGGTACATAGTAACAATGAATCAGGGCCATTCCCACCACCAGTGTTGTTCTCCCTCCCTCCACTGTACACTTCTTTTTTTTCCGGGCCACACCCATTTGATGCTCAGGGGTTACTCCTCGCTAAGTGCTCAGAAATGGCCCCTGGCTTGGGGGGACCATATGGGACACCAGGGGATCGAATCGCGGTCCTTCCTTGACTAGTGCTTACAAGGCAGACACCTTACTTCTAGCGCCACCTCGCTGGCCCCTCCACTGGACACTTTTAAAGGAGCAGTTTAAAGGCTGGTTGAAGCCAGAGGGATAGTAAGCCAACACAAATTTGATCCTCAACTCCTGTATGGCCCCCCAAGAACTGCCAAAAGTGATTCTTGAGTACAAAACCAGAAGTAAACTCTAATACCCCAACACAAAATAAAAGGATCAGACTGGAGAGATAGTTCATGGGTTATGGCACTTACTTGCCTTGCGTGCTTTTAACCCTGGTTTCATCCATGGCACCTTATATGGTTCCCAAACTCATCCAGGAGAGCCAGAATAGACTTAAGTACCACCATATGGATCCACTCAATTCTCATCCCCTTCTACCCAAAAATACCCACCAGGGTGTAGGACAACAATTCATGACTAGGGGAGATTATTTTTGCTATCAAGTATCAAACCCAGGGCTTCCCGCATGCGAGATGTGTGCTCTGCTGCTGAGGCATATCCCTGGCACTAGAAGCAAGATGCTTGTGTATTTGTGTGTGCAAATACAAGAGATTCTTGGGCTTTATAGGAAGAGATTGACCAACTGCCTGCACATGTGACCTAGGCGGTTAGAAATGGTCTCACTTACGGGACAGCGACAGCACAGTGGGGAGGGCATTTGCCTTGCACAAAGCCAACCCAGTTAGATGCATAGGGTCCCTCAACACTACCAGGAATGACTTCTGAATGCAAAGCCAGGAGTACCCTGAACACCAAGTGTGATCCAAAAACTAAAAAAAAAAAAAAAAAAAAAAAAAAAGTCTCATTTCTTTATTCTTTGTAGCTTTAGAATTTGGAGCTGATGAAAGTCTTATTCCAACAGGTTATTAAGGTATGAAATTTTGGGGGCTGGCAGAAGTGCATACCTTGGATGGGGGGTAACGCAGGTTCAGTTCTTAGCAGTGCACCTAATTATTTACAGTTGTGCTCCTTCTCCCCAAAAATAGTTGAAAGATTTTATGGTAAAGTCTAACCTAATCTAAGTTGAGAGCTGAGTGTCAGTTGGGCATTTAAGAGGCTGTGAATTTGTTTGGATCCTATTTGCACAAACCAAAAGTAAAATGTCTTATTTGGGGGTGGGGGGAGCCCACCTGGCCATCCTTGGATGAAACCTTGTGGTGTTGGGGAGGGCCCCAGGACTCTATGCAAAATCTGCACTTTAGCCCTTTGAGCTTCCCCTGGCCTTTTCTGAGACAACCAAGAAAACCTCACTGTGGATTAGATAACACCAAAGAAGTCTATTAGTAGCAAGGTAAAATTTTGTTTTTGTTTTTTGGGCCACACGCAGTGATGCGCAGGAGTTACTCCTAGCTATATGCTCAGAAGTCGCTCCTGGCTTGGGGGACCATATGGGATGCCAGGGATCAAACCCAGGTCCATCTTGGGCAACTGCATGCAAGGCAAATGTCCTACCGTTGTGCTATCACTCTGGCCCCAAAAATCTCATAATTTTGGAGACATGTACTGGTGTACTGGTGTTTATAGACACTTATAGAAGTGAAATGGTATTGTTTCAGATTCGCTCTGAGGAAACTGGCAAAAAAAAAAAGTTGGGCCGGAGAGGTATCATGAAGGTAAGGTGTTTGCCTTGCATGCAGAAGGATGGTGGTTCGAATGCCGGCATCCCGTATGTTCCCTCGAGCCTGCCAGGAGTGATTTCTGAGCAGAGAGCCAAGAGTGTAACCCCTGAGCACTGCCGGGTATAACCGAGAAACAAAAAAAAAGTTAATGTGGCAGATCTTGAGATAATTGCTATATTTGCTAATTGTTTGAGATTTTTCAATAAAACATGCACATACACCTAACACAAACAAATCTCCATTTTGTTGGTTAGCCAGAATGCTTAGACTATCGGTCTTATCTCACCCCAGAAGGTCTCGAAGCCACACCTGGTAGTGTGCCAGGGACCATTTGGGGTGCCAGAGACTGAATCTAAGTCAGCTGCATGCAAGGCAGTAACCTTACCTGCTGTACTGTAGCTCTTGCCCATTTTATGTTGTTTTAGGACCACACCTGGTGATGCTCAGGAGTTACTCCTGGCTATCCAGTAAGGAATTACTCATGGCAGTGCTTAGGGGACCATGTAGGATGCTTGTGCAAGGCAAACCTCCAACACACTGTGTTCTCTCTCCAGCCCAGGAAGTGACCTACTCATTTTAAACTAGTCTATTCAAGTTACTTCCTCTACTGACCTGCTTTTCCATTGTTTTTGTTGTCTGGCTTGAGTTTTGGGGTTACAACACCTAGCTGTGCTCAGGGGTCACTCCTGGTAGGACTTGGGGATCAAACCTAGCCATAGTGCAAGGCTAAGTACCTCACCCAGTTTTCTCTCCCCTCACCTCCTCATTCTTTTCCAACTGGGAAGACTTCAAGGATGTCAGGGGTAACCTGTGAGTTCTTACCCAATCTTTTTTTTTTTTTTTTTGGTCTTCCCCAATCTTAGTGAACTTCCTGGCATCACCTTTGATCCAAGGAACTCTGCTACTAGAGTAGAATTTATATGATACTGTAGGTAGAACCTGCCTATTGTACTGGAAGACTCCTTAAAAGGCCCTGTAATTTGTATTAAGCCACAGTCAATTGTGAGCTCACATCAGTAAACGCCACCATCAATGTTAGTGGCAGAGAGCATAAAAACTAAGGTCGAATCTCTTCATAGAAAATTTAATGCTGTTATCTGATTGAACATTATGAGTCTTGGGGTGCAGAATTCCTGAGCTCACATGCTGGTTCAGTTTCCACTATGGACAGGGTTCATCTGTCTTTAGATTGCTCCTCAAATTTAATGTAGTGTTGATTGCACAGATGTCCAGCAAGATTTTGGTTGCCACACTGACCTTCACTTTTGGCTCTGAAGCACTGGCACAGACTTGGCAAGAGGTTCCTTACAAAGGCCTGGGCAGGTACTAGAGACTAGAGAGGCTGGGAAGTCTCATAGACACAAAGGCAGCAAAGTTGCCAGCTGCAGAGAATGTCCTTTATTGACCCTGAGATGCCCCACTCACTGGTCACTACTCTTGACACGGAGGACAACAGGTACAGAACTGCAAGGGATCATCCCCAACTCCGTGATCACCAGATCCACCAGTTCCGGGGGCGTCACATCGTAGACCAGATTCAGCAGCCGGAGGGACGGGTGGTTTTGCCAGTTTGCCAGGGCTACGGAGTCACCTCGCTCACACAGAAGGTCATCAGGGTCATCTATGACAAGGCATAAAGGATTCCCCCCCACTGATGTCCTCTTGGGAATTCTTTGTTGTCTTTAACTCAAAACCTGCAGCACTTGGGTTACTCCTGGCTCTGGGCTGAGAATCACTCCTGGCAGTCTTGGGGGACCATATGGGATGCCAGGGATGGAAACCAGGTGGTTGTGTGCAAGACAAATGCTCTCCCCGAGGTGCTATCGCTCTGGCACCTTAGGAATTTCCACCTCTCTCCCCCCTTCCAAATCTTTTCGGGTCCCTTCCTGCAGCACCGTCTGCCCTGCCGGGCTCCTCACCTAGCTCGTTGGAGACGAAGGCATCCGTCTGCACACGCTCACAGAACTTGTACGTCTCACAGCACACCAGCACTGGTACGTTATGGGCTCGTGCCACCAGGGCCAGCTGGGCTGTCCCAACTCGGGACATCACGAACCCATTGGCCAAGAGTGCGTGAGCTCCCAACAGCACCTTAGAAACCTGTGGGTGTAGCAAGAGGAAAGGGGGAGGGGGGGGGGACGTGATCATGTGACCCAAGAGAATGAGGAGGTGCCCCAGTCTTGCCCAGGACAATAGCACTGAGACAAGTATAACATATCTTGCCAAGTGGAACACCCCTACCCACAGCCCCACCACATTTCCCACTGGAAAACTCGGAGACTCGGGAGTGACTTTTTGTCCTCATCCCTCTTGGTGGCTGCCACTTTACTCTAAAGCTCTCGCTATAGCTGAACTGTGGTCTAACACAAGAGCTCTAACTTGGAGGTGTTTTCCCTCTTAACACAAAACGCCGGACAGCTATCACCATGGGGAAGCCAAACTGGGCCCTTTGGGCTCCAGCTCTGGAGTCCCTTTCCTCTGCCCTCACCTCTGGGAGCACATAGGAGGCTGCAGCAATCAGCATGTAGGAGGCAGGGACCCCCGCACGGACCAGAGCCCGAAGTGTGTGCCTTCCCTCCAGCCAAGGCCGGCTGTCCACCACCACCACCCGAAACCGCCGTTTCTTAGCCCAAGCCTCCTGGAGAATCCGTGACACCAGAGACGAGCTGGAGTGAACGGAGAGGATTCGGTTATGAGTGTCCCTTGCTGGTGGCCAGCTCCTCCCCAGAAGGCTGAGGGGAGCCCACGTCTTCAGCCCCACAGCCCACCCCATCCCTGGTGCCTTCCCACGGGGGCTGCATTTCCTGAGCAGGGGTGCAGGTGGGCACTGCCTGTGGTGTGGCAGGAAACAGTTATCAGCCCCAGGGGGTAACACATGTCAGGATCACACTTGTGTATGTGATATCCCCAGGAGCTGAACTTGAGATCTGAAGCTTGCAAGGCAGCAGCCATTTTAACCCCCCTGACTTATTCCTTTAGCCCACACTCCTTATGGCAAGTACTTTACAGGTGAAGAAAGCAAGGGCTGCTGGAGCAACAGTACAGTACAGTGGGGAGGGAGCTTGGTTTGTATGCAGCCAACAGTTTGATCCCTGGCATCCCATGTGGTCCCCCAAGCCTGCCAGGAGTGATTCCTGAGCGCAATTGAGTAGTAGTACCCTCAGCACTGCCAGATGAGACCCCCAAAACAAACCATGAAGCAGAGGTCATTGAGATGGCTCAAAGCCCTGGAGCAGACTCAGCATTCAGGAGCCCCAGGCTCTACCCTTGGCACTGCAAGGTCCCAAGCAATGTCTGCCCACCTCCTCAAAACAAAGGCACAATAAACAAGGCTGGAAGATGGCAGACAGCTCTAAGATCGAGGGCATATGACTTGTATGTGGAGGTTCAGGTTCAACCCCTGGTACCAGGTGGTCCCTGAGCACTGTTGCATATGGTCTCAGAAGCAGCAAAACAAGGCCAGGCAGATGTCTCAGCTATCTCAAAGGGTTAATGCATGACTTTGCATGCAGGAGGCCTGACTCTATGCCCACCACAGCACAATCCACTAGGAATGACTCCTGGTCACCAAGCCAAGAGTAGCCCCTTGAGCACAGCCCATTATGGCCCCAAAGCTAACAAACAGCCCACCACAGTCAAGAAGGCAGATGGCAGGAGTCGAAGATGAGACTCAAGTGACAGCACAGGCCTTACACAAGCTGCTCCAGCATGGTTGGGGATGGTATTGGGAGACCTGAGCACCACTTGGTGAGATGCCCAGAGCAATGAAAATAATAAATCATGAGGCCGAGCAACAGCACAGCAGAGGGCATTTGCCTGCACTCTACAGACCCAGGTTTGATCCCTGGCATCCTATATGGTCCCCAGAGCCAGGAGTAACCTGAGCACAGCCAGGTGTGGCCCAAAAACCAAAAAAGAGAAAAAAAATCACTTTAAAAAAAACGGGCTGGAGGGATAGCACAGTGGTAGGGCATAGCCTTGCACATGGCTGACCCGGGACAGACCTGGGTTCGATCCCCGGCATCCCATATGGTCCCCCCAAGCCAGGAGAGATTTCTGAGCGCAGAGCCAGGAGTAACCCTTAATCGTAACCGGGTGTGCCCCCTCCAAAAAATAAACAGAACATAGGCGCCAGAGTGATAGCACAGCAATAGGATGCTTGCCTTGCATGTGGCTAATCCTGATTCAATCCTGGATATCCATATGGCCCCCTGGGCACTGCTAGGAGTAACTCCTGAGTACAGAGGCAGGAGTGACCCTGAGCATTGCCCGATATGGCCAAAAAAAAATAAACATTTTAAAATAAGTAAAGCATAGAGGGGTTAGGTACTCCAGCAAAAGCATTCACCTTGCACGTAACTGCAATCCCCAGCATCCCATATGGTTCCGAGCCCAGCACGAATGATCCCAGAGTACACCCTGAGCACTAATAATGATGATGATAGTGATGATATGGGGCCAGAGTGATAGTACAGCAGGTAGAGTGCTTGCCTTGCACACGGCTGACCTAGATTCAATCCCCAGCACCCAGTATGGTTCCCCTGAATACCGCCAGGCGTGATTCCTGAGCACAGAGCTAGGAGTCAGCCCTGAGCTCCACAGGGTGTGGCCGAAAAACAGAACAATAAAAATAGGAAAGCAAGCATATAATCATAATAGGGGTGGAATTCTTTCTCCCCTCCTCCAACGCCACCCCCACCAGCGGACATCCTTGACTCCGGGTTTGAATCATACCATCCATACACCAAGATCACATCTCCATCGCTGATCTTCTGATAAGCAAAGCGGGAAATTGCCTCGGCAGCAAGTACGATCTTCTCTCGCACATACCGGTCTATGGCTGAGTGAAGCTCTGACTTGGCCTAAATGGAGAATGGAGCTTAGTTTCGAAACAAGAAATGACAGGTAGTGCAGGAAAGCAGACACTGATTAGGGGATGGGTGTTTAAACACTGTGTGCCAGAAACCCAATCATGATTAACTGTGGCTTTAAAAAAAGTTGAGAGGGAACTTCCTTAAGCCCTAACTAGGTCAGAACTGGGAGTACTGGGCTAGCTTCTCCACCCCCGCACCCCACTCCCACCCCCAGGCATGCTCAACACTCAGAGTCATTACCTCCTCTTCCCGCAAGGAGCTGCTCATAGCTGTGATCTCCTTGTTAAGGTACTTGATGGCGTTGTGCATGCTTGCGGACAGGGGGCGGCACTGAGCCAGAAAGCTGCAACAGGAAGACCTTACATTTGTGACAGGCCCTTCACAACTTGACAACTTTCACGTTTAAAAAAACTGCCTTATGGGGCTGGATAGCACAATGGTAGGGCGTTTGCCTTGCACGCGGCCGGCCTGGGTTCGATTCCCGGCATCCCATATGGTCCCCAAGCCAGCCAAAAGTGGTTTCTGAGCACAGAGTGAAGAGTAACCCAAGCACCGGCAAACACCCCCCCCCAAAAAAAAAAGAAAAGAAAGAAAAATAAAAACTAGAAATGGAAAAGAAAAGCTGGAAGAAGCAAAAGGCACAGGAGACAGAAAGGGCCTCTTCCAGCCACACTTACCTGAAGTAGGGCTTGAGCTTGTTCACCAGGTCCCTGGAAAGCTCTTCATTGGGAGGGGTGGTGTAATCCCGAATCACCTAGGGGAGACACGGGCTGCTCAGCAGTGTGTCCCTGGCGACGGTTGGAGGAAACAAGGCAGCCACCATGCCCTCTTCCTCCCAGGGCTGACCGGGGAGAGTGTGGGCCAAGGTGGCCTAGCATGAGAACAAGGCCAGGCGGGGGCTGCCTACCTGCTGCAAGGCACGAAGCAGGGCAACACAGCGGGCGTTGGAGCCGCTGACCAGGCCCTGGGAGTACTGCAGGCCGAGGCGCACCATGGCTGGGTGGACCACAGAGGACGGGATGCTGATGGGGTGGTCGTGTCACATGAGGAACAGGGGAGCTTGAGCCCCTCCTGCCCATGAGTTCCTTCACAGCTTCCCAGTCCCTCTCAATTTCTGCCCCGGGGGCTCGTGTTCCCTCCCACTATCCCATCCCACAATCTGGGTCACTTCTGGTGCCTGGTTAGGAAAATGGTGCCAGGTTCCTAAGCTCCTACCTCATATACTGGGTTAGAGAGTTTTGTCTGCTGTACTGGGGTAGATGGGAGAAGAGACTGACTTTGGAGCCATAATCCTTCCGAGCAGGCACCTGGACAAAACAGGGAAATGGGACCAGTGGCCCCAAGTTGAAAGGTTACGGGATGAAGCTGTCGAGGAAGTAGACCATGAGAGTTCTTTGAAGCAAATTCCATGCCTGTCCAGGGCCCTCGGTACTTCTCCTCCCCCGACTTCTGCGGCCTAGATGCTCTCTGACCACACACCAAACCCATTTCCTACCTGCTGCCGCTCTGGTTTTTTAACGAGTCTCCTCAGGAGTGTGAGGTCGTCGGCCTTAGAGTGTTCAGGGAGCTGCTTCACTCCTAACAAAAAAAAAGTAATGATGGTGTTTTTGAAAACACTGGAATTGATAAAGAGAAATTTACCTTTGGATGTAAGGCACCACAAGAAAAACTTGACAGGAGCCGGAGAGATAGCATGGAGGTAAGGCATTTGCCTTGCATGCAGAAGGACTGTGGTTCGAATCCCGGCATCCCATATGGTCCCCCGAGCCTGACAGGAGTGATTTCTGAGCGTAGAGCGCTGCCAGGTGTGACCAAACCCCCCACCTCAAAGAAAAAAAAAACGACAGAGGAAGAGGGTAGGGGGAAGAAAAGGCAGATATAGTATGAGGTGAAGAGAATTTTGAACTCTGGGTCTGACGAGATAATACAATGGGTAAGGCTCTTGCTTTGCATACAAAAGCCAACCAAGTTTGATATCCAGCATCTCATATGTCAGAGTGATTCCTGAGCGCAGAGCCAAGAGCAAGCCCTGAACACAACTGGGTATGGCTCAAAAGACAAAACAAAACAAAAACAAGAGGATTTTTTGGGGGGGTTCTTGGATTTTGGGCCACACCCAGCGACTCTCAGGAATTACTCCTGGCTCTGAGTTCAGAAATCGCTCCTGGCAGGCTCAGGGGACCTTATGGGATGCTGGGGATCGAACCTGGGCTCATTCAGGTTAACAGCATGCAAGGCAAATGACCTACTGCTGTGTTATCACTCCAGCCCCAACCAGAGGATTTTTAACTCTGGGTCCCGAGGTGAAGGATGGGAATGGAGACTCCAGAGAAATCGGAAATAACACACCAACAGACTCTTGAAAGGAAGGTAAGATACCTGAGGGGGGGTCTCCAGTCGTACTGGGGATGGACTGAGCGGGAGGCCCTCCAGCTTCTCCTTTCCTGGCCTGCTTTAGAGCCCGCTCAGCCTCTTGTTTGGCCCGCCGCTCTGCACGGAGCTCAGCTTTACTTTTGCCAGCTGAAACTTTCTCTCCAGCAGACCCCTGCTGACTGCCCGGTCCTGGTGGTTCTTTGATGGGGCCTGCTAAGGCAAGATGGTAGAGCCAAGTCACGGGGGAAGCAATATCGAAGCCCCAGAGAGAATATGAAGCTGCTTCTATTCTTAAATGTCTCGGCTGAGCGCTTCCCCAGCTTGCAAGCCCAGACCTGCTTTTAGAAAAAAGATCCATCAGTCCTGAATACATAGATAGATACCTCGGCCTTCTGCAGACACCGCAGAGCCGGCTTCGGGTTCTGCCGCCTTTTCCTCCTTCCGTTTCTTCTTCTGCTGCTTCTTTTCCTTCCGAAGCTGCAGCTTCTCTTCTTGGGTCATCTCCCTACCCCCGGCCTGAGAGAGAGAAACCGAGATTTGGTTCAAACATGAATGACCTGCCCTGATGTTGCTCTGTTCTGGGGGTTGGGGGGGGTAACCTGTATGTGACCAGCCTCTATCCTTCTCCAGGCTCAGTAAAGGAGCATTTTTCAACCACTAGTGTGCCATGAGATATTGTCTGGTGTGCCGTGGGGAAAAAATATTCCAATTTCATCTATAAACATGTGGCTTCAGCTCACAAAGAGACCGATCATTAGGTGATTTCATATAAAGTCATTATAAAATAATTTCTTTGGGGCCGGAGAGATAGCATGGAGGTAGGCGTTTGCCTTGCATGCAGAAGGACAATGGTTCGACTCGCTGGTTTGAATCCCAGCATCCCATATGGTCCCCCGTGCCTGCTGGAGCGATTTCTGAGCTTAGAGCCAGGAGTAACCCCTGAGCACTGCCGGGTGTGACCCAAAAACAAACAAACAAACAAACAAACAAAAAAAGTGTGCCTGAGAGCCGGAGAGATAGCATGGAGGTAGAGTTTGCCTTGCATGCAGAAGGATGGTGGTTCAAATCTTGGTATCCCAAATGGTCCCCCGAGCCTGCCAGGAGTGATTTCTGAGCATAGAGCCAGGAGTAACCCCTGAGAGCCAGGAGTAACCCCTGAGCGCTGCTGGGTGTGACCCAAAAACCAAAATAAATAAACACAACCAATCAAGGATAATAAACAAATGATAGTAGATCTTGGCACATGATTTAAGAAGACTCCAAAGAATGTGGGGTGGGGGGAAGGAAGGAAGGAAGGAAGGAAGGAAGGAAGGAAGGAAGGAAGGAAGGAAGGAAGGAAGGAAGGAAGGAAGGAAGGAAGGGTGACAAACCTGGAGTGGGGAAGAGAGAAGAGGGTGGTTCATGGGGGGTGGATACCCCACCTTGAAATAAAATGCACAAGGGGCTGCTGAGAGCCGGGGAGAGAGCATGGAGGTAGGGCAGTCGTTTGCCTGGCACGCAGGACGGTGGGGTTCGAATCCCGGCACCCCATATGGTCCCCCGAGCCTGCCGGGAGTGAATTCTGACAGGAGTGCAGTCGGGCGTGACCCGAAAACAAAAACAGAAGAAAGCGTGCCTTTGCACAACAAGGCTGGAAAGGAGTCGTGAACCCCCGCGGGCCTTCCCGGGGACACCGAGAGATGGGGGCTCGAGGCTGAAGGGGCCGAAGCTCCCCAAAGCTGCGGGCAGGCGGGCAGGCGAGCAGGCGAGTGCCACTTACCCCCGGCCGCGGGGCGAGCTCCGTCTTCATGGCCGAGGCCGAGTCTGCGGGGGAGAAGAGGGTGCACAGTGAGCCCGAGAGACGCGCCGCGGGCCTGGGCGCCGTCGGGGCCGGCATGAGCGGGGACGAGGGCGGCGGACAGGGAAGGAGCCGCGACCCGCGTGGGGACGCGACGCCGGCCCAGCTTCAAAGGCGAGGCGGGGCCCCGCAGGGCGGAGCGAGCACCAGGAGCCCGCGCTGGGCGGGCCGGAGCCCGGGCGCCGCCCACCGGCACGCCGGGTCGCACTCGGGGCGCTCCGGGCTCAGGCAGCCCCGGGGTCCGCGTGCCTGAGGAGGTGCGCCCGGGCCAGACACTCACCGTCGCGCAGGGCCACCGCCACGGCCGCCATCGCCTTCCGCTCTAAGGGCCGGACTACAACGCCCGGCCTGCACCGCGGCCGCCGCCCCGCTCCGGACGCCTGCAATCACCTTCCGCTCTAGGCTCCGCCGCGCCCGACTACAACTCCCAGCCTGCATCGCGGCGCCGCCCCGGCCGCCCCAGCAGCCACCACTTCCGCTCTAGGCTCCGCCGCGCCCGACTACAACTCCCGGCATGCACCGCCGCTACGGGTCTCGAGGAGGCTCAGCGCCGCCCTCCGGATGCGGCCAACAAACTACAACTCCCAGTGTGCCCCGGGGGAGGCGCGGCGGCGCTGGGCGCTTGGACGACCATCCAGTCTCGCCCGGCCCCCCAAAATGGCGAAGGAAGCGGCGGGGACGCGCTGAGGGAGACGGAGGCGAGCGTGCCCCCCAAACCGCCGCTGCACGGTTCCGCTCCTGGGCGCCGGGAACATGCACTTCTCCATCCCGGAGACCGAGTCCCGCAGCGGGGACGGCGGCGGCTCGGCCTACGTGGTGAGGCCCAAGGCGAGGGCGGGGATAACGGGCCGCCCAGGCCTGGCCGCCCGCCCGGCCGTTTCGGGGTGGCCCCTCCTCGCCTCCCTCGCTGGCACGGACCCCGAGGTCCGCCCCGGGCTCGCCCCGTTGCCCCGCAGGGCCCCGGGGAGGCCGCGGCCGCGCCGGTGGGCGTCGCTGGCTTCTGGGGGAGCGCCCCACCGAGTGTGCCCGTCCGGGATTAGGGGGTGTCCTGCCTGGGGGACCCCCTCCTTGGCCAGCCGAGCCCAGCCTGCAACTCAGGACGCTGCCAAGTGAACCCAAGGCCGAGCCCCCACCCCCGCCGTCGTGCAATTTCCGGCCCGGGCTTGCTGGGGTAGGGGGTCTCCCCGATTTGTTTGCCACACCCCCCAAAAAAAAAAACCCAGCCCTCTTTTTGTCTGTCCTCAGGCCTACAACATTCACGTGAACGGAGTCCTGCACTGTCGGGTGCGCTACAGCCAGCTCCTGGGGCTGCACGAGCAGGTGGGAGACGCTTTTCCAGGGGTGCCCCCCTTGGCCTGCACCCCTTCACTAGCCCCGCGCCCCGTTCACCCCTGTTGTCATCAGTGTGCCACAAGGGGAGTTGTGGGTGCTCTAGCTGGGAGCCAGCTTGTTGACGTTTCCGGGGAAACTCCTTAAGAAGTTGGAAGTGTCATGTCAGCCAAGACAGACAGTCGGACAGACACGCCCCGGCTCCTCCCCCGGACTCACATCCTCCTTCCTGGTCTGGCCTTTGCCTTAGCTAGGGGAAAATAAATAAATAAGCTTCCCTCTACCCAGGCTCCCTTCCCCCACCACCCTGCAGCCCCAGCACATTCCTTCTGTCATCTGAGCTGCTGCTGCTGCTGCAACTTGAAAGTTGTTTTCTTTTTTTCCTTTTTCTTTTTCTGCGGCTTGCAATTCTCTTCCCTGCATCTCTAAACTCTCTCCACTGGTGTGTCTTTTGTTTTCTTTGGCTCCTCTCAGGCCTGAGCCCTGCCAGTTGTCCTTACGTCTCTTGCCATGCAGTGTGTCTCCATTCTTCCCGGTTGAGAATCCTGGTTCCACTGAGCAAGTCTCCTCATTTCTTTGGGCCTCTGTCTCCTACCACAGAACCAGGGCAGGGCCTCGAAGTCAGAAGGGGATTTGTGCCATTTTGTCACTATTGCTGCAGAGTCGTTTTCTTGATGAGTCTTGCGTACAACTAGGAGTTAAATTGAAAAAAAAAAAAAGAAAGAAAGAAAATGCTTGCCTAGAGTACCCTGGGACTCCCCAGGCCCTGGCCCCATCCACCCCCTCTCCCCACACTGAAGCAAGGGGTTGCTTTCTACTCAGCGAGACAGGAAAGAGGGTGACTTCCTCTGCCGCTGGAGGAGTCAGAGCTCAGCAGAGGACCTTGGGGGTGCAGGCTGTCCACCCTCCAGAGAGAAGGGAAGGGGAACTGAGGGGTCGCCTCTGCTGGTTTTGCTGTGTTTATGTGAAGGGTTCTGTCTCTTTCTCTAACTAGCTTCGGAAGGAGTATGGGGCCAATGTGCTTCCTGCATTTCCCCCAAAGAAACTTTTCTCTCTGACACCTGCTGAGGTCGAACAGAGGAGGGAGCAGTTAGAGAAGTACATGCAAGCTGGTGAGTGGTCGGAGGAGAGAACTTTAGGCTCACATCATGGAGGACTTTGGGGGAAAGGTGCAAATGTGGTTCTTGTCAAAGGCCCGGAGTTCTGGGGACACCTCCCGTGTGACCTGTTCTTTAGCTCTAGCAAAGGGCGTCTAAGGATGCTCTGGAGGTTAGGAAAGCCGCTGAAGGAAGGGGACAGCCAACAGCATTTGTTTTCTGATGTTCTATAGACTAACTTCGTGGTTATTTTCCCCGTTCTATAGACAGAACTTGCCTAGCTGGCAGCCAAGGGTGGGGCAGGTGAAGAGTTTATGCTGTGAGTGACGTATGGCCAGCTGGGGAGCTGACAGGCCTCCATCAGCCTAGATGGGGCAGTGGGGAGGCTCGGAAACCTGTTGAGAAGAGAAGTGAAGGGAGGAGCCAATAGGGAGTTCCCAGTGACTGGAACTTTGCTCTCTTGTCCCCAGTTCGGCAAGATCCATTGCTGGGGAGCAGTGAGACCTTCAATAGTTTCCTACGTCGCGCACAACAGGTAAGGCTGCTGGCAGGCCTCCCAGAAGCCAGGGAAGCACTAGTGGGGGATGTGGGGCATCCTGTGAATGAGGTGGCTCCAGAGGAGTCAGCCTGGCACCTATTTTATGGACTGGGCTCCTGTACCCTGCCAGTCTAGAACTACGACCTGTAATTAAGCTGCAGAGGGAATCGGAAGTGGGAGGCTAGGCCAGGACAGATGTTGACAGGCCGCCACTGTGTGCTTCGGTGCTGTTTGCCTTCCCAGGAGACTCAGCAGGTGCCCACCGAGGAGGTCTCCTTGGAAGTGCTGCTCAGCAACGGGCAGAAAGTGCTGGTCAATGTACTCACTTCAGATCAAACCGAGGATGTCCTGGAGGTGAGGGACCAGTTGGGCACTGTCCCCCCACCTTCCTTTAGGGGCCAGGCTGTGGGGGTGACTGGGCCTACCCCACGTGACCTCAGGCTTCCTTCCCTACCCCCAGGCAGTGGCCGCTAAGCTGGATCTTCCAGATGACTTGATCGGCTATTTCAGCCTCTTCCTCGTCCGAGACAAAGAAGATGGGGCCTTTTCTTGTGAGTGTCTCCAGTTTGGCCCGCCCTTCCTCCCTCCCCTGCTTCCAGTCAAGAATGTGCATCCCAGGACCCCAAGCAAATGGCATTTCTTCCAGGCTTCTCTATATTTCATTTCCCTTGAGCTTCATGCTTTTTTTTTTTTTTTTTTTCAATTTAACTCCTAGTTGTACGCAAGTTGCAAGAGTTTGAGCTGCCTTACGTGTCTGTCACCAGTCTCCGGAGTCAAGAATACAAGATAGTACTGAGAAAGAGGTCTGGGCTGGGCTTGGAGGGTGGGTAGAGGATTGGATTATGGGGCCATGGAAGGGAACAGAATGTTCCAGACAGTGGGGGGTGGGGGTGGAGCAGCAGTGAGTTTCTTTTCCCCTGTCAAAATTCCCAAGCTCCCTCTCGCTCCCTGATGTAGCACCATGGGCCCAACAGTTCCAGACTGCTCCCCGTTTGCCTGTTCTCCATTCCGCCTCTTAGCTCGTCCCAGCTTAGCCTGCCATTACTCCTTTCCACCCTCTGCCTCACAGTTATTGGGACCCTGCCTATGATGACGACGTCATGGAGAACCGGGTCGGCCTGAACCTGCTCTATGCTCAGGTGAGCTCCGAGCTTTCTCCAGAAATGACCTGGGGTTTCATCCTTTGCTGAGAAAACTCAGGAGGGTCCTAGAATGCTGTCAGGGAATCTGGCATCACCACACTGCCGACTCTTTCAAGTGGGTGTGTTCAGGGTCTCACTGCAGCGAGGCCCCCCCAAGAGCAGTGCTCAATAGAGCCCCAACCTTCCACCCTGGTCCCCCACTGTAGACAGTGTCAGACATCGAGCGTGGATGGATTTTGGTCACCAAGGAGCAGCATCGACAACTCAAGTCGCTGCAAGAGAAGGTCTCCAAGAAGGAGGTGAGGCCTGTCCTCGCAAGCGGTGGCTTCCTCTGGGCGCCCAACTTCCCCTGCCGACCCAGCCGTGTGGTTTCAGTTCCTGCGGCTGGCCCAGACACTGCGGCACTATGGCTACTTGCGCTTCGATGCATGCGTGGCAGACTTCCCAGAAAAAGACTGTCCGGTGGTGGTGAGCGCCGGCAACAGTGAGCTCAGCCTCCAGCTCCGCCTGCCCGGCCAGCAGCTGCGAGAAGGCTCCTTCCGGGTCACCCGCATGCGGTGCTGGAGAGTCACCTCTTCTGTGAGTTGGGGAAGAGCCTGCAGTGAGTGAGGGTCGTGGAGGTGGGCAAATAGGCGAGGTCACACCTGATGCCTTGCCCCCCCCCCCCAATCTCCACCACCAGGTGCCACTGCCCAGTGGAGGCACAAGCAGCCCGGGCCGGGGCCAGGGTGAGGTGCGCCTGGAACTGGCTTTCGAATACCTCATGAGCAAGGACCGGCTCCAATGGGTCACCATCACCAGCCCGCAGGTGTGAGCCCGCTGCACCCTCTCTCAGCTGCCCGAGTCTAAGGGGTGCCAGGCACCACGGCAGGGGGAGATGTCCTAGGGACACTCTGGCCAGGCTCAGCTGTCTCCATGTCCACAGGCCATCATGATGAGTATCTGCTTGCAATCCATGGTCGACGAGCTGATGGTGAAGAAATCCGGGGGCAGTATCCGGAAGGTGAGAGGGCAGTCCTGCAGTACAGCTGGCTGGCTCCCTGTGCAGACACGGGTGGGAGGTGTCTCTGCGCAGCTAGGGGGCGTCCTTGCCCTCCTCTGAGTTTGCTGTGTCCATCTGCAGATGCTGCGCCGGCGGGTGGGGGGCACCCTGAGACGTTCTGACAGCCAGCAGGCAGTGAAGTCCCCACCGCTGCTCGTGAGTATCTCCCGCAGGTCAGGCCCAGGGAGGCCCGTCCCCCGCGAGGGCCTCACCCACTCCTTCTTTTTCCCCAGGAGTCTCCGGATGCCAGCAGGGAATCCATGGTCAAACTCTCCGTGAGTTCCCAGAAGGCCTGGACAGGGTTCTCTGGGTGGGAAGGCGCCAGTCCTGGACACCCCCTCACCTGCTCACCCTGTCTATTCCAGAGCAAGCTGAGTGCTGTGAGCTTGCGGGGGATCGGCAGCCCTGGCACAGATGCCAGCGCGGGTGACGTCCATGGCAACTTCGCCTTTGAGGGCATTGGAGATGAGGATCTCTAACTTTAACTTCCGGTGGCCGGTTGTCAGCCCTCCACCTTGGAGCAGTGTTGAGAAGCTTGCCCTGTGCCTGTCTCCCCCGAGCTGGGGAGTCTTTCTCCCTTCCTGCCTTTCCCCTTTTTTTGCCCCTAGCCAGGGGCCTTCCTTACCCCTTCAACCCTACCCCAGGCTGGCTTCACAAAGGATCATGCCCCTTCCCCTCTTCAGAGCTGGCCCTCGATGCCAAGTTAACCTTTAGTATTTTTGCACAAAGTCCAAGGGACCATGGTTCCGTGCCCGGGGAGGAACCCGCAGCTCCCCCAGCTTGCCTTTGGCTTCTGGGGGCCTTGGGCAGAGGGGATGGGCAGGTCTGTGTTGGGTCTGGCCCAGCCCCCATCATTAAACTCAGCCTGATTGCTGCCTACCTCTGCTTCCCTCTCACTGGCTGCTGTGCCCGGGGCAGCCGAGCCGTGCCTGCCACTGCCAACCGCGCAGACACGGCTTTGTTAGTGTCTCCTTTATTATAAAGCACTGAAATAAGTTAAACAGGTGGGAGGCTGGGCAGTCCCCCGCCAGTCCCTCTGCCACCCTAGAGCAGGGAGGCGAGTGCAGGGCCTCCTCACTGAGCTCAGGCGCAGCAGCTGAGACCAGGCCCCGGGTGCATAAGGGCACCTCCCCACCCCACCCCCGACAGTGGGGAAGGGGCTGGTCCATCAGCGCCTGGGGGCCGTGTAGCCCCCAGCCAGTGGGGAAGGTCGACTTCAGGTCCACCTGCATAGAACATACAGGGAGGTCGTCAGGGCTCATCTATCTGCGGGCCCCGGCTCAGGGCGAGTCTGTATGGAGCGCCCGGCTGCCAGAGCCCAGGGCGGTGGGGCCCCGTGAACTCAAGACTGGGGGGCTGTGCGGCGGGGCCCAGCCCTCGGGGGCGGAGAGGCCGGGCCCCACGGCCCCGCCGTGGCCGTGCACCTTCTGGTGGCGCTTGTAGTTGTCCCAGTGGCCCGTGGTGTAGGCGCAGGTGGCGCAGCGGAAGGGCTTCTCGCCCGTGTGCCGCAGCATGTGGCGCTTGAGGTTCATGCTCTGGTTGCAGCTGTAGTTGCAGAGGCTGCACCGGAAGGGCTTGTCGCCCGAGTGGATGCGGCCGTGGCGCTTGAGGTTGGCCAGGTTGCCGCAGGCGTAGGGGCAGAGGGGACACTTGTAGGGCTTCTCCCCCGTGTGCACGCGCTGGTGGCGCTTGAGGTTGTCCAGGTGCGCCGAGGCGTAGGGGCAGCGGGCGCAGCGGAAGGGCTTCTCGCCGCTGTGCGTCTTCATGTGACGCGCCAGGTGGTTGGGGTAGTGCGTGGCGAAGGGGCAGAGGCTGCAGGCGAAGCCCTTGTCGCTGGGGGCCTGGGCGCCCCCGCTGGCATCCCCGCCGGCCTCGCCTCGCGCACAGCAGCGCCCGCACAGGGCGGCCCCGAGCCGGTGGTTCCCCTCGCCCTCCTCCAGCTCCTGGCCACAGTTCCGGCAGGTCCAGGGAAAGAGCAGCTCCGGCAGCGGTTCGGCTCCAGCACCGCACAGGCCCTCCCCTTCGCCCCGCAGCTGCCCGCAGTCCGGCAGGAAAGCGGCACCCCCCGGCGGCACGTGGAGGCTCAAGTCCGGGAGCAGCAGGGCGTCTGTGAGGAGGAGGAGAAGGAGGAGACGCACACGGAAGGGGTGTCGGTCGACGCTGGCCCATGGGATGGGAGTCTTTGCTCCACACCCCTCCACCTCCACCCTCCGTCCTTCCCTCCCTGGTCCGGCCCGGTGACACCGGCTTTGCTCTTTGCTTTACCTTCGGGTCGCCGGGGCACGGTGCCCTCCTGCTCCGTGGGGCTGGGAGGCCGGGGTGGGCGCGGGGCGCAGCAGCGGAAGCCGCAGGTCGGGCAGGGCGGCGCAGGGGGCCCCGCGTGGGTGCGCTGGTGGCGCCTCAGGTTGCCCAGGCTGCTGCAGGCAAAGGCGCAGTGGGGACAGCGGTAGGGCTTCTCGCCGGTGTGGGTGCGGGTGTGGCGCGTGAGGTTCACCAGCTGGGCCGAGGCGTAGGGGCAGCGGCCGCAGCGGAACGGCTTCTCGCCGCTATGGGTCTGCATGTGGCGCTTGAGGTGGCTCGAGTAGTGGGACACAAAGGCGCAGAGGCGGCACGAGTACAGGAGCCGCGGGGGCAGCGGGGGCCCCCCACCCGGCCCTCCGGCCCCGCAGCACGGGCCCTCGCCGGTCGGCCCCCCGCACAGGTGGCAGGCTGGGCCCGGCCTCTCACCCCTGGCCTCCTCGGGGCCCCTGCGGGCGGGCTCCTCCGCTTCGCTCTCGGCGCTCAGTGCCCGGCCGCCCCCAGACTCGTCGTCGCTCAGCCCGTAGGGGAGTCCGGGCCTGGCCCCCAGGGAGTCTCCTGGTGGGACAGACAGAAGAGAGGTCAGCAGAGGGAAGGGGGACCCCAGGCTCACACTCCGTCTCTCTCCTGGAGCCTCGGGGTCGGGCCCATCCTGCTCCCCGCAGGTACTCCAACAGATTTGGGGGGTTGGGGGAAAGCCATCTATCTCCCAGCCTGGCCTCAGCGGCCTAATGAGAACCCCGCTGAAGGCAAACAGAGGAAGGGCCGCGGTGGCCAGTGACAGGCAAGCTGGAGGACGTAATAAAGGAGCCTGCGGAGATGGCGAAACAAGCAGGCAGAGCCAGACTTTCTTCGCTAAGCTCTCCTCTCCGCGGCCCAGGTTCCGGCCATTCGGAATCAGCAAAAGGAATGTAAAGCCGGACGGGCTCTTGGGAGGAAAAGTGGGAACAAAGTTCCTGGGATACGGATGCCCTCCGGAAGGGGCAGGCGGTGATGCGGGATGGGCGCGGGGCGAGGGGCGAGGGGGTGGTGGGCGCACCGAGAACCTCGACACAAAAGAGATCCGGCCCGGGGGGGCCTTGGGAGCGTCCCCGCAGCCTCCTCCAGGAGCGCTCGCCCGGGACAGACGGGGCTCGCTCGGCTGGGGCACAAGGTTAGGAAGAGGGCATCCGCGCCGCCTTTGGACGGGCCCCAGAACTTTTCCGAATGACTCGATGTGGATGGAGCGGCGGGCCGGGCCGGGCCGGGCCGGGGGCGAGCTCCAGGTCCAGGGAGAGGCAGCCCGTCGCAGTCGTGGTCCCTGGGTCCCGGTCCCCGTCCGGCTGCGGCAGGGCACGAGCGGCGTCCACCACCGGCCCCTCGAGGGGCCCCAGACGCACCTTCCGAGTCCCTCTCGAAGCCCATGAGCCGGTCGCCGCGGCCGTCCCCGCCGCCGCCGTCCTCCTCCTCCTCCTCCTCTTCCTCTTCCTCCTCGAACTCCAGGTCCTGGCCTAGCAGCAGGTCGCTCTCGAGCACCAGCGCGCCGGGGCCTTCGTCCAGCGAGTCCTCGGGGTCGGCTGGACCGGGGGAGAGGGGAGCGGGGCGCGGGCCAGGGGAGAGGGCGGGCGTCAGCAGAAGGCGCCGACCCCCTCCTTCGCTTCCTCCTCCTCCTCCTCCTCCTCCCCCCCCGCACCGCCCCGCACCTCGGCGGCCGGGCGCCCCGTCCATCCCGTCCGCTCCGCTCCCCTCGCTCCCCAGGCTCCGCGCCTCCCTCGCGCCTCCTCGCCCCCCGCCCGCCCGCCCGCGGCCCCTGACCCCTGACCTCTGACCCCCTCGCACTTGACGGGCTGCGGGTGGCTCTGCTTCCTTCGGGGCATCGTGCCCGGCTCCAGCCCGACGCGCCTGGTCCGCGGACGCCCGCCCGCCCGGCCCCGCCCCTCCGCCCGCCGCCGCCGCCGCCGCCGCGCGGCTCAGGGCCCGCCCGCCACCCCGACCCCCGGCAGCAGCGGCGCGGGCCCCGGGCGGGCAGCCCCAGCCCGCCGCCTCACTCCGCGCCCGCCGCCGCCGCCGCCGCCGCCGCCGCGTCCATTCATGGAGCCCCCGCCGCCGCCTCCCCCCGCCGACACAGCTGGGACCGCGCGCGCTTCCGCTTCCGCCGCCGCCAGCGCCGCACAGCCTCACGGGACTCGCAGTCCGCGCGCGGAGCCGGAAGGGGCGGGGCGGGGCGGGACCCGGAAGGGACGCGGGCGGGGACGCGACGGAGGCCGGCGGGAGCCTGGACGCGAATGCGGAGAGGACCGATCGCAGCGGGGTGAGCGGAGGGGCGCCGAGGGTTTTGGCCTCCCCGCACTCACGCACGGACAGGCACATGGCTCACTCCGCATAGGCTGGCGGGTTTCGAGGGTAGAGGGAGGGAGGGAGGGAGGGAGGGAGAGAGGGGCCCGGGCAGGGCAGGACGAGTCGGGGGACAAAATGAAAGGACACCAGGGCAGGGTTTACGTTTTAGGTCTTGGCCTTTAGTCTGAAAAAGTGTTGATTCAAAGTGTACAACAGAGAGCAGGTGCGGGCGGCCGAGGGCGGGCCGTGGGGCCGCCAATAAAAAAGAATGTCCTTAAATAAAGTTCACAAGAGTAAAAACCAGAACCGCAGTCTTCCCTCCAACACAACAGCACAGGCACAGAACCGGTCGGCGAAGAGCCAGCCAGCCCCGCGGGGCCCAGGAGGCCGGGGCCGCCGGGCTGTGGCCCCGGTACACCTCATAACCACTGCTAAGGCTAAAGAAAAAAGACAGAACTCAGTCTTGGGTCCGGAGGAGGGCTCAGAAAAGAGTCTGGGTGGGTGGGCGGGCGCGGGGATCCCGGCCACCACTAGTCCCGCTTGGTCTTCTTGCTGTTGCTGTTCCCGTTCTCCTCGGCCCCCTCCGACTGCGCAGCCTCCAGTTTCCGCTTGCCGCTCTCTTCCAAGTTTCGGGGCTTGAAGCAGATGATTATGCAGGTCATGTTGTCGCACCCGGTGCCGTCCCCAGAAGTGTCTGGCGCCAGGCATTGATCCAGCAGCTACAAAGGAGACAGGGTGGTAGGTTCAAGACCCCGGCACCTCCCTCAGGACTTAAGTCTCACAGGCCGCCCACCTGCTAGTCCACGAGACAGAAAGACCAGGGAATTGAGGGAAGGTGCAACTGTCCGCTCTGTGTGGCCTCAGGATATTCTCAAACTGCAGAGACCAGACCCCTCTCTTCGATACCCCCAGGACTCACCTCTTCCACAATGGATGACAATAACCGCAGCTCCCCATTTTCATCACGCTGGCTGATCTTTGACTGAATAAAGTCTATCACTTCCTGGCTGCTCATCACATTCCTGGGACAGAAACAATAAGTCTTCCTTAGCTGCTTAGTTGCTCACATACAAGATGAGAGCAATGCTGGAAGAGGTGATAGGTCAAGCCCGGGTAAACACCCATCAACCTCTTCTGCTGTAGACTTGGGGGTGTCTTCCCTCTGCTCTGATCCTGAACAGCTTGGGAAAAGCAACTAAGGCAGCTGTTCAAAGGATGAAGCCAAAGCAACTCTGAGCCCTACCAGAAGTGACCCGCTAAGGGCCTTGAGTGCCCTCTGCCGATGCTCACCAGATGCCATCGCAGGCAATGACCATGAAATCGTGATCGTCCGTGAGAGTCAGCATTCTGATATCTGGAAGGGCTGAAATCATCTGTTCCTCAGGTGGCAAGTTTTTGTTTCTCTTGTAGAAATGGTCTCCTGAAGTAAAGAAATGGTGGAGAATAAGTGACTTGGGTGCTTCAACAGATGGATTTGAAGCTAGTTAAGCCTTTTCTATCTAGCCAGTTTCACGATCTAGTGGGTTCGTTCTTAAAAAGCGAACTCACCCTCTTCATTCCTCACAGTGACACCTGTCTTACCTAGTTCACACAGGAATGCAACAACAGGCAGCAGACATAGAAGTACTTGGAAAGAAACAATGCTATGAAATATAAAGTTTGCTACAAAGTGGTCTGCAACAGAGAAAGAGAAAGAGGCCAGAAAATACCCTGGCTCCTCCTCCTCCTTACCAATGGCTCTGGAGAGGTTGAGGCCCCCGTTGACTCGCCCATCCAGCGTGACCTTTCCACCTGCGTTCCTTATGCGTGTTAGCTCCATGTAATCTTCAGGCTTGTGGTCATAGGACATGTCTAAAGCTCTGCCACCCACAGACACCACGCAGCGAGAGTCTCCTGCATTGGCTACAACCAACTGCTTCCCTCGGATCAGAGCCACCACGGCTGTTGTGCCGCTGTCGGAGCCAGGCTGGAGAAGGAGAGGAATCACGGGCACTGCTGGGCACAAACTCCTGTCCAGTGCTCCAGACCAATCCCCCCGGCTGCCGCTTGGACCACTAAGAGAGCCAGCTTAAAATACAGGAGCAGGAGCACAGCGCTCATCTTTCTGGAGACTCCGGCAGGCCACCTCCTTTATCTGAGATGATTATACCCAAGACCTTCCACTTAAGAGAGCGGTGTGCTTGCTGCCCCCAGTGATCAGACTTGTCTACTGAGAAAGAACTAATCAGGTTACAAAACCAGAACCAGGTATCCACGGCTGCCTTTCATTTTTCCCACATATAAAGCTGGCCTTCCCCAACTTACCTCCTCCTTGCCCTCCATTCCAGGCACCATCATCTCCTCTTCCTCTTCCTCATACTCCTCAGCCTCCTCAGTGTCATATTCCTCATTCTCTGCCTCTTCGCTGCTGTAGCCATCCTCTTCCTCACTGCATTCCTGCCAGAGGAATGATCCCAGGCTGCTGAGACCAGAATGACTCTAGGCCCCCCCAACTCCTATTCAGCAGAGACCCTCAATGAACAGAGGTCCTCATGACACTGGGACAGTGTTAGGGTTAAGGCCTGCATGTAGGGGATTCTGACTTCAGCATTCCATATTCCATACACACCATTGTAAATGGGAGCAGCTGGCCAAGTACCACCACTGTGTGTGGCCTAAACCCCTCAACTGCCAGAGCCCCAGTACAGCAGAGAGGGCACTTGCCTCTTAAGAGCTGATCCTGAATCACTTATGGTCTATGAGACCCACCAGGATAGATCCGAGTGTAGAGCCAAGAGCAAACATTGATGGGTGTGGCCCCACCCCCCAAAATAACAAAATTCCCTTAAATATATAGTTATGGGGCTGAAGCAATAATACAGTGGGCAGAGTACTTGCCGTGTATGCGGCAGACCCATATGGTTCAATCCCCCAGCATCTTATATGTCTAACTCCATCTGGATGAATTCCTGAGAACTGCCAGAGGTGTGGCTTTAAAAAAAATAAAAAAAGTAGGGGCCAGAGCAATAGCACAGGGGTAGGGCGTTTGCCTTGCATGCAGCCAATCCAAGACTGATGGTGGTTCAAATACCAGTATCCCATATGGTTTCCCGAGTCTGCCAAGAACGACTTCTGAGCGCAGAGCCAAGAGTAACCTGAGTGCTGCCAGGTGTGACCGAAAACACACACACACACAAAAAAAGATAAAATTATAAAGGCTGAAGAGGTGGCATCCAGAGTGGCTGAGCCAGGGTCTGAGAGGAGGCAAGCTCAACAGACCAGAGTACACAGTTTGTAGGCCGTAGGCCTTGGTTCAATCCCCAGCACTGCCGGAGTGACCATTCAAGCAGAGCTGGGGTAGCCCAAAGAGCACCAGTGTACCAGTGTAGTCCACAAACCACCATCCCCAAAAGAAAACGGAATATGTTTTGCATGTGGGAGTCCTGTGTCTAATCCCCAGTACCACCAAGAAAAGGAAAAAGACATAGTCCTGGTGAGAAAACTGGGGGAAGGGGTGAATCCTAGAACAGGAAGTTCTGAAGACAAGAACTGCCAGCCAAAAGCACCTTCCAGGCCACAGGGTCAAATAAGCTGTCCAAAGAAGAAATCCCCCCAATATCCAAAGGAATAACCACTGTCACATTGTTCTCTCAAAGAGGCAAACTCCGGGAGGCTACAACTAGGTTGATTTGTTACAGAACAAATAGCAAATAAAGCAAGAGGTAAAAGGAGGAGGCAGCTGTGTGGCTGGGAGAGGAATTCAAGAGAAACTTGGATGGTGTCAAGAGCAGGACCAAGCCCAAAGCGATGGCAGCCATATAAGAGGCCATCTGAATCTGTGCCTACTCCACAGGCTCTCACCTCGCTGTCTTCCTCTTCCTCCTCGGCCTCATCTGACTCATCTTCACTGTCCTCAAAGAACTTGGACTTAGCAACGCGAGGCAGCTTCTCAGAAGCCGAGGAGCAGGAAGGCCCAGCCTCTCCAGTGGGTGTACCAGGCTCACCACCTTGGCCAGCCTCAGGGCCACAGTCCGAGTTGGAGGAAGGACCCGTGTGGGCCTTAGCTGTGGGGCCATTTTCCTCCACAGATGTTTCTTTCGAGGGGTTCTCAGGCCCTGCCTCCCCATTGAGGCCCTGGGACCCCAGTTCCTCGTCTGTCTCAGTCCCTGACTTGCCATGGGGAGCACCCTTGTGACAGTTCTGCCCATAGCGCGTCAGCAGCTCTTCAATAGTCATGGTGGCCTCTTCATGCAACAGTGCAGCCTCCTCATTGTCCACTGCAAGGAGAGACACGATCAGCACCTGCCGGCTCATGCCATCGCAGAAGCCTGACTTCCAGCTCCCCCTCACATCCCAAGTCCCAAAATCCTTTTTCACTTATTGCTCTCCTTCAGGTCCATCAGCTTCCAGTCTCCCTTTCTTCCCATCCCACACAAATGAAGGTATTTCCTCTATTAACTTTTTTACTTCTTTCTCATTTTGGTTTCTGGATTACATACACCTGGTATATGCTCAGCCCTTTGAGCTATCTCTCTGGTTCCCTCTTGATATTTTTTGATAGAGGCCTCACCCATCAGTATTTAGGGGTCACCTGGACTATACTTGACAATGCTGGGGAGCCATGTAATGATAAGACTTGAACCCAGAGTTTCATGCATGCTAGGAATGCACTTACATCCTCTGAGGTTTTGTTTGGGTTTTGAGTCATACCAAGTAGTGCTCAGGGGCAACTCCCAGCTCAGAATCCAGGAGTCTCTGCCGGAAGTGCTGTGGGATCATGCCTTGCCAAGGACTGAACCCCTTGCTTCAACCCCTTTGAGCCAGCTCCCTAAATCCTATCACCTTTTTGTTGCTAATTCCGAACCCAGAAGTTCACAATGCCAATTTCGGTACAGATCAAGCTTTGGCCAACAGCAGCTTCGATCTTGAAAAAAGGTCACACACACACTATAGATTAGTTCCTTAGCACTGGGCAGTTCTCTCTCCCTTCAGCACCACATGCAGGACAGTGAACAGAGCTTCTAGAAGGCCATCCTTGATTAAGATTAAGGAATATTTACATTTTTCAATTTTAGAAGGGTATTCAATTCAGGGGACCTCGTGGTACTGAAGACTGAACCTTGAATCTCTGCATCAAGAAAATACATTCCAGTTGTTTGTGCCCTCTCCCAGCCCCGGAAAAAAAGTTCTTTACCATGTTGATTTACTCTTCAGCTAAGAGCTGGCACACCTACCATCATCTTCATCAGCTACTTTTTCTTTCTCATCCTCATCCTCAGTGGGCCTCCCCGCAATCTGTGCCAGCTCCTTAATGACTTCCTCCGTGGTCAGTTTGGCATCAATAGCCAAGAAAGCATCTTCCAAAGCCTGATGTGCAAAAATAGTGTGAAAAGTGAAAAGGGTGCAAAATGAACTTTTACAGTCTTAAACAACAGGGTAGGATGGAAATTAAATGTGACCTGCCACCCACGTGCATACATAAAAACAATCCACAGACCCAGAAATGGTAAGACAACTCTGAAAGGCCCAAGTGGTTGGACCTTAGGCAAAGAAGAAAGCTGGTTGGAAAAATACAGGAAAAACAAAGATGTAGCCAACAAGGGGCAGAGAAGGGAGACAGACCTTGTGTAGCTTGCCTTCTTTGTATGCCGTCTGCTCTTTGATGATCTCGGGAAGATATTTGGCACAGTACAAGGCAACTTCCTCCCCTAGAAGAAAGGTAAGGTCACCCAGAGCACAGCTCTCCACTCATGGAAAGTGACAGAATACTTTTGTTATGCCACAAGAGTGACCCCAGGATAATGATGGGCAGAAAACAAAATTATTTTGGTGGAGAGACAAAATTTTGATTCATTCCTGTGGTACTCAGGGCTTACTCCTGGCTCTGCACTCAGGGATCACTCTTGGTGAGACTCGAGGGGACTTGATGGGGTGCCAAAGATCAAACCCAGCTCAGCCTTGCGCAAGATAAGCACCTTGCCCATTGTACTATCTCTAGCCTGAAAACTATCACAAGTTCTGATCCACAACACATTTATTACATCTTTTGTGCTATATTAATATCCCCTGTGTTTCTCACCTGCCTATTTAGTCCAGGGGATGAATGAGATATGCAAAGATAGGAAGAGGCTTCTTGGTTTAAAAACTAAGCATGGTGAGATTATGAACTAATACATTACCTCAATAGAAAGAAGGGGCAGTAGAATAATAGGAAAAACACTATCAGGTGAGAGATACTGGTGGGGCCAGAGCAACATACTATAGCAGGGAGCTTGTTTGCCTTGCATGTAACCAACCAGGGTCAATTCCTTGAACTCCATAAAGTCCCCTGAGCCCTGAGCACCATCATGTGTGGCCCAAATATACAAAAAAGAAAGTGAAATGATACCTAAGGTCTAGAACACTAGAACTTGAAGAGACAAAGCATCTGCTATCCAGGTAGGGCATTTGCTTTGCACACAGCCGACCCAAGTTCGATACCTGGCATCCCCTATGGTCACCCAACCAAGACTGCAGGGAGTGATTTCTGGGTGTAGATCCAGAAGTAGCCCCTGGGCGCCGCTGGGCATAGCCATAAAATCATAACCATAAACAAACAAATAAAGGATCTGCTCTTGTACCATAAAACCCAGAACTAGGGTCCTAGAACATAACCACAGTGCTCAGCTGAAGTTACCTCCATGTCCATCGTAGACGGAAAACATGGCAGTCTCACTGTCCAGTTCAGGAATACAGTTGTGAGCATCCTAGGAAGAAGGAGAGCATACTTGCATTTTCTTGGGTCAAGGACATTCCTTCTGGGGCACCTCAAATGATAAAGATCACCTTCACACCTTATTCTCACTAACCCATCCCTGGCTGATCTACATAAACTGGGAATAAAAAAAGATGAAACAAATAACCACAACATAAGTAAATAAAAGTCCAGGGCAGGGAGGAAAGGAAAGAGGGCAGTGGACCAGGGGTGGGAATGGGGAATGAAGTTAGGAAGGAGGAGGAGAAGGCACTACCTCTGTGGTCTAGCAGCCTCAGCCTAGGAGATCTCAGTCCAGATGGCAGAATATTTGGCTGTTAGAACTCTAGACCTGACCCTTTTGGATTATGTGGCAACTATGGGAAGAACCAGAATAAAAGATCTTTAAAGTCACTTCCAGACCCAGTCTATGAACAGTGAACTGCAAGAAGAAAATATTAGAAGATAGTAGAAGGGCCTACGGAACTTGAGAGGTTCCTAAACAAATCCTGAGATAGCATCTAAATACAAACTCAGAACTTAATAATGCTATTGACGTGGAGACCTCCCATACTCCCACCCAAAGCACTTTCTTATTCCTCTTCAAGTTTCACTTCCTCAAGAAGTGACCCTGAGGGGAGATACATTTACAAAAAACAGAACACCCAATTGATCACATTATTTAACTCTACTGTTTTTTAATAATTGTCAGACAGATCATACAAAAACTCATACAGTGACCTTCCCTATCCCAGATGAAACTGGTGTATCAGGCAGTCAGCACCAATGACAAAGCACACCTGAAAGCAACACTGCAGGGACTGAAGGCAACCACACTCACATGTTGATCAAGAGGCTGGGATGGATGATCAAATTCTTCTAATAACTAAATTCTGCCACTCCAAGCCAATGCACATGTTTCAGCGTATCAAAGTTCAACCAAGACCAAGGGATAGTCTGTGGGGGCTTACTCTGCCCCACGGAAAACCATCCAACTTTTCCTTCATGAACTTTCTACAAAGAGAAAGGATCTAATTAACTATTTACTTAACCTCATGAAGTCCTTCCTTTCTCAGGCATTAATATTTTAACATATATTGTTTTTGCTTTGCTTCTTGAGCACATCCAACAGGACTTAGGGCTTACTCTGTGCTCAGGAATCACTCCTACTGGTGCTCAAGGGAACTATGTTGGGGCCTGGGGCTCAAACCCAGAACAGCTGTGTGGAAGCAAATGCCCTACCCTTGCACTACTGATCCAATCCCAATATTCAATTATCTTAACACTAATTCAAGTGTCCTGGAAACTACTGGGCTGCCACGGACCAAGACCAACACAACACCTCAACCTCAGCCTCAGCCCCATCATCCCCAACATCTCAGCTTTAGCCCCAGGACCCAGAGCCATCACTCACGGAGGACTCACCCTTCCAAAACTCCCCCACCTGCCACACTGGCCTCTCCTCCATCTAAGGCAGAGGTTATGATACTGGGTGGTCTCTCACTACCTTCAGCACCTTCTTTGTCTTTGGCTGTCCGTTCTCCAAGATTCTCAGAACCGATGAGTCTCAGATTTGAATGTGCCCAAGAATTCATCTGCTCATCCAGCTATTCATTAATCAGCTGGGTACACACATGCCAGGATATGTTCTGGGCTCCTGGGATACATCAGTGAACAAGATAAAGACCTATACTTTTTTGGGGGGGAGGGGGCTGGGCCACACCCTGTGGTGCTCAGGGGTTATTCCTGGAAGGCTTAGAGGGCTATATGGGGTGACAGGGATCAAATCTGGGTCAACCACATGCAAGGCAAATGCCCTAACCACAGTGCTATTGTTCCAGTTCCCATACTTCCATATTTTTAAAAATTACATTCCATTGAGGAATATATACAATAAAGAGGTAGATCAAAGAGAATGATGATAGTATAATGTACAGAAAAAGAGGTTGCACGATAAAAGACAAAAGAACAAAGTCAAAGGGGTTGTTTGAGGGCAAAGAGGTGGCGCTAGAGGTAAGGCGTCTGTCTTCCAAGTGCTAGCCTAGAGATGGAGCGTGGATCGATCCCTGGTGTCCCATATGGTCCACCCAAGCCAGGGGCGATTTCTGAGAGCATAGCCAGGAGTAACCCCTAAGCATCAAACGGGTAAGGCCCAAAAAAAGGGGGGAAGGGCTGGGGCTGGAGAGATAGCATGGAGGTAGGGTGTTTGTCTTGCATGCAGAAGGATGGTGGTTCAAACCCCTCCCCCCGGCCTGCCAGGAGTGATTTCTGAGCATAGAGCAAGGAGGAACCCCTGAGCACTGCCAGGTGTGACCAAAAATCAAAATGGGGGGGCTAGGATTGGGGGCCAGAGAGATAGCATGGAGGTAGGGTGTTTGCCTTGTATGCAGAAGGACGGTGGTTCGAATCCCGGCATCCCATACAGTCCCCCGAGCCTGCCAGGAGTGATTTCTGAGCGTAGAGCCAGAAGGAACCCCTGAGCGCTGCCGGGTGTGACCCAAAAACCAAAAAAAGAGGGGGGTTAGGATGGGGGCCAGAGAGATAGCATGGAGGTAGGGTGTTTGCCTTGCATGCAGAAGGACAGTGGTTTGAATCCCGGCACCCCATATGGTCCCCCGTACCTGCCAGGAGCGATTTCTGAGTATGGATCAGGAGTAACCCTTGAGTGCTGCGGGGTGTGACCCAAAAAACCCATAAAAACAAAACAAAAAAGGGCTAGGATGGATTACAAAGAGGAACAAACAGAGGCAAATGGGCACTGATAGAAAAGCTGACAGAATATCCAGGGAAGACCCAAATAATCTGCACACAACTGGGGAGGCCCCCCAAACAGAACAACAAAGATGCTGGAGCTGGGAATATAATTCAGCAGTAGAGCACTTGCATGCATTTGTATGAGCCTGGTTTCAATTCCTGGCACCACAAAACAAGAATTTTGACTATGACCATTTACAGTATCTAGATAACATGAAATGATTATCATGTAAACTAAATCGAGTATTATTTCATGTCTATTATACTTGAATTTTAAATAAATCCTAGGAATGAATTCCAAACAGCATATGCCACCCATGGAGAAAGCACAGGCACCGCAGAAGAGCCCAAACCTCGGGAGGACTGCCCACGTCAGACAGTGTCGAATTTGCTCCAGCGAAACAACCAAAGCATATTAATGCTAATTTTAATTTTGGTTTTGTATTTTATTGGCATGGAATTAATACTTTGTTCTCTCTGTACACATTTAAGTAGTATTGAATTCATTCTAGTGAACACTGGAATTTCACAAGTATTATTTCCCTTTAAAAAAAAAGATCTTATGGGGGCGGGGCGGAAAAAAAAGATTTTATGAGGGGCCAGAAAGATAGCACAGTGGTAGGGCGTTTGCCTTGCATGCAGAAAGATGGTGGTTTGAATCCCGGTATCCCATATGGTCCCCAAGCCTGCCAAAGGCGATTTCTGAGCATAGAGCCAGGAGCAGCCCAAGTGCTACCGGGTGTGACCCCAAAACAACAATAAAAAAGATTTTATAGGGGCGGTAGTACAAGGGGTAAGGTGTCTGCCTTACCCGCACTAACCTAGGACGGATCTCAGTTTGATCCCCAGCGTCCCATATGTTTCCCCAAGCCAGGAGCGATTTCTGAGCGCATAGCCAGGAGTAATAACCCTTGAGTGTCACTGTGTGTGGCCCAAAAACAAAAACAAAAACAAAAAAAAGATTTTATGGAACCAGAAAAATAACGCAGCAAGTTGGGAATTTGTCTTACACACAACCAACCTGAGTTCATGATTCTCTAAACTTTCCAGGAGTAATTCTTAAGTACAGAGCCAGCAGTAACCCTAAGCATCACTGGATGTGACAGCCCCCACCCCCAAAATTCTAGGACCAGAGATAGCACAGGGGTTAAGGAACTTGCTGCTGACCTCAGTTTCAATCCCTAGCACCATATATATAGTCCCCAAGGACCACAAAAATTGACCCTAAGCATTGCCAGGTGTGGCCCAAACACAAAACCCAAAAAAACTAGCAAAAAAAAAAAAAAAATTGGGAGCCAGAGATAGCATGGAGATAGAGCATTTGCCTTGCATGCACAAGGTCGATGGTTCGAATCCCTGAGCCTGCCAGGAGCGATTTCTGAGTGTAGAGCCAGGAGTAACCCGGGCACTGCCAAATGTGACCAAAAAAAATTTTTTTCAGGGATGTGGAGCTAGCTCATAGGTTCTCTCCTAGGTACCACATAGTCCCTAAGCACAGCTGGGAGCAACTACAAGCATCAAGCAGGGAGTGACTGGAACACTGCTGGGTGTGGCAAAACAAAACAACCAAACTGCAGGACCAAAAGATGGCTCCGTGGCTAAAAAGCACATACCATGTAAGGTTGGGTCGAGGAGCTCGATCCCTGGTGGTACCTACATGCACCGTGTGACAACAGTGGTCTTTCTGGGGACAACCCCATGCTGTGGCACAATAGCAAGCGTGAGAAGTCTAATGCAAAGCCACATAAGTGTGAGCACTGCAGATGGACCACATAGGCACCACAGCTGCGAGAAAGTGGCCCCAATCACTGCAACAGCAACAGTAGGAAGGAAGGGCATGCGAGCTGAGTGAGAACTGTTGGTTTCTCCAGGAGAGCATGATGAAGAAAGTCAAATAAGGAGGGCTAGAGTGCTTGGGAGAGGTGGTGGTAAGGGCCAACCCAGCTCCACACAGCCTACATGAACTCCCCTGGGGGCAGCCCCAAGGCCTCCAAGATATGGTGGCTGAGGTGGCACTCATAATACCTGACAAAGCAGAGTTAATAAGCAGCACCACTTACATCCTCAGGTATTGATTGAATCTGGTCCACTGAGAAGTGACAGGAGTCAGCCCTTGGCTTCCTGAGCACCTCTTGGCGCTCGCACACAAACACACTCACTCACTCTGGAGCAACAACAGTACAATGGGGAAGGGACTTGCCTTGCACATGACCAACCCAAGTCCGTCCCATCCTCAGTATCCCCATGTGGTCCCCCCCAACCCACCATGAGCAATCTGAGTGTAAAACTGAATGTAAGATGACACCCAGCTATGAATCCAAAACAAAGACATTCTCCCATCTTCTCTTTCCTTTAAACCTGTACTTGATATGTAAAAATTCACCTGAATAGGGCTTTTGTCTCTCACAGGACCTTCCTCCTGCCCTGGTGAATTTTATAATGGGTTAATAAAGGTCAGTTTGGCTTGACAGACCACTAGGCAAGAAGCAAATTGACTCTGATTCTCTCCTGACTGGCTTGTTTTTTTGTTTTGCTTTGTTTTTGGGTGTTTTGGTCTTGGTTTTTGGGCCACACCCAGTATGCTCGGGGATTTACCCCTGGCTCTGTGCTGGGAAATCACTCCTGGCAAGCTCGAGGGACCATTTGGGATGCCGGGAAACCTGGATTGTCCCGGATCACTGCATACAAGGGAAACACCCCACCGCCCTACCGCTGCGCTATCACTCCAGCCCTGTGGTTTATTAATTCTTTGCAGCTACCCTTCTTCAGACCCATCTGGAAAATAAAGCCCAGGGAATTATCTGACGCTTGAACCACAGAACCAAGAGTAAGAACAAAATAAAATTGAACCAGGATGTTAATGACTTATCAGGATCACAGTACAATATATGCAGGAACCAAATCGTTTTGCCTTACACTAAAAACTAAAATTTTCTTCTTTTTTTGGGGGGTGGTGGTGGTGGTGGTGGTTTTGGGTCATACTCGGCAGCACTCAGGGATTGATTACTCCTGGCTCTGCGCTCAGGGGGACCACATGGATGCTGGGATCCGAACCATAACGTCCATCCTGGATCCGCAGCGTGCAAGGCAAACGCCCACTGCTGTGCTCTCTCCAGCCCCCCCAAAACTAAAATTTTCTTATATGGCAGTTACACCTTACTCAAAGTAACAATGGTCATGTTTGGGAACAACTTTACTATACATCTCATGATAAAAAGAAAGTCAGGTCTAGCAATGTAGCTCCACAAAAGAGCACCTGCCGTGCCTGTGTGAAGTGAGGCCCTGAAAGGGAAAATAAAAATTTGAAGAATTAGCAAGGCTGGAGGCCAGAGTTATATAGTATAGCTGATAGGATATCTGTCTTGCACACAGCTGAGCAGCTTCAATCCCCAGCACCCCAGGTGATCCCCCCAAGTCTGCCAGGAGTAATTCCAAAAAATATGATTCCTGTGTGTAGTCAGGAATAAGCCCTGAGTGCCACCAGGCCCAAAAAACAAAAACAAAACCAAACACAAAAAGTTAAGCACCTGTGATGTCAGAGCCTAGAAGATCACATTGGTCTTTGCAGAGGGTAAGAGCTAAAGTCATTCACTTCTCCGTTTCAACACTTTACAATGTGCCACACATCTCCATCCTAAAGAACCACAACAAAAATCAACCTCTGAATGGTCATGCTGCCACACTGCATGGCCTCTGGTCACGGATGAGTCGCGGTGTCTGCTACAACACAGGCTCCTGGTGTCTGCCATACACGTTCCAGAGGCCCTGGACAGATACGCCTGCTCAGTCTTTAATGCCTGCTTTGCACTTTCCTTTTTCCTCACAGAGCCATGGATGCCCCGTGAAGATCCACCTCAGCCTTCATGTCTCCATTCCTGGATCCTCTCAGGCTCTCCCCCCCACTCTGTGGTGAAACCCTGGCTCTCTCACAGCACCTGTATGCGCTTGCTTCCCTCTGGTCCCCCCACTTTACAATCTCTGACCATAGCCTCCCACCTTCACCCTGTGTGTGTGGCTTGAGTGTGAGGCAGGCAGGCAGGTAGACAAATGGACAGACACAGAGCCAAGTATTTCATCACTGTCTCCACACTTAAGAAAAACCCACCCAACCCTGTTGAACCTGATCAACCGCTTCCTTTTCCCCTGAATCAGAACTAGCATATTAGTCATGAGATGTCAGGAAATCATGCTAACTGCTGTCACTGCGTCCATTCAGCACCTTCCCCTGTACTCTACACTGGCAGGGGTCCTCAAACTTTTTAAACAGGGGGCCAGTTCACTGTCCCTCAGACCATTGGAGGGTCTGACTATAGTAAAAACAAAACTTATGAACGAATTCTTATGCACCTGCATAGATCTTATTTTGCAATGAAGAAACAAAACAGATACAAATACAATATGTGGCCCGCGGGCCATAGTTTGAGGGCCACTGCTTTACAGAGTCAAATAAATATATTAAGACCGGTCATAAACTTTTCCCACACTGTTGGAGCTCTCAGTGTTATTCTTTCACTTTTTTTTTTTTTTTGATAGTGGTCAGTGTAGTTTTTCTTTTTTTCTTTTTTTTTTTTTACTGTGATTTTCTTTTTATTTAAACAACTTTATTACATATATGACTGTGTTTGGGTTTCAGTCATGTAAAGAACACCACCCATCACCAGTGCAACATTCCCATCACCAATGTCCCAAATCTCCCTCCTCCCCTCCCAACCCCCGCCTGGACTCTAGACAGGCTTTCTATTCCCCTCGTACATTCTCATTATTAGGATAGTTTATTCTTTCACTCTTACACTGTAAATACTAACCATATTTCACTTAGCACCTGTATGCATTTCAGGAACTACCTCATCTCCTCTGGTCTACCTCAAAATTTCTCACTACTTTCTGAGAAATTTCCCCACTCATGCCTCAGGTAGCAGCACCCCTTTTCTTTCTGGACTTTTCTTTCTCCTACATTCCTAATCACCAATGCTTCAACTTCACAGAGCAGGCAACCACCTTAGAAACCAGCTGAATAGAGACACGCACTGCAGACTTTGGCTTTCCAACTACTACATAGGATTCACACAAACTAAATCACGTGTTGAAGATTATCTTAGATTCGGGATACTCATTTCCACAGGCTCTCACTTCTCCACCTCAGAGTGAACACATGCAAACAGGAACCCAACCACCTCCCAAAGGCCCATCCACATCTATTTCTGTCACTAGAATGGTAATTTGCAGGCAACACCTAATGTCAGTCCTCCGGGACTTCGCGTCATCAACCATCCATGATTACATCCTCTCACTCTTCCTTCATACCTTTGCTTCTGGATTACTTTTTTGGGGGAGGGGGCCTCTTGGTGTTCCAGGGTTACTCCTGGTTCTGCATTCAGAAATTACTCCTGGCAGTGCTTGGGGAACCATATGGGATGCTGGGGGATCAACCCACGCCAGCTGATTGCAAGGCAAACACCCTACCTGCTATGCTATCATATCACTCAAGCCCTAGATGACACTTTATTCTTCAATGTATTGGGGGGGGGGGGGATTTCACACCCAGCAGGGCTCAGGGATTACTACTGGCTCTGCGCTCAGAAGTCACTCCTGGGCCCGGAGAGATAGCACAGCGGCGTATGCCTTGCAAGCAGCCGATCCAGGACCAAAGGTGGTTGGTTCGAATCCCGGTGTCCCATATGGTCCCCCGTGCCTGCCAGGAGCTATTTCTGAGCAGACAGCCAGGAGTAACCCCTGAGCACCGCCAGGTGTGACCCAAAAACCAAAAAAAAAAAAAAAAAAAAAAAAAAAAAGAAGTCACTCCTGGCAGGCACAGGGAATTATATGGGATGCCAGGAATTGAACTGGGGTCCATCCAGTGTTGGCCACGTGCAAGGCAAATGCCCTACTGTATGCTATCTTTCCAGCCCCTACTTTCTGATTTTTGAGAGAATTTTTCAGTTTCTTCTTGATTTCTATCACTATGCTATTGCTACAGCCCCTTTTCAATGTATTTTGTGTGTGTGTGTACGTGTGTGTGTGTGTGTTTTGAGGATCACATCCCGTGGCGCTCAGGGGTACTCCTGGCAGGCTCAGGGAATCATACTGGATGCCGGGATTCGAACCAGGGTCCATCCTGTGTTGGCCGCGTGCAAGGCAAATGCCTTACTGCTGTGCTATCACTCCAGCCCCTCCTTCAATGTATTTTAACACCACTCCTATCCTCACTTGTTGCTACCCATAATCAAGTCACATCATCCAGCTGCCAGTTTATTGCCTTACTGCCTTTAGTGGATTCGATCACACATAAAACTAATGCAATTGTCAAAATTGAAAGTAAATGTCATTCTGTTAATAAACCAATCTCTTCACTTTCATATCATTCCTCAAAACAAATTATTCGCCAAAAGAAGATAATGGCTAAAGGCTGGAGCAGTGGTGCAGCAGTAGGGGTGTTTGCCTTGAACGCACTAACCTGGGAAGGACCACGATTTGATCCCCCGGCATCCCATATGGTCTCCCAAACCAGGAGCAATTTCTGAGCGCATAACCAGGAGTGACCCCTGAGCATCACCGGTGTGGCCCAAAAACCAGAAATAAAGAAAATAATGGCTGCCGACATACTTCCCAGGTAGCCCAGTCGGGCTGATCCTTCCAGGGCGGTCTCCACAAAGCAAGGGAGTAAGATTCCTTTCTGCATGAACTATGCAACTCAAAGCCAGCCCCTACACCCTCTGACAGAAAAGACCCAGCTCCTCAGCTTAACCTTATCAAGCTTGCAAGTCACCAACTTTGTTTCAGATCTATAAATTCTGGATGCCTCAGTATCTTAAAGTGGTGTCAGTCCAGTCAGCTCACAGCAAATTTGATGAATAAGTTCCATCGGGATCTCCCAAGCCCAGTGAGCCTCAACAGTCACATAGAAGCTCAACTAGCACCAACCACAGCCCAGGAAATCCTAGACAACAATCAATTCAAATAGACCTGCGCTGAATAAGTTTTGATCATGCCATTGGCCTCTCTGTTGTATCAAACAGTATGAAATAAATTTGTGCCTGCCTGAAGGCAGGCTAGGGTGGCAGATAAGAGATTGGGGACACTGGTGAAGGGCAGGTCACAATGATGGTCACAAGGGCAGGACTGGTGCCTGAATATTTAATGCCTGAAATTATTGTATTATGAAAATTTGGTAATTTTATAAAAAAAAAACATTTGGTAAATGTTATTAAAAAATTAAGGAAAGAATGAATCACCCACGACTGAAACTGACCTCTGCATACTAGCGAAGCAGTGAGCACACCTATCTCAATTTTTCCCCAGTTTTCCACTCCCATCTCCCCAAAGCCTGCCCTCTTAACAGGTTTATAATGCTTCTTACAACACATACTAAAACATAAAACTGCTCTGGGCCTTCTCAGAATGGGTGGGGGCAGATTCCCCTTCCTACCTAAATCACATCAATGTCACTGCACGTAACATGGATGTCTCCACTATAAGGGAAAGCACACTCCAGATGTGTCTTTTGCTTTCCTGGTGAAGTGCCTGACTTTCCCCAAGAAATAATTCAGTCAGAAGCCCATCAGTGGAAGTCAATCATAACCCCTGCATGGATTACTGGCTATATTCCTGTTATATTCATGACATGTGGTGACATTATATATCTTTCCTTTTATTTATCTGGCTTTGCCTCCCTTGCTAAACTACAGATATTCGGCCTCAGTTTTCCTGCAGTCTTAAGAAATTTCAGTACCAAAAAAAGCTCCTAAGTTCCCCACTGGCTAGTATATTTGCAACTCAAAGATTGAGTCCAGCTAGTCGCCAGCCACCAGTTTTTCTTCTCTCCCTATTAGAAGCTTCTTGCAAAACCAGAACACCTCCTTTCTAACTAGAACTTCCTCCTTTTCAGCTAAGGATTTCTCTTCACCTGTATCGGCTAGTTCTTTAGATATGTATATTCTAGGGTCCAGTACCATAGTGTTGTCCCTCCTAAAGATCCTCTGCCCTTTGTTTCCCTGGAAATACCTTGCATACCAGAGTTGTGCTTAAAATGTCATCAGCTGCCGGGGCCGGGCGGTGGAGCTGGAGATAAGGTGCCTGCCTTACAAGCGCTAGCCAAGGAACGGACAGCGGTTCGATCCCCCGGCGTCCCATATGGTTCCCCCAAGCCAGGGGCGATTTCTGAGCACATAGCCAGGAGTAACCCCTGAGCGTCAAACGGGTGTGGCCCAAAAACCAAAAAAAAAAAAAAAAATGTCATCAGCTGAAAAGTAAAGTTTATCTCTCGCCTGCACCACCTATGATGCAGACGTGGGTCCCCATACAATACATTTTGTGTGGTCTCAATTATTTCATATTTTATATTCGTCCACTCGTGTGCCTGTTTTCCTCTCGTGAAAGTACTATGACCCACGAGAATTGCTGAGACGCAACATATCAACTGGCCACCACACCCCACACACTCCAACAAGCAACAGCCCAGCTCTACATCTTAACTTTATCAAACTGCCAAGCCACCACATGTTCCAGATCTAATAAAGATCCTGGACCACATGACACCCCAAAATGTCACAGTAGTGTCAGCCCAGTAGAACCACAGCAAATCTGATGGGAAAGTTCCATAGAAGACCACCAAGCTCAGTGAGCCTCAACAGTAACACAGGAGATTCTACTGGTACCAACCACAGCAGGTCAGTCCTCAGACTTTAGTAACACCATGAAGAGATATAAATAGCATTTCAAACTGATTCTTTGTTGATCTAAGTTTTGATAATTCCATTTGCTTTTGCTTTTTATGTTCTTGTTTTGTTTTATGGGCCATCCCTAGTGGCGCTCAAGGGCTACTCCTGGCTCTGCACTCAGAAATTACTCCTGGCATGCTCGGGGAACCATACGTGATGCCAGAGGTGGAGCCTGGGCTGGCTGTGCGCTAGGCAAATGCCCCAACTGCTGTGCTACCGCTCTGGCCTACCTTTGTGTTGTAGTGAAATATGAAATAAATTTTTGTGCTTGTAAGGGAGCAGCCTAGGGTGCTGGGTGGGAAATTGGGGACATTAGTGGAGGGAAGATCACAAGGTAGTGGGATTGGTATTTGAACAGTTAATGCCTGGAAAAACTATCATGGTAAATGACAATGTTATAATTTTTTTTAAAAGACCATAAAATTACTTTTTTTTGGGGGGGGGGCACCCAGTGGTGCTCAGGGGTTACTCCTGGCTGTCTCCTCAGAAATAGCTCCTGGCAGGCACGGGGGACCATATGGGACACCGGGATTCGAACCAACCACCTTTGGTCCTGGATCGGCTGCTTGCAAGGCAAATGCCGCTGTGCTATCTCTCCGGAAAATTACTCTTGTATCAGTAATTCCCTTTGTAGTGGGGTTGTTGCTGGGATGAACAGTGTGACACACACACACTGGCTCTGAAGTTGCACATAGGCTGTGGTGGCAGCACACTTGGCTATACTGCTTATTATTTTGGTTGTACACAGTAAAATTTCTCACCCACCCATCACCCAAGACCTTCCGAACCTTTAGCAGGCACAATTTTTTTTTTTGGGTCACACCCAGCAGCGCTCAGGATTTACTCCTGGCAGGCTCGGGGGACCATATGAGATGCCGGGATTCGAACCACCGTCCTTCTGTATGCAAGGCAAACGCCCTACCTCCAGCTAGCTCTAGCTCTCCAGCCCCAAATTATTTTATATTACAGGTCACAACAAGGAATTATCAGAAAACAGATGAACAAAAGTCAACTTGTGATCATTGTTGTATCTCATGACAGAGTGACAGTGTTACTGAAGTCTTTATCTGATCCTGAGCTGGTTGGTGCTGACTGAGCCTTCTGTGCTATGCTTTCACTCACTGAGCTGGGGGACTTCTCCGAAACCTTCCCACCAAAGTTCCTGCGTTCCTACTGGACTATCAATACTATGAAAGTTAGAGGTGTTGCATAGGCGCCACACACTTCAGAAGCTGGAACGGCTGGCAACTTGAGAGATTTCGGTTGCAGAGCTGGGCAATTTCTATGCCAGAAGGTGTCCAAAGGTGTCAGTGTGGGCAGCAATTGCTGGGGCCTTCCAGTGAGAGTGGGAGAGAGGAAGAATAATCTGCTACTCCTATTTCAAGTTCTCAACCCAGACTACCTGGTTGGTGGTTTTTATTTCCCAAGGGATCGTCCTTTTTGGGTTTGTTTTTTTTTTTTTGGGGGGGGGTCACACCCTGTGGCACTCAGGAGTTACTCCTGGCTCTGTTGTCAGAAATCGCTCCTGGGGGCCAGAGAGATAGCATAGAGGTAGGGCATTTGCCTTGCATGCAGAAGGACAGTGGTTCGAATCCCGGCATCCCATATGGTCCCCCAAGCCTGCCAGGAGCAATTTCTGAGCGTAGAGCCAGGAGTGACCCCTGATCATGCCGGGTGTGACCCCCCCACAAAAAATAATAAAATATAAATAAATAAATAAACAAATAAATAAATAAATAAATAAGGGGCCGGGCGGTGGCGCTAAAGGTAAGGTGCCTGCCTTGCCTGCGCTAGCCTTGGACGGACCGCGGTTCGATTCCCCCGGTGTCCCATATGGTCCCCCAAGCCAGGAGCAACTTCTGAGCACATAGCCAGGAGTAACCCCTGAGCGTTACCGGGTGTGGCCCAAAAACCAAAAATAAATAAATAAATAAATAAATAAATAAATAAATAAATAAATAAATAAATAAATAAATAAATAAATAAAAGAAAGCACTCCTGGCAGGCACAAGGAACCATATTAGAACCACTGTCCGTTCTTGGGGGCCGGGCGGTGGCGCTGGAGGTAAAGTGCCTGCCTTACCTGCGCTAGCCTAGGAGACGGACCGCGGTTCGATCCCCCGGCGTCCCATATGGTCCCCCAAGCCAGGAGCGACTTCTGAGCGCATAGCCAGGAGTAACCCCTGAGCGTTACCGGGTGTGGCCCAAAAACCAAAAAAAAAAAAAAAAAAAAAAAGAACCACTGTCCGTTCTGGATTAGGTAAACGCCCTACAACTGTGCTATCTCTCTGGCCCAGGAGAGCCCAAGAGATCCCTCTTAATGATACCAATATTCTATGACTAGTTCTTCTAAACTCTTTTTATCACCTCTACCAATAACTTGAAATGCAGTATATGCCTAGCTTAGCCAACACAGGCAAGTGCGGGGACTCTTCCATTCAAAACCATCAAGTAAGTTCTCTAGATAGTAAACTTAGATGCAAAACTAGGTAAGTTTTCTATCTGGTAAACAAGAAAACAAATGCTGCTGTCCATGTCTTTATAGCTCTGGGCCCAATTGCTAATTCTGAAGTAGAGCAGGACCTCCAGGTTTGCTTGTGATGAGTTCCCAGGGGTAACACCTTCAGGATACTTCCTCCTCCATTTCCTGCCCTGTACTCAGAGATATACTGTAATACAACAGAGTGATTGCCTGGAAGAATGACTCAGAATACATATGACATGAGTAAGGGCTCTTGGGCCATACTTTATGAAACGTGTTTCATAGAACTTCTTCCAACCTTCCAGACACACAATGGAGTAGACCTCTGTTAACTAAGGACCTGTTTCTGCTTTCTGATGTCAATCTCACAGCGTTATAAATATAACCATAAATGTTCTGTATCACTTGCCCAGCCATTTACATTTATGATGAGGGTGGCGGAAAGTGGTCACTGGTAGGGAGAGATGAGGTAAACTAGAAATGACATTAAAAACAATGGTTTTTATGTGTTTCTGGCATTCTGGTAGTGGTAGAGGTGTGATAATTTCATACACCAAAACCAATTATTAATGTTGTTGTAAACCATGTTAATTACTCAATAATTAAATGAAATGAATAGAGTTATGATACATAAATATAGTTAAGTCTTTACAACTCAAGATAAAAGAATTGAAAGTGGCTGAGAAGGAACTATATTTTTGGCTTAAAAAGCAAAATAATAAAAATGCCTGCCCCAGAGACAAGTGGGAGGTGGGGGCTAGGAGGGAAATGGGAGACAGTGGTGGTTTGAATCCTGGCATCCCATATGGTCCCCCGAGCCTGCCGGGGGTGGCGATTTCTGAGCGTAGAGCCAGGTATAACCCCTGAGCATAGCAGGGTGTGACCCAAAAACCAAAAACAAAAAACAAAAAAAAAAAAGAAAGCAAAATGGTGAAAATGGTAGGGAGGAAATATGGAGTGTTGTTTATGAGGTACAAAATTTCAGGTTTTTCGGGGCCGGAGAGATAGCATGGAGGTAAGGCGTTTGCCTTTCATGCAGGAGGTCATCGGTTCGAATCCCGGTGTCCCATATGGTCCCCCGTGCCTGCCAGGAGCAATTTCTGAGCCTGGAGCCAGGAATAACCCCTGAGCACTGCCGGGTGTGACCCAAAAAAAAAAAAAAAAAATTTCAGGTTTTTCACGATGACAAAGAAAAAAAAAAAAACGTTCTCCAGATTAATTGGTTGCAAGACATAAGATTACTTTTTAAAACTTAGTAGATGGGGCCGGTGCGATGGTGCAAGCGGTAAGGTGTCTGCCTTATCAATGAAAGAATGAATGAATTGGGCTGGAGAGATAGCATGGAAGTCAGGCGTTTGCCTTGCAGGCAGAAAGAAGGTCATTGGTTCGAATCCCGGCATCCCATATGGTCCCCTGAGCCTGCCAGGAGTGATTTCTGAACAGAGCCAAGAGTAACCCCTGAGCGATGCCAGGTGTGACCCTAAATAGTTAGTTAGTAAGTAAGTAAATAAATAAATAAAATAAAACTTAGTTGAACTTCTTGTAGTCACTAGCAATGAAATCTATTTAAACATAATTTTTTTTTTTGGTTTTTGGGCCACACCCGGTGATGCTCAGTGATTATTCCTGGCTCTGCACTCAGAAATCCCTCCTAGTTAGGGGAACCATATGGGACACCGGGGATCGAAACCAGATCCGTCCTGTGTCAGTCACATACAAGGCAAATGCCCTACCACTGTGCTATCGCTCTGGCTCTTATAACACAAAAATTTTAAGCATAAAATATGAGCTCTGAAAACTATAAGATGTAGTTAAAAGAAATTACAGATCAAAATAAATAGAAAGACACTTCAAGCTCATGAATAAGATAAAGGTGGCTGGTTATACTCCTGAAATGAGGGATAGATTCAGCAGTGTCTATATCAAAATCCTAGTTGCCATTTGTGCAGAATTTGATAAAAATGATCCTCCAATTCACATGAAATTTAAGGGAACCTGGAAAGAGAAACAAATAAAGAGCTGGAGAGATAATACAATGGGGAGGGCGCTGGCCTTGCATGCAGCCAAATGGAGTGAGGCTCAATCACCAGCATCCCACATGGTCCCCCGAGACCAGCCAGGAGCAATTCCTGAAAACAGAGCCAGGAGTAAGCTAGTGCTGGGTGTGGCCCAAAAAGCCAGTGCTGGGTGTGGCCCCTATGCAAAAATCAAATCAAAACAAAACAAAACAAAGCAAAATTTACACTTCTGACTTCAAAATTCACCAAAAAACTTGAGTGGTAAGTCTTTAGGGTATTTGGCAAGATACATGCCCAGGGGCAGAGGAGAAAGTGCAGGGGTTAGCATCTCACCAGACTCAGTTCAAACCTCTAGAACCATGTTATGCCTTACCCAAGAACTGCCAGGGCATAGAGCCATGAGCACCACCAAATGTTGGCCACCCACTCCCCTCCCCCAAAGATACAGGGCATGAGAGTCACAAATGCAGAAATAAAACATAAACACTTATAAATCAACTGATCAGCAACAATGCCAAAGTAACTCAAAAAAAAAAAAAAACTTGGGGCTAGAGATAATACAGCAGGTAAAGGTGCTTGCCTTGCTTATGATCAACCTGGGTTCGATGCCCAGCATCCCATAACCAGGAGTAACCCCAAAGCATTGCTAGGTGTGACCCAAAATAAAACAAACAAAAATGGGGCCAGAGAGACAGCACAGCAGTAGGGTGAGGGAGAGAGATCACGTTCTGCAGGCTGGAGGCCGAGGCTTGGGTCTGCCTAGTTCCATATGGTCTGTCAGTTTGCTCCCCAGCACTGCACACAATTTGGAGTCACCCTGAGCACCTCTGGGGGTGCCCCCCTTCGACCAAGTAGGCTTAAATGTGCTATATCACATGCCAAAGGGCAGGTATGGGGAGATGGTCAAATGGCTGGATGCTCTAGCTCTCTTCTCTATTGAGATGATCCCCCCCCACATAAAGTACTCTCTAAACAGCAATAGGTAAGTAAACAAACAAACAAACAAATGGCATCAGGTGTGATGTCTGAGCCACCAGTCCCACTGATGTGACCTAAAAAAAAAAAAATGAAAACAGAGATAATTACAGAAGTTAAGGCACCTGTCTTGCACGAGGTCAGCTGGCTTCTATCCCTGGCACCACACCTGGTCCCCACAGCACAATCAGGGGTGATCCCTGAGCCAAAACCACCTCCCCCTTTCCAGTCACAAATAAAGTAAATTCAAGGCTAAAGATTGTGTTTGGTAAAAGTGAATGCTTCTAATGTATGACTCACTAGAGCTGACCCCAGAACACACGAGGTGGAATCCGTACTCTATACCATCACAAAATTAATTTACCGTAAACAGCTCACAGACCTAAATGTAATAGCTAAAACTACAAGACTCTAAAAAGAAAATCTAAGAGCAAGTTGCCAATCCTGTGGACTAGGCAAAGCTTCTTAAATACAAGGAAAGAAAAAGAGACCAAGGTGGCCGACCCAGGACGGACCCTGGTTCAAATCCTGCCAACCCATGAGGTCTCCGGAGCCTGCCAAGAGTGACTTCTGAGTGCAGAGCCACAAGTAACCCCTGAGGGCCGCCAGGTGTGACCCAAAAACAAAACAAAACGAAAAAAGGAGGCCAAGGGCTGAAGTGAGAAAGTGAGAGTATAGTGGATAGGGCATTTACCTTGCACAAAGCTGCCCCAGGTTTGATCCCTAGCCACCCATGTGATTCCCAGGAGTGATTCCTACCTGGAGATTCAGGAGTAACTGCTGAGCATCACCAGGTGTGCTCCCAGCCCTAAACCCCCAAATAAGAGTAGGGGTTTGCAGGACTACAGCTGCAATACAGATGTCCGAAAAATAAATTTGTATCCAAAATAAAGAGCTCCAGTAAAAAAGAAAAAAGACAACTGAGCAAACTTGTCAGGATGTGGTTCAGCACTGGAGCACCTGCCTGGTGTGAAGCTGATTCTGAGCCCAGCCCACATCACCAAAGCCTTGCCCAGCCTGGCCAGTATAACCCGCAGCACACCACAACCCACATACAACCCCAGCATACAGCAAGAACCAATTACAACTAAGCGGGGGGGGGGGGGGGGAATATTGACACTAATATAGTGCTTACAGAAAGATATTATTCAAAAAAAATCTGAGTAAAAATATTCCCATCAACCCCTAAATAAGCTGGCATGAAACAACTTTTAAAAAGGAATTAAAAGGGGCCAGAGAGAGAGAGCATGGAGGTAAGACATTTGCATTTCATGCCGAAGGACGGTGGTGCGATCCCATATGGTCCCCCGAGCCTGCCAGGGGCGATTTCTAAGCGTAGAGCCAAGAGTAACCCCTGAGCACTGCTGGGTGTGACACACACACACACACACACACACACACACACACACACACAGAGCGTAGAGCCAGGAGGAACCCCTGAGCACTGCTGGGTGTGAGACACACACACACACACACACACACACACACACACACACACACACACACAGAGGAATTAAAAAAGGAATCAAGTACCGAACAATTCCTAATACAACAAGGGTGAGCAGGAAAATATTCAGCCATATATTTGTGATTCCAAACCACAATGTTCAGGAATAGATGCATCCATAAAAATAAGTTACCAAGATAGAGGTGAAAGGTGGTACTGACCAAGCTTTTTCCTCAAGTCATGAGAATCACCCACAAATGACAGTGCTGGTTCCAGACTATTATTATGGAGGGGCTTAAAGCACCTGCCCCCTTAGGACACACCGTCCACGTTTCAGATCCCTGGTGCCCCACATATGCTCGAGGTGACTTTCCAGCTATGCTGCTTGTGATCCCTGCTGCAAACGATTTCCAGCAACACCACAGGCAGGTATATACAAACATTACAAAAAGAGTGTGAGTCCCGGTAGGAACAGCAGCATAAAAGAAGTTCAAGGGACCAGAGCAACAGCACAGCAGTAAGGCGTTTGCCTAGCATAGAATGACGATCCAGGACGTATGGTGGTTCGAATCCCAGCAATCCATATGGTGTCGTCCCCCCCCCCCCATGCCTGCCATGAGCGATTTCTGAGCTCAGAGCCATGAATAACCCCTGAGCGCCGGGTGTGACCCAAAAACAAAACAAAAACAAAAACAAAAACAAAAAAGTTCAGGCAGTATAAGCACCCCAGGTCTAACTTAGTACCTCACCCCAAAATGCAAGCCCCAGGGAACATCTGTGGAAGCACTAAAGCCGTGAGTGCAACTGGGGGCACGGACCGCTATGCAACCCATAACAAGCACCAATGCCTGGAGTACATGGTCCCTTGGTCAGCAAAACAACGAGGGAAAGGGTGGGTAGGGGAATAAATGAAACCGAGAGTAGTGTTGCCACTATAGTCCTTGAGTATAGATGGTTATAGAATTGGCACTTTCAATGGTCATGACTGAATTGTATCTCAACCAAGATGATTTAAAACAAACCTCAAGGGGCCCGAAAGATAGATGGATAGCACAGCAGGAAGGGCCTTTGCCCTGTACACGGCCAACTCGTGTTTGGTCCCGGGCATTCCTGAGCCAGTCAGGAGTAATTTCTGAGCAGTCAGGAGTAACCCTGAACATCACCTGGTGTGGCCCAAAATCACAAACCAACCAACCAACCAACAAACCAACAAAAACCTCGAAAGGAGCTAGATCCAAAGCACAATGGGCTGAGCACTTGCTTTGCAGCAGGACACAGCTTCAATCCCAGGCACCACAGCTCTCTCAAGCACCGAGTGACCCTGAGCACAGAGCTGGTGTGGCAACAACACAATAGACCTGCATAAAGACCAAGCCAGGGCTATGGGCCTGAGTGCACGCTTGGCATGTGTGAGGCCTGGGCTCAATCCCTGGCACAGCGCCAAGAGTAACTCCTCATCACTCTTGGGTGTAACTGCCACTCAATAATTTTTGGTATTTTTTGGGCTACACTCAGCAGTGCTCAGGGGTTACTCCAGCTCTGCATTCAGAAATTACTCCTGGTGGTGCATGGAAGATGATATGGGATGCTGGGGACAGAACTCGAGCTGCATGCAAGACAAGAGCCCTCCCTGTGTTATCACAACAGCCGAGAAATAATTTTTTTTTTTTTTTTTTTTTTTTTGGTTTTTGGGCCACACCAGGCGTTGCTCAGGGGTTACTCCTGGCTGTCTGCTCAGAAATAGCTCCTGGCAGGCACGGGGGACCATATGGGACACCAGGATTCGAACCAACCACCTTTGGTCCTGGATCGGCTGCTTGCAACGCAAACGCCACTGTGCTATCTCTCCGGGCCCAATAATTTATTTTTTTAATTTAACATGGAGGGTTGCACTGCCTCAAGGATCTCTCCTAGAGGGGACCAAGGGGTCCAAGACCAGGTTAGCCCCGTGAAAGGTAAGCAGCCTATATGCTCACTAGACTCTCTCCAGCCCTCAAAAAATACTGTGTTGGGGGGAAAGAACACCAACCGTACTCTGAGCTTACAACTGGCTTGTGCTGAAGAACATAATGGGATGCTGGGGTTCAAACCTGGGTGGGGCTGCATGCAAAGCAAGTGCCCTTCCCGCTGTAGTCTGGGTCTGGCCCCACAAATGTCCTTTTATACAAGTTGCTTGTTTAGGAGAAATAGCTTAATGAGCTAAAAAAAAAAAAAAAAAAAAAATTGCAAAGCACACCTTGCATTCAGGAGGCCAAATCAAGCACGGAAAGACATGGTTCCAAGCATCACCAGTAGCAATCCCAGCGCAACCAGGTGTCCTCCTCAATACCCCCCCACAAAAGAGAAATTAAAGTAAAAACTGTTTAACTGCATGTCAGACAAAGGACTTTTGATCTGATTCAGTGAAGAAAAAGTGTTTTGCTAAAAAATAAATGAGACACTAATCTGAAGATCAGATACAACTTCAGCACTGGGTGGAGAATAGCGGGTATAAGGCGTTGTTTTGCCTATCTAATTTACATTCTATCCCCAGAACATTAAATGGTTCCCCAAACACCACCTCAAGTGATCCCTGAGCAGAGAGCCAGGAGTAAGCCTTGAGCATGAACCACCAGGTAAGGGGAGTGATGGGAGGGAGAGAGGGAAGAAGGAAGGAAAGAAAGAAATTCAATTAAGTTCCTTTCAGGGGAGACTCATTAGCCACCAAAACCTCAGAGCCTTCCCTACATATTTCTAAAACCCGAACTATAAACCGCTCCAACCATAGGGAAGGAAAAGGGGAAAGATAACATTGACATGGTATTTGGATTACTCTGCCTCAAAAGCACCTGTAACCATAGCAAGAGGGCCTGGGCAGGAGGCAGAATGTATGGATGCCAGCAAGGGACAGTTGTCACCCTTGTCCCTAAGCCCAATGCTCTGAATTAAGTAAAATGCACTGAATTTGTAAAGTGTACCAGCATAATAGGCTTAGCTGCACCATTATAGTCAAACAAATAAGCTCAACAGTTAATAAAATGGTGGAATTAAGCCCTGAAGGTGAGTTAATGGGGGCACCATTTTCTGAAAAGGCAATTGCAGTCAGGAGTCAGAGGTATTTTTATTGCCAAAACAAAGAGAGATGTTGCAAGTCAGAGAGAAAAAGAAGCAAAGCCAGAAGAGAAAAGTATCAATGAAGCAGAACAGGCTCTCAAGGAAGACTCTGAGAGGATTGGATTGGATATATTTAACTACTCCAACAAAGGTAAAATCCTAAAACCGCTTATTAGGGGATTAACCTCTCAGGAGGAAGATTAGGAATCTAAGGATAGTCTTTAAGAATCTGAGAAGAGTCTAGCAAGTTCTTAAAAACGAAACAGTTCTGGCTAGGAAAAGTCATGTTCTAATTACTAAAGTATGGTGCAATCTGCACACATTGTTGGGTGTGGCCACACACACGTGCAGAGAAGCAGCAAATAGTACAGAATCCCAGGGTAAATGACTTGGAAAATTAAATATCCAAGCAACCAAAAAAATAAAGAAAACAAGATTACCTCCCACACACGGAAAATCACAGCAGAATGGAGAAAGAGACAATAAAGAATGAATGAAACCTCTTTTTTATTAACCTTGGGGAAAAAACCTGGGAGACGAAACGGTCCCCTCAAATCTTCCAACACTACAGAAATGCCTAGAAGTAGAACCTCCAAACTATCAACTCACTCAAGCCCCAACTTTTCCTAAAAAAAGAAAAAAAAAGGATGAATTAACATTTCTCAAGTATACTCAAAAGCAGCATCTCAGAGGATTCTGAATGCTAAATTTTGGGTAACATCTACTAACGTTTGAACGATGTCATTCCCCACAGATTCTCTCCAAGTGGCACAATTGTCCCCACTTTTGGAGAAGGGTGAAATGGGGGGAGCCAAACCAGATGAATGAAAAGAATCCAAGAGCACACTACCAGGGGTCTACCTCAAGAGAGAGACCCGGTGCAAGTGGGCTGTGGATATAAAATCGGAGCCTGCCAACAAACCATCTTTTAAGTTTGGTACTTGTCGTTCCAGAACTAACCACAAGGAGGAGTGAGGGATGCGAAGGGAGCCAGGTCCCCAGGGCGGGAGCTGGCTTACCTGCAGCAGCCTTCTACCTCGGCAAGACAAACCAGCAATCCCAGACAGTGAAAGAAAGCAGCCTCCGGACACCCCCATTCAACTCGCCCGGACCTATCTAGGCTCAGGCTTCTTCATCGTCATTAAGAAGCCACCCTTGCCCTTCCCCATTTACCAGTTCTCTCCCTATTCTGCAGGGCACTGTCATCTCACACCCATGCTGCCCCTGGAACACTCCTCCTTTCACTAAACCCTGCGTAAAATATGCTATCAAACAAAGTCACATTTGCAGAGCCAAGCCATAAAAGAAAAAAGCACATTGATGAAATGACTGCACTCAAAAACACAATAAAATCGAGCAAACTATCAATAACATCAACTACACCAAGTCCAGGGATTAAAAAAAAAGAAAGAAAGAAAATTAGTTAAAAAAAAAGGGGGGGGCCAGGACAGACCTGGGTTCAATTACCAACATCCCATATCGTCCCCAAACCTGCCAGGGGCGATTTCTGAGCACTGAGCCAAGCGGAACCTCTGAACATCGCCCAGTCTGACACCCCACCCCAAAAAAAGGGGGAAAAAATCCCGAGGCAGGCGGGGAAAGGAGAAATGGAAGCAAAAATAAAAAAAGAAAAGAAAAATACAACCAATCAAGAATAATAAATGATAGATCTTGGCACATGATTTAAGAAGATTCCAAAGAGTGTGGGGTGGGGTGAAAGAAAAAAAAAGGGGGTAACAAACATGGAGAGGAGAGGAGGGCGGTTCATTTGGAGGAGATCCCCCCCCCCACCTTGAAATAAAATGCACAAGAGGCTGCTGAGGGCCGGTGAGATAGCATGGAGGTGGGGCATTCGCCTTGCATGCAGGAGGACGGTGGGGGTTCGATTCGAGCATCCCATAGGCTCCTCCGAGCCTGCCAGGAGTAAGATTTCTGAGCACAGAGCCAGGAGGAACCACATGTGGAGCGTTGCTGGGTGTGACCAAAAAAAAAATTAATTGGATGGATGGATGGATGGATGGATGGATGGATGGATGGATGGATGGATGGATGGATGGATGGAAGGTAGGTAGGTAGGTAGGTAGGTAGGTAGGTAGGTAGGTAGGTAGGTAGGTAGATATTGATAGATAATATATAGATATAGATACGGATGAGGCCGGAGAAATAGCATGGAGATAGGGCGTTCGTTTGCCTTGCATGCAAAAGGAGAGTAGGTGGGGGTTCGAATCCGGCCACCCCATGGGCTCCCCCCGAGCCTGCCAGGAGTAAGATTTCTGAGCACAGAGCCAGGAGGAACCACATGTGGAGAGTTGCCGGGTGTGACCAAAAAACAAATTAGATAGGGCCTGGAGAGATAGCACAGCAGAGAGATAGCACAGCGGCGTTTGCCTTGCAAGCAGCCGATCCAGGACCAAAGGTGGTTGGTTCGAATCCCGGTGTCCCATATGGTCCCCCGTGCCTGCCAGGAGCTATTTCTGAGCAGGCAGCCAGGAGTAACCCCTGAGCACCGCCCGGTGTGGCCAAAAAACAAAAAACAAAAAACACAAATTAGATATAGATAGATAGATAGATAGATAGATAGATAGATAGATAGATAGATAGATAGATAGATATGGATGAGGCCGGAGAAATAGCATGGAGGCAGGGCGTTCGTTTGCCTTGCATGCAGAAGGACGGTCGGTGGAGGGGGTTCGAATCCGGGCACCCCATGGGCTCCCCCGAGCCTGCCAGGAGTAAGATTCCTGAGCACAGAGCCAGAAGAAATCCCTGAAGCGCCATCGAGTGTGACCCCAAAACCCAAAAAAAAAAGGGGGGAGGGGATGAGTGACAACCCCGGGATGTGGGGGGACACCCCCCCCTTGAAACGCAATGCCCCGGGGGTTGGCGACGAGCAAATGGGGGCCAGGAGCTGGGTCCAGGTGGCCTTATCAAGAAGCCCCCCCCAAAAGCAAACCCAAAACTCCAACCGGGCGCGGCCCCCCGACCCCGACCCGACCCCCAAGGGTGTGTGTGCGAGAGAGAGCAGGCGGGCCGGCGGTTCCCTTCCCTTCCCTTCCCTTCCCTCCGAATCCTCACCTCCATGGAGACGCGCCAGCCCTGCATGGCGGAGAAGCCGTAGGGCAGCGGCAGGCTGGGGGCGCCCGGCCCGTCCCCGGAGCACTTGACCGTGTTGGGCTGCGAGAGGTAGGCGCCCATGGCGGCGCGGCGGGGCGGGTCTGGCGGGGCGGGGCGGCGCGGGCGAGCGGGGCGCGCTGCCGCGGCTGCGGGCTCCCCGTGCCGGCGCGGGAGCCGGGGTGGCACCGGAGGGGGGCCCCCCGGGAAGGCCGCGCGCGGCAGGCGGGCGGGGGCCGCGCAGGGCGGGCGGGAAAAGGAAAGGCCGCGCGCGCGCGCGAGGCCGGCGCCGAGGACGAGACGAGGACGGACGGAGAGACGCTAACGGGACTGAGACGGAGCGGGAAAGCGGAAGCGGAAACGCCGCCGCGACCTAAGCCCCGCCCCCAGCCGCCGGCAAGCGCGGCGCCGTCGCGGCGTTTCGCGACGTTCCGCGACGCTTTACGGCGCCGCGGGGTGGGCGGTGGAAGGAAGCGGTTATTTCCGGGCAACGGTCGACCAAACGGCGCTCCCGCGAGACTGACTTCCGCCGGCGAGGCCACGCCCACTCACGCACTCCTTCGCGGGTGGGGGCACGCCCAACTCGCAGGCGAGGGCACGCCCACTCGCAGTTGCGCGCACGCGCGCGAGAGGCGTTTCAGGGTTTGTCTTTTATTTTTTTCCTTCTCAGACGCCGCTGCCGCCGCGCGCTGCCGGGATCCTATGGAGGCGCTTTTTGGTTTTTTTTTTTCTTTTCCTAATTTTTTTAGGTTTTTTGGGGCCACACCTCGGAAACCTCAGGGGTTCCTCCTGGCTATGCACCTCAGAAATTGCTCCTGGCTTAAGGGACCATGGGGGATGGCGGGGGATTGAACCGCGGTCCCTCCTAGGCTGGCGCGCGCAAGGCTGACGCCTTACGCCTTGCGCCACCGCTCCAGCCTCACACATTAATTGTTTTTTTTTTTTCCTAATTTTTTTCTTTATTTGTAATCTCTGAAGCATGTCCTTTTCTTTTTTCTAATTTTTATCTTTACATATAGTCTCTGAGGCATATGTTTTCTTTTTTCTTCTATTTTTTATTTTGTCTCTGAGGCATATCTTTTTTTTTCCTTTTTTTTTAATTTTTATCTTTGTAGTCTCAGGCATATCCTTTTTATTATTTCTTTTAACTAGTTCCTGCTTTGTTTTTTTTGTTGTTGTTTGTTTTTTGGGCCACACCCGTTTGACGCTCAGGGGTTACTCCTGGCTATGTGCTCAGAAATCGCCCCTGGCTTGGGGGGACCATATGGGACGCCGGGGGATCGAACCGCGGTCCGTTCCTTGGTAGCGCTTACAAGGCAGACACCTTATCTCTAGCGCCACCTTCCCGGCCCCTCTGCTTTGTTTTTTTATTTCTAATCTAACAAAAAACTAGTAAGAGTAAGTTTTTTCTTTTTTGTTTTGTTTTCTTTTGTTTTGTTTTGGCTCACACCCGGTGATGCTCAGGGTTTACTCCTGGCTCTGTGCTCAGAAATCGCTCCTGGCTTGGGGGACCATATGGGACGCTGGGGATCGAACCCAGGTCCGTCCTGGATCTGCAAGGCAAACGCCCTACCTCTTGCATCATCGCTTCAGCCCCCCCCCAAAGTGTATTTGTGTGTGTGTGTGCAACTTGGCACTTCTGCCCCCCTTCTCCAGTGTGCACGCCCGCTGTGTCTGCTCAAGGCCCCTTTGGGCTCCCGCACACCAGGCCCTATGTGCTGCTAGGAAGACTGAGTCACGTTTTTCCTGAGCATACCTAAGTACCTGCCTTGCTGAGCCCTGTGAGGATCCCTGTGAGATCTTCTGACAAACAGGAGACCTCCAGCTGTGACATTACCTCCTTAGGACAATGCTCCCAAGTCTGGCATCCTCTCTGCCCCTCAGGAGCTCAAACCCAGGAGCAGGACTGGGACCTCGCCAAAGGAGCGCATCCCACCCCCGGGAAAAGGGATTTTCCAGTTTCACAGGGAGTGAAGAAAGGATCCCAGCTGCTGTTCTGGGGGCCAGCTAGATCAGTGTTTTTCAACCTTTTTGTGCAAAGGCAAACTTTTTCCTTTCCTTTTTTTTTTTTTTTACTTTTTTTTTTTTTATTGTGACTGAAGTTCATTACACAGAATTATTTACAGTACATAGTGACAATGAATGAAGGGCTTCCCCACCACCAATGTTGTCCTCCCTCCTCCACTCCTATTCCCAGCTTGTCTCCCACATATCCCTCCTTTACCCCCCAGAATCCTAGTGTAACTGGTCTCCACCTTACAGCTTGTTATAGGTTGGATATCTATTCTGTTTGGTGTTCCAGTCTGGTCATTTTTTATTTACACTACATGTATGACTGCTCCTGGTATCATTCTTTTCCCCCCTCATTTTATGAGTCTGAATGATTCAAGTTAGGCTGTTCTGTTGGAGATAAGGGCATACTTTTTCATGAAAAGAAATCGGTCCTGGAGAGAGAGCACAGCGTTTGCCTTGCAAGCAGCCGATCCAGGACCAAAGGTGGTTGGTTCGAATCCCGGTGTCCCACATGGTCCCCCGTGCCTGCCAGGAGCTATTTCTGAGCAGACAGCCAGGAGTAACCCCTGAGCACCACCGGGAGTGGCCCAAAAACCAAAAAAAAAAAAAAAAAAGAAAGAAATCACAAGGCACACCACCATTAGAAAATGTTTAAAAAACTTGAACTCTATGCCTATATTGACTATAAAGTAATTCTCTTGAATAGGTATCAAATCAACACAAAGAAATTATTTTATAATTACTTTATTATGAAATAATCTAATGGTTGGTCTATTTGGGAGCCAAAGCCACATGTTACGGATGAAATTGGAATTTTTCCCATGGCACACCAGACAATATCTCATGGCACACTAGTGCCATGGCACAGTGGTTGAAAAATGTTGAACTAGATGACCATCTCTGTTGGAAAATGATTTTTTTTTCTTTTTGCTTTTGGGTCACACCCAGTGATGCTCAGGGGATACTCCGGGCTATCTGCTTAGAAATCACTCCTGCGGGGCCAGAGAGGTAGCATGGAGGTAGGGCATTTGCCTTGCATGCAGAAGGACGGTGGTTCAAATCCCAGCATCCTATATGGTCCCCTGCGCCTGCCAGGAGCGATTTCTGAGCATAGAGCCAGGAGTAACCCCTGTGCGCTGCCGGTATGACCCAAAAATCAAAAAAAAAAAAAAAAGAAAGAAAGAAGGAAGGAAGGAAGGAAGGAAGGAAGGAAGGAAGGAAGGAAGGAAGAAAGGAAGAAAGAGAAAAAAGAAAAAAGAAATCGCTCCTGGAAAAAAAAGAAAGAAGAAAGAAAGAAAGAAAGAAAGAAAGAAAGAAAGAAAGAAAGAAAGAAAGAAAGAAAGAAAGAAAGAAAGAAAGAAAGAAAGAAAGAAAGAAAGAAAGAGGGAGGGAGGGAGGGAGGGAGGGAGGGAGGGAGGAAAGAAAAGAAAAGAAAAGAAAAAAGAAAAGAAAAGAAAAGAAAAGAAAAAAAGAAAAAAGAAATCGCTCCTGGCTTGGGGGACTATATGGGACGCCGGGGGATCAAACCATGGTCCTAAACTAATGCGGGCAAGGCAGATAGATGTCTTACCCCTTGTGCCACTGCTCCAGCCCGTAGAATTTTTTTTTTTTTTTTGGTTTTTGGTTTTTGGGTCACACCCAGCCGATGCTCAGGAATTAATCCTGGCTGTCTGCTCAGAAATAGCTCCTGGCAGGCACAGGGGACCATATGGGACACCGGGATTCGAACTAACCACCTTTGGTCCTGGATCGGCTGCTTGCAAGGCAAACGCCGCTGTGCTATCTCTCCGGACCCAGAATATGATGTTTAAGGTTTGAATTCAATGCACAAGACTAGAGGAAATTGTGAGCACCAAGCTGGGTTCCTTGCCTGGCTGTGATCCCGGTGCGGACAAATCATCTAGAGATTTTTAACTGGAGACCGCACCCTGGATCTTGATGGTGATGGTGGGAAGAGAGATGGACCATGAGGAAGAAATGAATTGAACTGAAGTGGTGGGTTGAATTCAGGGGATGGAAAGAGAAAAGAACTCCAAAGTACCACTGGATTGACTCATCAAATTAAACCCGGCTTTCTACCTGCTCTTTCATTTTTTATGGCGGAATGCCTGGACCTATATGAGCTTGTCTTGCTCACTTTTCCCCTACACCTCAGCAATGTCTCTGAATTCCATGAAAACCCAAGCTTTAGTCTTGGGTGTTTTTTTTTGTTGGTTTTGTTTGTTTGTTTGTTTGTTTGTTTTAAGAAGGACACACTGTGTTGTTCTGGCATAACTTGGCTCTGCTTTCAGGAATCACAAAGTGCCTAGTGGTTGGTCCTCAGAGGACCATAAGAGACACTGAAGATCAAATCCAGGTCCACAGCGTGCAAGGCACACTCCTAGCAACCTTTCATTCTCCTGTTCTTTTACAACCTGAAACATACCTGCCTTCCCACCCTACCACTCACAAGACTCCCCCCAGGAAATCTTCCCGCTCACTCTACAAGTTTGGTGGCACCTGTCTTTCCTGATCAGCTGCAAGCCTTTAAGATGAAGAAATTGGGGGCCCGGAGAGATAGCTCAGCGGCGTTTGCCTTGCAAGCAGCCGATCCAGGACCAAAGGTGGTTGGTTCGAATCCCGGTGTCCCATATGGTCCCCCGTGCCTGCCAGGAGCTATTTCTGAGCAGACAGCCAGGAGTAACCCCTGAGCACCGCCGGGTGTGGCCCAAAAACCAAAAAAAAAAAAAAAAAAAGATGAAGAAATTGTCACAAACTTGGACCAAAGACAAGTACCAGGTTAAAGCACTGGCCTTGCACACAGCTGACCCTCGTTCAAATCCTGATGGCCTCAAGCTTGGGATTGATTCCTGGGCACCGTCAGAAGTGATTGCTGGGCACAACAAGTAGTGAACCCAAAGCATTGCAAGTGTGACCCCCACAAACAAAATTAGTCAAAGTTGGGGGTTAGAGTGATAACACAGTAGATAGGTTGCCTTGGCACGCAATTGATGTGAGTATCCTATATGGTCCCCCAAACCTGCCAAAAGTAATTTCTGAGCTCAAATTCAGGAGTAACCCCTAAATATCTGGTGTGACCCCAAAACAGTTATATTCTATATCCAGCATCCCTAGCACAATTCTTGTTTGTGCTCAATAGTTTTGGTTTTGTTTTTAGCTAAACCTGCTGGTGTTTAGGGCTTAGTTCTTGTTCTCTGCTCAGGAATCATTCCTGGTAACAAATGTACAAGGGAAGCTACCAGCTGAACTATCTTTCTGGCCCCCAGAGAGGTACCTTAAAGTGCTGAATTCACGCTGCTTATGGGAGGATCAAATCTGGCACCCTTAGCACTGCCAAGTGTAGCCACATTCCCCCCCCCCAAATGAATAATAGCCAAGGTTTTTTTTTGGGAGGGGGGTTTGGGCCACACCCGGCGGTGCTCAGGGGTTACTCCTGGCTGTCTGCTCAGAAATAGCTCCTGGCAGGCACGGGGGACCATATGGGGCACCGGGATTTGAACCAACCACCTTAGGTCCTGGATCGGCTGCTTGCAAGGCAAACATGGTTGTGCTATCTCTCCGGGCCCAAGGTTTTTAACTAAGTAAGAAAAATTAGTTGGGGTCGGTGAGGTGGCGCTACAGGTAAGGTGTCTGCCTTGCAAGGGCTAGCCAAGGAAGGACTGCATTTTGATACCCTGGCGTCCCATATGGTCCCCCCAAGCCAGGGGCAATTTCTGAGTGCTTAGCCAGGAATAACCCCTGAGCATCTAACGGGTGTGGCCAAAAAAAACAAAACAAACAAAAACAAGCAACCAAATAAATAAACAAAAAAACCAACAACAATAAAAGAAATGGGAAAAGGTCCATGAGTAATATTTAGCATTAAGAACCTGTAACTCTGTTCCGTACTAGAGCATCTACAGCCTTCTCACATATGAATTTTGAGTTCAAGTCCCAGAATTGCAAACAAAAGGGTTAGGCCCAAGAGTCAAAGAGGTAGTTCAGAGGTTAGTGCACATCTCTGCCCCCTGTTCAATCCCTGGCACCATACAGTCCCTCACCATCATCAATGAGTCTCATTTGAAGCCCCCAGGATTATTTTTTTGGGGGGGGCCACACCCGGCAGTGTGCAGGGGTTACTCCTGTCTGCTCAGAAATAGCTCCTGGCAGGCACGGGGGACCATATGGGACACCGAGATTCGAACCAACCACCTTTGGTCCTAGATCGGCTGCTTGCAAGGCAAACACCGCTGTGCTATCTCTCTGGGCCCAGCCCCCAGGATTATTAGGCATCCCCAGCAAAAGCATTGCAGCACCAAAGCAGCACCATATTTTTTGGCCCTCACAGGTCTATTTGATGTCTATTTGGCCAGGGGTATTGGAAAGTATCCCCAGGCTTCCTAAGCACTGGTTGGGAGATGCCCCCCAAAAAACACAAGGCTAGTACTAAAAGGATATGTATATATGCACATATACATAATTTTTGTATTTTATTTTATTTCATTTTTTTGTTTGTTTGTTTTGGGACCACACCCGGGGACGCTCAGAGGTTAATCCTGGTTATGTGCTCAGAAATCACTCCTGGCTTGGGCGTCCATATGGGACACTGGAGGATCAAACCACTGTCCGTCCTAAGTCAGCTGCATGCAAGGCAAATACCCTACCACTATGCTACTGCTCTGGCCCCTAATTTTTGTATTTTAGAACACACAGTAATACTCTGGAGCTATTCCCAACTCCCAGCTTGAGGGTGGCTTACCAGTTGCATTTGGGGACCAAGCTCTGGTGGGGATCAAACCCAGAGTTCCTACATGCAAAACTTGCCCCGCTGCTCACTGGCCCCAATATATATTTAGGGAGCAAAAGTAAGAGTTGGTGCGCAGGGATCATGTTGTGCCTGAGATTAAACTAGGGTTAGCCACACACTAGGCAAGCACCTTAACCCCTGTCATCCCTCCATGCCAGGGGTTGTTTCCTGTGGTATAAGGGAAATACATATGCCAGGATCAAACTTGGGCTTCCACACACAAAACATGCCTTGCATGTGCTCGGCTTGCTGTGCTATTTCTCCTGTCTTTTTACACAGATATTTTAAATTATAGAAAGTTAAGAGGAAGAAGCTTGGCTGGCTCAGTAAGATCCAGAAGCTGTTCATCACTCCCTGGCCAAAATATTCCTTTTCCCATGACTCTGTCTGATTTTTGTGTGAAACTGCAAGCTGAGACCCCAGACTTGCCATGATAAAAATTTTACTCTTTTTTATTTATTTTTATTTATTTTTATTTTTTGGGTCACAGCTGGCAGCGCTCAGGGGTTCCTCCTGGCTCTATGCTCATAAATGGCTCCTGGCAGTCTCGGGGGACCATATGGATTGCCAGGATTTGAACCACCATCCTTCTGCATGCAGGGCAAATGCCCTACCTCCATCTCTCTCTCCAGCCCCCTACTCTTAAAAATAAAATAAAAGAGGGCCAGAGCAATGGCACAGGGCATAAGGCTTCTGCCTTGTGCGTGCTAGCCTAGGACGGATGGCGATTCGATTCCCCTAGCGTCCCATATGGTTCCCCAAGCCAGGGGCGATTTCTGAGCACATAGCCTGAAGTGACCCCTTAGCGTCACCGGGTGTGGCCCCCAAAACCAAAATAAATAAATAAAAGAATAAACTAAAGGGGACAGAGAGTACAGCGTAGGTTTTTGCCTTGCATGCAGCCAACCCAGGAGGGACCCCGTTTGATTCCAGGCATCTCATATGGTCCACCGGGGATGATTTCTGAATGCAGAGCCAGGAGTAACCCCTGAGCATCGCTGGATGTGGCCCAAGAAAATAAAAAGAAAACTGATTTTCCACCTTTATCCTAGCAAAAATAGTGAAATGACAATTAAGTGAAATTCAGAGTTTCAGATAGCTGCTAGGGGTAATTAATTAGTCATCACAAGTGTATCTTTCACAGCACGAGACTTTGGGAAGGAGAGAAAGACTCTTTCACCTCACTGCCAAATAAGAATAGAAACCGGAATGGCTCTCAAGACCCTTATTTGTCCTTAGGAGAACTAAGTTTGTTTTAGTTTCTTTGGGTGGGAAGGACTGGTCATACATAGGTGATACTTGGGAGTTACTCCTGGCTCTGTGCTCGAGGGACTATGTGATGCTGGGGACTAAACCAGGGCTAGCTGCATACAAGTTAAGTGCCTTACCCCCTTTCTGTACTCAGGAGACCTGGGTATGTCTTTAAATTATTATTATTATTATTATAATTTTAGTTTTGGGGCCACATGTGGTGGTGCTCAGGATTTTTTTTTGGGGGGGGGCCACACCCGGCGGTGCTCAGGGGTTACTCCTGGCTGTCTGCTCAGAAATAGCTCCTGTCAGGCACGGGGGACTATATGGCATACCAGGATTCGAACCAACCACCTTTGGTCCTGGATCAGCTGCTTGCAAGGCAAACGCCGCTGTGCTATCTCTCCAGGCCCGGTGCTCAGGATTACTCCTGGATCTGCACTAAGAAATCACTCCTGGCAGGCTCAACGGTCCATATGGGATGCTGGGGATTGAATCCAGGTCTGCCACGTGCAACGCAAAAGATCTACCAGCTGTGCCATCACTGGTAGTGATAAAATAAAAAACAATAAAATAAAATATTAAAATATTTTAATGTATGTCCTTTTTTTTTTTTTGTTTTTGGGCCACACCCAGTGGTGCTCAGGGGTTACTCCTGGCTGTCTGCTCAGAAATAGCTCCTGGGAGGCACGGGGGACCATATGGGACACCGGGATTTGAACCAACTACCTTTGGTCCTGGATCAGCTGCTTGCAAGGCAAACGCCGCTGTGCTATCTCTCCAGGCCCCTGTATGTCCTTATTCAAGTGTTTTTGCTCACAAGAAATCAAACTGGAACCACCCTAAGAAGTGTGCCAATCTTTTTTTTGTTTTTGTTTTGTTTTCAGACCACACCCAGCCACGCTCAGGGGTTACTCCTGGCTGTCTGCTCAGAAATAGCTCCTGGTAGGCACGGGGGACCATATGGGACATTGGGATTCGAACCTACCACCTTATGTCCTGGATCGGCTGCTTGCAAGGCAAACGCTGCTGTGCTATTTCTCCGGGCCCAGAAGTGTGCTAATCTTAGCTCTGTACCTAGTAACCCTACCAGTATCCCCCCATACTTTACACATGGTGGTCTGAGATGACTGTATCTCCAGTTTCTGGGAAATTAGTAACCTGCTGCACTGCACCAACAAGGCTTGGAGAAGGTGAGTTTCTTTTCTCCTTAAGGAAAAAGAAAGTCTCTCATTTTGATTTTTCTAGAGTGGGAATAATCCAATCTTGAACTGACAGTGATGATCTTTATTTATTTGGTGACACTCATCAATACTCAGGGATTACTCTTTGCTCTGCACTCAGGAGTCATTTTTTTTTGGGGGGGTCACACCCAGCATCACTAAGGGTTTATTCCTGGCTTTATGCTCAGAAATCGCTTCTGGCAGGTTCGGGGGACCATATGGGATGCCAGGATTTGAACCACTGACCTTCTGCATTTAAGGCAAATGCCTTACCTCCCTGCTATCTCTCTGGCCCCAAACAAGGAGTCATTCTTTTTTATTTGTTTGTTTGTTTGTTCTGCACTCAGAAATTACTCCTGGTGTTTACTCAAGGGACATATGGGATGCCAGAAGTCGAACCTGAACCCAGGTTCGCCATGTGCAAGGCAAATGTCCTACCCACAGTACTATTGCTCCAGCCCTCTGGCACCCAATATTTTTATTTTACAACACCTGGTATTGCTTACTACTGCTCAAAGATTACTTGGGGGACCATATGAGGGTACTGTGGAGGGAACTCAGGTAGGCTGTGAGCAAGGCAAGTGATCAATCTGCTATACATTTGTCAGGCCCAGACATTATCTTTGAGCCCATGTCTTGCTGGTGTTTGGATTCCAAGATGTCTCATGACAGTGTCTTGTGGGTGAAGGGGGAATTTGGGACAGGTCTGTCTCAGGAATCTGAGGGTCTGTCTGATCCAAATTTAGTGGCAAGTGGTGAGTCACTGGTTTTTGTTTGTTTGTATGTTGTTTTGGTTTTTTGGTTATGCCTGACAGTGCTTAGGGGTTACTGCTGACTCTAAGCTCAGAATCGTCCCTGGCAGGCTCGGGGAACCATATGGGATGCCTGGATTCGAACCACTGTCCTTCTGCATGCAAGACAAATGCCTTACCTCCATGCTTTCTCTTCACCCCCCCCCCCCATTTTTAGGGTCACTTTTCTTAAAATTTTTTGTGTTTTTTTTCTTCTTTTTTTTTTTTTTTTTGGTTTTTGGGCCACACCCGTTTGACGCTCTGGGGTTACTCCTGGCTATGCACTCAGAAATTGCCCCTGGCTTGGGGGGACCATATGGGACGCCGGGGGATTGAACCACAGTCCATCCTACGCTAGCGCTTGCAAGGCAGACACCTTACCTCTAGTGCCACCTTCCTGGCCCCTTTTTTTCTTTTCTTAATTTTTTTTTGGGGGGTATGATTTTTTTAGGTCACACCTAGCAGTGCTCAGGGGTTACTTCTGGCTCCATGCTCAGAAATTGCTCCTGGCAGGCTCGGGGGACCATATGGGACACCGGGATTTGAACCGATGATGTTCGGCATGAAAGGCAAATGCCTTGGGGCCGGAGAGATAGCATGGAGGTAAGGCAGTTGCCTTTCATGCAGAAGGTCATCGGTTCAAATCCCGGCGTCCCATATGGTCCCCTGTGCCTGCCAGGAGCAATTTCTGAGCATGGAGCCAGGAATAACCCCTGAGCACTGCCGGGTGGACCCCAAAAAAAAAAAAAAAAAAAAAAAAAGAAAGGCAAATGCCTTACCTCCATGCTATCTCTCTGGCCCCTAGGGTCACTTTTCTTTAAAGGGCTCTGCCTCTGTGTTTTGTTAAATAGCTGAGACCGAGTAGGACTGCTGGAATGCAGCCATGTGGGGAGCCTGAAGGAGGTGGTAGCAAAGTTCAAGAACAGCAAGGATTTGGAGCAAGGACAGCTGGCAGGAACAATAGCCATTTCCTGGGAGGCTCTGGGGCAAACTTAATCATTCCTGTGGGACTCCCCCAAATACTAGAGCAAAATAACAACTTTGATATAGGCTCCTGAGAGTTATGGTCAGTTGTTCATAATACAGTTGTGTCTGTCATTCCATATTTCAAAACCATTAGCCCAACATTAGTGTAACATTCCCTCTACCATTATCCTCAGTTTTCCACCCACCCCCAAGCCTGCCCCCTTGTCAGGCATAAAATAATTTACTTGAGGGCCGGAGTGATGGCACAAGCCAGGAGTAATCCCTGAGCCCCAAAACAAAAAGACTTAATAACCCCATTAAGAGATATGTTTTTCACAAATTTTCTTTTACTGAAGTATTTTGATGTTATTTTTGATTGGCCACACCCATCACTGCTCACGAGTTATTTCTATTCACGAGTTCAAGAATTACTATTGGGCCCGGAGAGATAGCACAGCGGCGTTTGCCTTGCAAGCAGCCAATCCAGGACCAAAGGTGGTTGGTTCGAATCCCGGTGTCCCATATGGTCCCACGTGCCTGCCAGGAGATATTTCTGAGCAGACAGCCAGGAATAACCCCTGAGCATCGCCGGGTATGGCCCAAAAACAAAAACAAAAACAAACAAACAAAAAAAAAAGAATTACTCTTGGCAGGCTCAGAGGACCATAGGGAAAGCTTGGAGTCTAATCTGGGTTGGTCACGTGCAAGACAAGCACTTTACCTGCTTTACTATAACTCTAGCCACCTGAAATTGTCGGTGAGCTTTTTTTGTTTGTTTGTTTTTGGGCCACATCCAGTGATGGCCAGGGGTTACTTCTGGCTACGCACTCAGAAATTACGCCTGGCTTGGTGGACCATATGGGACGCCGGGGGTCGAACCGTGGTTTGTCCTAGGCTAGCACATGCAAGGCAGATGCATTCCAGCTTATACCACCACTCCAGCCCTTCAGGTTATTCTTGACTCTGAATTAGGAATCACTGGTGGTGCTTGATAGGGGAGAGAATCAATTCTAGGTCAGCTGCATACAAAGCAATCGCCTTATATTCTCTCTCTAGTCCCATTAAGGTTCATTATTAGAAGCTCACATTTAAAGTACTGAACAAGCTCCTGTTTGTAATCCTTTGGCTCTGCAATTGGCTGGAGGCTAAAGAATCAATAGCAGTGATTGGAAACCCAGCTCTAGAATCCTGCCACTCTCTCTTTCACAACAGCTTTGTCTCCACTGCTCTGGCTATCTTGCCTCCTTGCTTCTGTACTGAAACGCTGACTCCTAAGGTTGACCAAAGGACTGGCCAAGTGGCCCCTAGATTTTTCAGGGAAGGGAAGGGGGCCACAGCCAGCACAGCTCAGAAATACCTCTGGTTTTGCATTCTCCTGGCAGTGCTCAGGAGATTATAAATAATGACAGGGATCAAATCTTGCATGTCAAACACATGCAAGGCAAATGCCCTACCTGCTGTATTTTGTTGTTGTTGTTGTCGTTTTGGGGCCACACCCAGTGGTGCTCAGGGGTCACTCCTGGCTCTGCACTCAGAAATAGCTCCTGGCAGGCTTGGGGTACCATATGGGATGTTGGGGATCAAACTGGGGTCAGCCCGTGTGCAAGTTAAAGGTCCCACCGCTATACTATCATTCAGGCCCTGGATCCTGCACTTTTATTTTTTATTTTATTTTTTTCTGTTTTTGGGCCACACCCAGCAGCGCTCAGAGATTACTCCTGGCTCTGCACTCCGAAATAGCTCCTGGAAGGCTCAGGGGACCACAGGGGATGCCGGGATTCGACCATGTCTGTCCTGAATCGGCTGTGTGCAAAGCAAAGGCCCTATTGCTGTGCTATCTCTCCGGCTCCCGAATCCTGTACTTTTTTTTTTTTTTTTTTGGTGGTTTTTGGGTCACACCCGGCAGTGCTCAGGGGTTGCTCCTGGCTCCATGCTCAGAAATTGCTCCTGGCAGGCACGGGGGACCATATGGGACGCCGGGATTCGAACTGATGACCTTCTGCATGAAAGGCAAACGCCTTACCTCCATGCTGTCTCTCCAGCCTTCGAATCCTGTACTTTTAATCATTCCTAATAACTGTATTATAAAAGTGTCTTCTAAAAACATGTAAAGGACTGGAGAATGAGCACAGTGGTAGGGCATTTGTTTGCCTTGCATGTGGCCGACCCAGGATGGACATGGGTTCATTCCCAGCATCCCGTATAGTCCCCCAAGACTGCCAGGAGTAACTTCTGAGTGCAGAGCCAGTATTGACCCCTTAACACCACTGGGTGTGGCCCCAAAACAAAAATAAATAAAAACATATAGAAAGAGTTGGTATGCTGGTTGGTACTGCTCAGTATGGCCCCCCCAAAGACATTAACATTTTTTTTGTTTACTGATACATTTGGATTTCTTTATTTTGGTTTTTGGGCCACACCCAGCTGCGCTCAGGGGTTACTCCTGGCTGTGCACTCGGAAATCATTCCTCGAAGGTTCAGGGGACCACTGAGATGATGGGGATCAAACTCAGGTTGGAGGCCTGGAGAAAGAGCACAGCGGCGTTTGACTTGCAAGCAGCCTATCCAGGACCTAAGGTGGTTGGTTCAAATCCCGGTGTCCCATATGGTCCCACGTGCCTGCCAGGAGCTATTTCTGAGCAGACAGCCAGGAGTAACCCCTGAGCACCGCCAGGTGTGGCCCAAAAACCAAAAACCAAAAACCAAAACCCAGGTTGGCTGTATGCAAGGCAAATGCCTTACCTTCTGTGTTATTGCTCCAGCCCCATGTGGCCCTGATTTTTTTTTTTAATATGGCCCTGATTTTTATCACTATTTGCACTTGCACACAGAGCCATCAATGGTTGAAAAATACTGTCCTATGGCAACAACTTTCTTGCAGACTGGTAGAAAATTTCCTTTCCTAGGAGAGGCCAGAAAATAAAAACCTGAATATAGCTACCCTGGTTGGTCCTCAATATCATATATGGTCCTCTGAGTATTGTCAGGAGTCACTTTTGAGCACAAAGGTAGGAATAGATCCTGAGCACAGCTGTGGCCCAGAACTGTCTCCACCCCTGGGGGAAAAAAAAAAACCACTGATGAAAAGCTAGAAAGTTCAATTGGTTGAACTGACGTTTTTTATACAGAAGGCTTGGGTTCTATATCTGGCCTAGTATAGTCCCCCAACATCACTGAGAGCAACTCTTGAGCACCAAGTCCTGAGTACCCATGAGCACGGCTGGGAATGCTTAAAAACAAAAACTCTTGTTTTAACCCTGGTACTGCATTTGATTGCCAGTAGTTATCCATAAACATAGAGTCAGGAGCAAATACTGATCACAGCCAAGCATAGCTCAAAACAAAACAAAATTGCCTAGATTATTTTCCAACCACTGTTTTACCATATTTCTCTTTTCTAGAATTCTGTGTGTTGGTGCTCTCTTCCCTATCTTTCCTATATATTTACATTACTTTTATCCTTGTGCTAATGGTTAATTTATTCTTTTTCAGTTATACTCAGTTTTTCTGAATGGTGTCACTCAATAGTTCCCTAAAGATTATTAATTAAGGATCAAATTTAGGGTTCCCATTTTCAAGACATGCACTCTAACACTTTAAACGATCCCCAGTCTTTTTACATTTTCTTTATATGTATGTCTATGTATATATATTTACATATATAAATTTATTTTCTTTTTGGGGGGAGGCTACACCTGGAGACACTCAGGGGTTACTCCTGGCTATGCACTCAAAAATTGCTCCTGGCTTGGGGGGGCCATATGGAATCCCGGGGGATCGAACCGTGGTCCATCCTAGGCTAGCATGGGCAAGGCAGACACCTTATTGCTTGTGTCACCGCTCTGGTCCCTGGGTTGGCTGCACAAGGCAAGTGCTTTACCCACCACAATTACTCTGGCCACATTGGACCATTCCTGGTGGGGTCCTGGCCTAGTGCTTGAGAGTGAATCACTCCCTTGTGATGCTGTAGAATGAACCTGGGGCTCCCACATGCAAAGCCCTTTGTGTCACCTCTGTGACCTGATCACACACATTTTAGCTGCGTGCTTGTCTGAGTCTCCTATCTGGTTGCAGTGTTTGTGACTGTTCGCACCGGGGGGGGGGGGGCGGGGGGGGGGGCGGGGAGGGGCTGTACTCTTAGTCAAGGCTCCCAAGTTCTGATTGGGGTGCTTGCTTGGGTCCTGCTGGTACCCACAAAATGTTTGTAAGTGGGGCTGGAGTGGTGGCGCAAGGGGTAAGGCATTTACCTTGCCGGCGTTAGCCTAGGACGGACCTTGGTTTGATCCCCCAGCGTCCCATATGGTCCCCCAAGCCAAGCCAGGAGCAATTTCTGAGTGCATAGCAAGGAGTAAGAAGAGTCACCGGGTTTGGCCCCAAAACTAAAAACAAACCAACAAACCAACAAACCAAAAAAAAAAAAATGCTTGTAAGGGATCACATTTCCTGGTCATAGCATTTCAATGCTAACTGGGTTCAAATCCCTTTTAGTGCCTTTGAAAATAAATATTGGAGGTGGAGATGAGAAAATGAGAGGGTTTGGGCCTGGGTCTGTGGCTTAGTGTAGGGTTTGCTGTGCTGACATGAATGAGCCTCATTTTATCCCCACATAAACCTTCCCCCCCATCTGAGCTGGTATCTTACGGTCTTCACATTTGCACTGTCCATTGGGGACCCAGCATCACAATAAAAGTGTGATTTCCTGTAAGAATCACAGCACGATGTTCTACCAGACATTGTCCATTAGTCAATAACTCTGGGAGAAGGGGAGAGGGAAATAAAAAATGAAAGGGCTTTTGCCCTCTACTAGTGAGTAGTACAATCACCATCTTTTCTTTTTTTTTTTTTTTTTGGTTTTTGGGTCACACCCGGCAGTGCTCAGGGGTTTCTCCTGGCTCTATGCTTAGAAATAGCTCCTAGTAGGCTCGGGGGACCCTATGGAATGCCGGGATTCGAACCACCATTTTTCTGCATGAAAGGCAAACGCCTTACCTCCATGCCATCTCTCCGGACCCTGAAATTATCTTTTAAGGACAGTATCACTTGGCGGTAATGGCAATGACATTCTCAGATTCTGGTGATTGATTCACGGTCCTATTTTCACAGACATGTCAAACTTCTCTCCAATTCTCTGTTTAGTTTCACACATAGGTGGGTTTTTTGTTTTGGTGGTGTCAGGGCATATCCAGAGGAACTCAGGGGTTACTTCAGACTCTGAGCTCAAAAATTATTCCTGGCAGGCATGGGGGATCATACTGCATGCTGAGGATCGAACCAGGGTTATCTGTGTGCAAGACAAATGCTCTATTTGTGGTGTTATTGTTCAGGCTCCACACATGGTCTTAGCCAGAGTCATCTTTTTTCTTTCCATCTTTTTTAGTTCTTTCCAATTATTTTCATGTTTGATTTCATTTGTGGGTCCACACTTGTGTTGTGCTGAAATCATATGAGGTCCTTGAAGTGATTCCTGAGTGCAGAGCCAGGAGTAAACCCTATGCACCAACAGGTGTGCCCCTCACCCCCAAAAAAAGAAAAAAGAAAAAAATCCCTCAGGCTCCCAGCAAATCTTATTTACTCCTTGAGTCAACTCCCTGATCCCCGGTTCTTTCATTTTTCTTCAGGGTGTGGAGAGCACTGTAGGCAGTGCTCATGGCTTACTTCTGGCGGGACTCAGGGGACCCCTATGTGATCTTAGGGATCATCCAGGGATCGTGTCAGTTGCATACAAAGGCAATCTCTCTTTTCTTCCTCCTCCTCCTCTTCTCTAACTCTTTGCGATGTCTCTTCATCAAATGAAAGCCTCAACTCTCAGAGAGAGACCTGCATTTAAAAAAAAATGAGAAAACGTGGTGGAGACCTTGGTGCAAAGTTTTGGCAAAAAGCAGGGCAAACCCAATCGCGAAACACAAACGACAGATCTCCCAGTGTTACTGTAGTCGTTAAAAAAAAAAAAAAAAAAAAAAAGATAGGGGCCGGAGAGCTAGCATGGAGGGAAGGCGTTTGCCTTGCATGCAGAAGGTCGGTGGTTCGAATCCCGGCATCCCATGTGGTCCCCCGAGTCTGCCAGGAGCGATTTCTGAGCGTGGAGCCAGGAGGAACCCCTGAGCGCTGCCGGGAGTGACCCAAACCCCCCCCCAAAAAAAAAGATAAATGAAAGTTTTCAGGCGTCTCAGAGAGTGTCTAGATCGCAAGGAACGAACGAAAGATGCTGTTGGGCCCGGAGAGATAGCACAGCGGCGTTTGCCTTGCAAGCAGCTGATCCAGGACCAAAGGTGGTTGGTTCGAATCCCGGTGTCCCATATGGTCCCCCGTGCCTGCCAGGAGCTATTTCTGAGCAGACAGCCAGGAGTAACCCCTGAGCACCGCTGGGTGTGACCCAAAAACTAAAAAAACAAACAAACAAAAAAAAACGAACGAAAGCTGCCAACGAGCCTCCGGGCAGGCTGGCTCCTTTTGTCTTTGGCTGGGCCTGCGCGTGTCATGGCGCCTCGCAGCAGCAAGAGGAGGGGCAGGGAAAGAGGAGGAAGGGACGCCTCCCTTTCGCCCCGCAGGCGCGTCGAGGCCACCTGGACTGGACGCAGGAGCGGACAGAGCGAGGAGGGACGGAAAGAGAAAGCGAGACAAGGCCCGCAGCGGAGCGATCCCCTCTAAAGACTCCCGGAGGCCGAACCCAGCTACGGGGGAGGAGACCCCGCCGAGGACCAGCCCCGCGAGAGCCCAAATCGCGCCCAAACCCCGCCCACCAGGGGCCGCCTCGTCCAATAGCAGCTCAATGGCCCCGCCCACCTGAAAGCCTCGTCCAATAGCAGCCCAGAGGCCCCGCCCACCTCGTCCAATAGCAGTCCAGCGGCCGCGCCCGCCCAGTCCAATAGCTGCCCCAGGAGCCCCGCCCATCCGACCGCCTCGTCCAATAGAAGCCCAGCGTCTCTGCCCGCCCAACCGGCCGTCTCGTCCAATAGCAACCCAGAGTTCGCGCCACCTTAGTCCAATAGCAGCCCAGAGGCCCAGCCCACCACGCATTTTTGTCCAATAGTAGCCCAGCGGCTCTGCCCGCCCACCAGGCCGCCTCGTCCAATAGGAGCCCAGATGTCACGCCCACCAGGCCGCCTCGTCCAATAGAGGCGCAGCGTCCCCGCGGCGCATGCCTTCGGTTGGTCGGGACGCCGCGAGGGCGGGGCCCGCAGTTGGGTTGCGCTGCGGAGCGCAGCTGTGAGGGAGAAGCCGCTCTCGGAGCCCGGGCCCCGGACGCAGCTGAGCGGCGGAGCCGGACGGAGCGCGGAGGCGAGAGGTGGGTGAGGAGGCGCCGCGTTGGGCGAGGCGACGGGAGGCTCGAGCCTCCGCGTCGCGGGGCGGCTACGGCGGGGTCCCTCAGGCAGGCAGGAGGGTGTCGGGGCGCCATGCTCCAGAGCTCTGCGCTACCAGGCTGGGCTCGCCGGAGGCCCGGCTCGGTCGCCGCCGGGTGTACTCGACCCGCCAGCGTCGCCCCACGCCCGAGCGGCCCGGGGTGGCGCGAGGCCCGGCCGGCCGCAGCCCGTCTGTGTGGAATCGGGCTGGCGGGAGGCGGGGCGGCGGCGGGGACTGCGCATGCGCGGGCTCGGCGGAAGCGCAGCGTCGGGTGCGCGCGTCTCAGGGACGCGCCCGGCGCTCGGGGCGTGGCCTGTTCTCTCGAGGGGCGTGGCCTGCAACGAGGGGAGTGGTATGTGTCCCGAAGGGGCGTGACTTGCATAGAGGGGCGTGACCAATGTTTCTGACAGCCCGCGGGGCCGCCGGCCTTTGGTGGATGGATGGGGCTGGGGCTGCTTCAGCTCCCGCTCCCGCTCCAGTAGGGCGGCCTGGGCGCAGGAGATCCCGCCCCAAGGCTGCTCCCCCTTTTCGGCGCCCTCTTCTGCCCCCCGAGGCCGAGCCGTAGAAATGCCAGACTCAGGGGCCGGAGAGATAGCCTGGAGGTAGGGCGTTGGCCTTGCTTGCGGAAGGACGGTGGTTCGAATCCCGGCATCCCACATGTCCCCCGAGCCTGCCAGGAGCGATTTCTGAGCGTAGAGCTAGGAGTAACCCCTGAGTGCTGCCGGGTGTGACCCAAAAACCAAAAAGGAAAAGAAAAATGCCAGGCACAGAGGTATTCGAGAACAGACACTCGGCCCGCAGTCAGGTCTGCTCAGGGCTCGACCGATCCAGAGGACCAGTGCATCCTGGGGATGATGTGACAGGACCGCTGTCTGGGTCCTGGGTTCAGGTTCTTTTTTTTGTTTTTGTTTTTGGATCACACCCGGTGGCACTCAGGGCTACTCCTGGCTCTGCTCTCAGAAATCGCTCCTGGCTGGCTCGGGGGACCCGTATGGGATGGTGAGAATTGAACCCAGGTCCATCCTAGGTTAGCCGGTGAAAGGGAAATGCCCTACCGCTGCGCTCTCTCTCCGGCCCCAGAAGGTTCTTAAGAGCCTTTGAGGGGCCGTAGAGATAGCATAGTGGTAGGGCAATTGTCTTGCTAGCAGCTGACAGTGGTTCGGATCCCGGCATCTCAAAGGGTCCCTCGTGCCTGCCAGGAGCAATTTCTTAGCAGAGGGCCAGGAGTAACCCCTGAGCGCCGCCGGTGTGGCTCCAAAAGCAAACAAACGGCGAGGTGGCGCTAGAGGTAAGGTGTCTGCCTTGCAAGCGCTAGCCAAGGAAGGACCGCAGCGTCCCATATGGTACCCCCAGCCAGGGGCAATTTTTCAGCGCTAAGCCAGGAGTAACCCCTGAGCGTCAAACAGGTGTGGCCCAAAAAACAAAGAACAAAAACAAACAAAAAAGAGCCTTTGACTGTGAGGCTTCTGATATACGAATACCTCGGGTATTTCCGATTGTAGTTTAGCTGTTCAGGGGTTGGATTCCTTGTAGAAATAGTTCCTCTCACAAGCAGGTCATAGCAACTTCTCTTGACCCTTGAGACCTGCAGGTAGATGGTCGCCAACTTTCTTGGCTGACTGAGTTAAGCACCTCAGATAGGGAAGGACCAAGGGAGAGCTTGCCAGGTTTTTCTCGGTACTGCACTGCTATCTGGTTGATATTTACTTAATATGTCAGCTGTTTAATACGAATATCCCCACCTGCGCTAAGCACAGTGGAAGGCAGAGTTGGGCTCTAAAATGAGAGGAGAAAGAGGAGGGAAGGAAGGAGAGAGAGAGAACATTAGGTAGGGTGCTTGCCTTGCAAACGACCAAGCCAGGCATCTCATGATTCCCTGAGTGACATCAGGAGCCAGAATTAACCCCTGAGCATCACTGGGTATAGCCCATCCACCCTCCAAATAAATAAAAAAAAAAAAAAAAGTGGGATCGGAATGGTAGCACAACAGTAGAGCATTTACCTTGCATGTCGCTGACCCAGGATGGACAGTGGTTTAATCCCCGGCATCCCATATGGTTCCCCGAACCTGCCAGGAGCAATTTCTGAGCACAGAGCCAGGAATAATCCTTGAGCACTACCGGGCATGGCCCAAAAATAAAAACAAAGGACTTTTGGGTGGGAATCAGAGATACTGAGAGATACCTGGGTTCATACATTGAGAATGCTTTCTGCCTTTCTTTTTTTTTTTTTTTTTTCTTTTTTTGGTGTTTGGGTCATACCCAGCAATACTCTGGGGTTACTCCTGGCTCTTAGCTCAGAAATCACTCCTTGGGGCATGAGCAAGTGTGTTTGCCTTGCACACGGCCGATCCAAGTCAGATCTTTTTATTTGTAATCTTCATTGATCTTTTTTTTTTTTTTTTTGTCAGGATGGACCTTGGTTTGATTCCTGTCATCCGATATAGTCCCAAACCAGGAGTGATTTCTGAGAGCATAGCCAGGAGTAATCCCTGAGCATCACAGGGTGTGGCCCAAAAAGAAAAAAAAACAAATCAGTGGGCCAGAGAGATAGCACAGCCGCGATTGCCTTGCAAGCAGCCAATCCAGGACCAAAGGTGGTTGGTTCGAATCCCAGTGTCCCATATGGTCCCCCGTGCCTGCCAGGAGCGATTTCTGAGTAGATAGCCAGGAGTAACCCCTGAGCATCGCTGGGTGTGGCCGAAAAAAAAAACCAAAACAAAAACAGAAATCGCTCCTGGCAGGATTGGGGGACCATATGGGGTGCTGGGGATCTAACCATTCTCTGTCTTGAGTCTGCTCCATACAAGGCAAATGCCCTACTGCTCTGCTATCTAGCCCCCACGGTTTTGTTCTTTTTTTTTTTTTTTTGGTTTTTGGGCCACACCCGGTAACGCTCAGGGGTTACTCCTGGCTATGTGCTCAGAAGTTGCTCCTGGCTTGGGGGACCATATGGGACACCGGGGGATCGAACCGCGGTCCGTCCAAGGTTAGCGCAGGCAAGGCAGGCACCTTACCTTTAGCGCCACCGCCTGGGCCCGACACGGTTTTGTTCTTAAAGTTTGGTTCTTGGGACCGGAGCAGTGGTGTCGTGGTAAGTTGTTTGCCTTGCTTGTGGACAATTCAGGAAGGACCTTGGTTCGATTATCCACCCCCCACCCAGTCCCATATGGTTTGGGGGCAAGCCCTGAGCGATTTCTGAGTGCATAGCCAGAAGTAACCTCTGAGCGTTTCTGGGGGTGGCCCAAAATCCCAAAATAAGCAAGTTTGGTTCTTATGTGAGAGGATCACTATTCAGGGCTTGATGAGCCTGGTGTGAAGGGGAGTGGGCCTTGATTTTGCTTCCTCCCGTTGGCCTTTATGGAGAGGCTCATATCCCTGAGAAATGGTATTTTATCTATTTGTTCTTTTTGGTGGGGAGGTGGAGTTTACAATTTTCTTTTAGGTTTTTTTTCCGGGCCATACCTTTTTGATGCTCAGGGATTACTCCTAGCTAAGCACTCAGAAATTGCCCCTGGCTTGTGGGGGACCATATGGGATGCCGGGGGATCGAACTGCCATCCTTCCTTGGCTTGCCCTTGCAAGGCAGACTCCTTACCTCTAGCACCATCCCAATTTTCTTTTAAGTTTTTGGGCCACATCTAGGGGTTACTCCTGGCTTTGTGCTCCGCTCCTGGCAGGCTTGTGGCAACCATATGGGATGCCAGGGATCTAGCCAGGTCGACCACGTGCAAGGCAAACTACTGCTATGCGATGCTCTTGGCCCTTGTCAGGACTACTACTGCTGGTCCCTGGCTGCTGTGGTTCGGAGCCTGGCTCCTGTAGGGCCTGTCTGCTGTGAACTCTCACTCCACCCCTCTGACCTATCTCCTCAGCCAGCTTCTGTATTGCTTTTTTTCCCCAGGCTAGATTTTGAGATATTTTTGTTTTGGGGCCACAACCAGTGGTACTCAGGGGTTAATCCTTATTCTGCAGTTAGGATCACTTCTGGTGGGTTCTGGGGACCATCTGGGGTGGTGGGGATTGAACTCGGGTCAGTTGTTGGGTTTTTTTGTTTGTTTTTGGGTCATACCCGGCAGCACTCAGGTTACTCCTGGCTCTACGCTTCGCCAGGATTCGAAACACTGTCCTCTGCATGCAAGGCAAACGCCCTATCTCCTTTCCCAAACCCGGGTCAGTTGTATGCAGGGCAAACTTCTTAGCCCGTATGATGGCTCTGGCCCCTCTTGAGCTTTATGTTCTCGAAAGGAATAAGTTGTCCAATCTAGGATACTAGAGAACAGAGTCTTTGAGCCATGTGAATGAAGTAAAATCTGGAAGCATGAAATCTTAGATCTGGTATAAACTTGTGGCCTAAGTATGGGGCTCTCATTTATTGTCACTGTTGTATCTCAAGCACCTAACCCTGTGATTGAACCCTGATAAATGCTTAGTAAACAGTTGTTGAATGAGTGAATGAAGGAAAGATGTTGCTTAGCAATACCCATTTGTGGGCCCGGAGAGATAGCACAGCGGTGTTTGCCTTGCAAGCAGCCGATCCAGGACCAAAGGTGGTTGGTTCAAATCCCTGTGTCCCATATGGTCCCCCGTGCCTTCCAGGAGCTATTCCTGAGCAGACAGCCAGGAGTAACCCCTGAGCACCGCCGGGTGTGGCCCAAAAACAAAAAATAAAAACAAAAACAAAAAAAGAATTAATAAAACCAATACCCATTTGTCACACACACAGCACAGGAAAGATGAGATCACTTGGGATGAAATCACTAACCAGTACCAGTCACTGGTCCAACATGGCACCTTTGTGCAGGAGAAGTATAGAATGAATGCCAAAATTATCTGGAAGGGGGACCGGAGTAATGACACAGGGGGGAGGTATTTGCTTTGCACGCCTCCCAGTTGGGTTCAATCCTCAGCATCCCCTATAATCCTCCAAGCCTGCCAGAAGTGATGCTTGAGTGCACAGCCAGGTGTGATTCCCCCCATAAAATAAAATAGTTTGGGGCCGGTGAGGTGGCGCTAGAGGTAAGGTGTCTGCCTTGCAAGCGCTAGCCAAGGAAGGACCACGGTTCGATCCTCCGGCATCTCTTATAGTCCCCCCAAACCAGGGGCAATTTCTGAGCGCTTAGCCAGGAGTAACCCCTGAGCATCAAATGGGTGTGCCCCCCCCCAAAAAATAAAGTGTTTTTATTGTGTGTGTGTGGTTTTTGGGTCACACCCGGCAGTGCTCAGGGGTTTTTCCTGGCTCCATGCTCAGAAATTGCTCCTGCAGCACGGGGGACCATATGGGACGCCAGAATTAGAACCGATGACTTTTTGCATGAAAGGTAAACGCCTTACCTCCATGCTATCTCTCCGGCCCAAATAAAATTGTTTAAAAAAAAATTACTTGCTTCTCCCTTGTCTCAACCGCTGCAGGCCTGAGCCGTTCATTCCAGCATGTCGGAGGGGGAGTCCCAGTCAGCTCTCAGCAGTGGCTCTGACCCAAAGGTAGAATCCTCCTCCTCAGCTCCTGGACTGACATCCGTGTCCCCTCCTGTGACCTCCACAACCTCAGCTGCTTCTCAGGAGGAAGAAGAGGAAAGTGAAGATGAGTCCGAGATCTTGGAAGAGTCCCCCTGTGGACGCTGGCAGAAGAGGCGTGAAGAGGTAGGGAGGTAGTGACACCTGTACAGGGGAGCAGGCAGGGGGAACCTGCTTGGGTGGGGATTCAGATGGAGGGGGTCATCCAGTGACTTGAGTTTCCTTTCCTTTGCTTTCTCAGGTGAATCAGCGGAATGTGCCGGGCATCGACAGTGCCTACCTGGCCATGGATACGGAAGAAGGCGTAGAAGTGGTGTGGAACGAGGTGCAGTTCTCAGAGCGCAAGAACTACAAGCTGCAGGAGGTAGGTCGTGGTGTGAGTTGTTAAGCTGGGAACATTAGAACGCTGACCTGTTAAAGAGGAATTGGGTTGGGGAAGCTGTGTTGCAGATATGGTGGCCATCGGTCATTTCGGGGCAGGGGCAGCCTTTTGGGGCTATAGTGATTGTTTAACTCCACCGTTCCACTTTCTCCCCTGCTCCAGGAAAAGGTCCGAGCTGTGTTTGATAATCTGATTCAGTTGGAACATCTCAACATCGTCAAGTTCCACAAGTACTGGGCTGACATTAAAGAGAACAAGGCTAGGGTAAGAACTTTGCTCCTGAGCTTACTGAAGAGAGACTAGCTCTGCCTGCTTTCAGAGATGAAAATGAAGAGGTTGGGAGCTGCGGGGGTGGCTCAGTGGTTCGGCACAGGCTTTGCACGTATGAGGCTCTGGATTCAATGTCTTGCTCTGCAAAAACTTTCTTTTTGGGGGGGGTCACACCTGGCAGCGCTCGGGTTATCTCCTGGCTCCACGCTCAGAAATCGCTCCTGGCGGGCTTGGGGGACCATATGGGATGCCGGGATTTGAACCACCGACCTTCTGCATGCAAGGCAAATGCCTTACCTCCATGCTATCTCTCTGGCCCCCATTTTTTATGTTTGTTTGGTTGGTTTTCGGGTCACACCCAGCAGTGCTTGGGTTACTCCTGGCTCTATGCTCAGAAATCGCTCCTGGAAGGCTCGAGACCTATGGGATGCCAGGATTCGAACCACTGACCTTCTGCATGCAAAGCAAACACCTTAGCTCCATACTATTTCTCTTCGGGGCTCTGCAGAAACTTGAAAATACGACTGGAGTGTTAGTATATTGGGCAGGGCGCTTGCCTTGCATGTAATCAACCCGGGTTCAATTCCCAGCACCTAATATGTTCCTTTGAGCACCAACTGGTGTGTTTCCTGAGTGTAGGGCCGGAGTATCCCTGAGCACCTCACTGCGTTGCCAAAAACCAAACCAAACATATAACCCAAGTTGGGTTTGGAGCCTAACTGGAATCAGCTGCTGGGAGATAGATAAGAATGTGGCTCCACACCAGTGCCTCGCTTGTCCAGATCAGAGATGAGTGTACACTTGTTTCCCCTTCCATAGCTTCGTTTTTTTTGTTTTTTTTTTTTGGTTTTTGGGTCACACCCGGTAACGCTCAGGGGTTACTCCTGGCTATGCGCTCAGAAGTTGCTCCTGGCTTGGGGGACCATATGGGACACCGGGGGATCGAACCGCGGTCCGTCCAAGGCTAGCGCTGGCAAGGCAGGCACCTTACCTTTAGCGCCACCGCCCGGCCCCCGCCCTTCCATAGCTTCGATTAGTTTTGTCTTGCTAGTTAATCTAAGGTAGTGATACAAGAGTAAGAGGAGAGAAACTTGAAAAAAAAATGCCAGGGCCAGAGTTATAGCACAGCTGTAAGATTTTTTCCTTGCACATGGCCAATCCCAGACAGACCCCAGCTCCATTCCTGGCATCCCATATGGTCCCCCAGCCTGCCAGGGGCAACTTCTGAGCGCGGAGCCAGGACCTCAGTGTAGCCTGCTGAGTGCAGTCCCGATGGCCTCTTAAGCATTAGACCCTTAGGGCCAGGTTGTGGTGCTGGAGTGCCTCAAATCTCTGTCTGTAAAATTCAGCCAAGCTGCCCAACCTGACATATAACCTAGTAGCTCCGATTCCAGGCCAGGGATCATTTCTTCTCGAAGACCTCACTTGTGCGCTTTGCTTCTCCAGGTCATCTTTATCACAGAATATATGTCTTCTGGGAGTCTTAAGCAATTCCTGAAGAAGACCAAAAAGAACCACAAGACTATGAATGAGAAGGTAACTAGGGGGAGTATACGGCGTTTCAGGGAGACTTGGGGGCTTGGGAGCTTGAGAGAGATGCCTCCGCTGAGCCACTGACCTGCCTCTCTTTCAGGCCTGGAAGCGCTGGTGCACTCAGATCCTTTCTGCTCTGAGGTAAGCAGCATCTTGCCGTGTCTCTCCCATAGAGCTCGATCTAGTTCGTCCTAGCAGACTTTGGGGTGCTGCTCAGCTGTTGCTTTTGCCTCGAGATCAGGCCCCTCGGGCTGAGGGGGTCCGCCCTGGTGCCCTAGCCGGACCCTGCCTCCCACCTCTCTTCTCCGAGCGCTTTCCCCGCTATTGAACTCCTCCTCAGGTCTCTGGCGAGTCAGTGTGGGGTCAGATGGTCTGTGGTGACCAGCAGGAGGCCCGGCCTTTGCCCTCCTTAGCCCCTGGGCTCCCCCTGCCCTTAATCCCAGTGGCCCCTCTAACAGCCCAGTGCCCCCACAGCTACCTGCACTCCTGTGACCCCCCCATCATCCATGGGAACCTGACCTGTGACACCATCTTCATCCAGCACAACGGACTCATCAAGATTGGCTCTGGTGAGGGGAGGGAGAGGTTCTGGGCAGGGAGCCTCGGGAGTTTGGGACCCACGGGGGTAAGAAGAAAGGACTGGGGGAGAGCGGAGCAAGCCCCGGAGGTTCGGGTGAGGAGAGAGGGTCTCGGCAGCGAGGGGGCTTCTTAAGCCATGGAGGGACACTGGGGCGGAAGGACTTCATCGACCAGGAAGGAGTCACTAGGCTGGGTAGGGGTGAGAGAGAACGGCAGGAAGGTCTGACTTGAGCCCCTGGGGCCAGACCCTCCCGGAGGAGGTTCCAGGCTGAGCCTGTGTGAGTGTGCGTGCTTTCATTTGCTGTGTTGCTGTGTGCAGTCTCACGTGTCTGGGTGCCGTGCCGTGTGGTGTCCGTTTGTCCATTTGTCCGGGGCTTGGCTGCTCCATCGCTCACAACTTCTCTCTGTTTTCCTCCCTCCCGCTTACGGGCTGCTCTGCTCCCAACAGTCTTTCATAGGATTTTTGCTAATGGTGAGAGCTCCCTCCGCCCCGCTTGGGGCTCTGTTTGTGCTCCCCCTGCTCCTCTTTGCGGCTGCCCAGTGCATGCAGTCATGGGAGCGAGCCCAGGTCCCTAGCCCCCCTAAGTATGCTTGACCGGCTTCTGCCTGCCCACTGGCCTGCCCGCCCACTGGCCTGCCCGCCGACCTGCCCACCAACTCGCGCTTCTTGCCCCGCCACCACCTGCTTGTTTCCGGTGGATTCTGCCTGGCTGGCCACGCAATCCTGGATTCTTAGTTCCCCTCATCATCAGGCTGGTTCCCCCAATCATACTGTGCTCCTGGACTTTGTGGTTTGTAGTCATTGTTTATGATCTGAGTGAGTCCAAAGTGGGCTTGGCCCTGGTTCCTCTGTCAGTTTGGCGGTGGGCCATGTTGAGGCATTATGGGGGGAGGAAAGGGGTCTCAAATTTTTGGTGAATTCCACGTGTAGCTGTCCACAGGGTGGGGTTGGTTGAGTTGAAGCTATTGAGTTCCAGGCAGTGCGGGGGTGGGGGAGGAGGTGATTCTTCGGGGCTGTGTTCATTTTCTTCACCCTCCTTGGTGGAGATGGGGTGTCTCCACTCGCAGGGTCGCGAGTGCTGTCTGTGTCTTCATGCTGTCTGTGGGGTGGATGTGGGACCAGAGCGCGCATACGCCTGTGCTCAGGTTGAGGTGTCACTGGGCCGTGGGGAAGGCAGACAGGTTGGAAAGCAAAGTGTTTCCTGAACGTTCTAATGGTTCCTTGAGCAGCCTGGAGTCCCCCTGCATCTCTTGAGTTCCTGCTGGTGCCTCTGGCCCCTGCACTAGCATAGGGGCCTTAGTTGGGCCACTCGTATCCACACTGAGGTTCGTGGCAGGAAAGTGGCAGGACGCCTGTCAAGGGCTAGAGACTGCAGGAGCCGAGTGCTTTTGGGGGCCTCTCTCTGGAGTGGGACCATGGCTCCTGGTGGTCAGACTTTGGCTCTCTCCCCTGCTCCCAGTGGCTCCTGACACTATCAACAATCACGTGAAGACTTGTCGGGAAGAACAGAAGAATCTCCACTTCTTCGCACCAGAGTACGGAGGTGAGGAGGCATCCTGGTGTCCCCGCCTGGCTGCAGGCTGCCCTTCTAACTCAGGGACGTAGAGATGTCACACATGTGCCACAGGGCGGTCTTCTCTGTGGGCACGTTTGCCGGCAGTCTGTACCCCCTGCCAGTGTCTTCTGCCTCACCAAAGCCTCTTTGCCCCTTAGAAGTCACTAATGTGACAACAGCGGTGGACATCTACTCGTTCGGCATGTGTGCCCTGGAGGTGAGGAGGCGTGGACAGGGTGATGGTTGAAAGGAGTCAGGGAAGGAGGAGCTGGAGAATTCAGGGCTGGTTTGGCACTCGAGGGCTTAGTCTCACCTTCCCCATGTATTTTCTCTGCAGATGGCAGTGCTAGAGATTCAGGGCAACGGGGAGTCGTCCTATGTGCCACAGGAAGCCATCAGCAGTTCCATCCAGCTGCTGGAGGATCCCTTACAGAGGGTAAGACCTGTTGGGTCATTCTTGCTTCATGTGTTCTCCTTCAGATTTCCTTTCTCCTGCGGGGATTTTATTCTTCAAGATCAGGAGAACATTAAGCAGAAAGAAAAGATGGGCAGGGGCTGGCACGGTGGCACAAGGGGTAAGGCTTCTGTCTTGCTCGCACTAGCCTAGGACGGATCATGGTTAAATCTCCTGGCATTCTATATGGTCCCCCAAGCCAGGAGTGATTTGTGAGCTCATAGCCCTGAGTGTCACTGGGTATGGCCCCTCCAAAAACAAAACAAAACAAATAAAAGATGGGTAGAAAACGTCCTGTAGCATTTATTTTTTTTTACATATGCACACGTTAGGTATTGCAGATGGTAAAATTGAGGGGCAGGAGAGTTGGCTGAAGAAGTGTTTTGAGGGGCTGGCGAGGTGGCGCTAGAGGTAAGGTGTCTGCCTTGCAAGCGCTAGCCAAGGAAGGACCGCGGTTCGATTCCCTGGCGTCCCAGATGGTCCCCCCAAGCCAGGGGCAATTTCTGAGCGCTTAGCCAGGAGTAACCCCTGAGCATCAAATGGGTGTGGCCCAAAAAACAAACAAACAAAGAAGTGTTTTGAATGTGGGAGGCCCATTTTTTTTGTGTGTGTGTGTGGTTTTTGGGTCACACCCGGCAGTGCTCAGGGGTTATTCCTGGCTCCACGCTGAGAAATTGCTCCTGGCAGGCACGGGGGACCATATGGGACACCGGGATTCAAACCGATGACCTCCTGCATGAAAGGCAAACGGCTTACCTCCATGCTCTCTCTCCGGCCCCTGAGGCCCATATTTGACCGTACCAAATGGTCCCCTGAATACAGCTAGAAGGGACTCTCAAACATTGAGCCTGGAAAGACTTGCTTGCCTGGCAAGTGCCCAACCTAACTGGGACCTCATATGATGCTCAGGGATTACTCCTGGCTAAGTGCTCAGAAATTGCCCCTCGCTTGGGGGGACCATTTGGGACGCCGGGGGATTGAACCACGGTCCTTCCTTGGCTAGCGCTTGCAAGGCAGACACCTTACCTCTAGCGCCACCTCGCCGGCCCCTCTACTTACATTCTTTTTTTTTTTTTTTTTTTTGGTTTTTGGGCCACACCCGGCGGTGCTCAGGGGTTACTCCTGGCTGTCTGCTCAGAAATAGCTCCTGGCAGGCACGGAGGACCCTATGGGACACCGGGATTCGAACCAACCACCTTTGGTCCTGGATCGGCTGCTTGCAAGGCAAACACCGCTGTGCTATCTCTCCGGGCCCTCTACTTACATTCTTAATTAGAAAAGTGCCCTGAAATGATGAGCCCAGATAAAAGGATTGTTAATTGAGGCCTGCCCCTAAACACAGCTGGGTTTGTAACGAGCGAGAGGGAGGGAAGGAGAGAGGAGGAGAGGAGAGGAGAGGAGAGAGGAGAGAAGAGAGAAGAGAGAAGAAAGGGTTATGAATCAGTTCACTGATTAGGAGACTATTGAAAAGGCCAGATTTTTTTTAAATATTTGTTTTGGAAAGTAAAAGTTATTGGAAAGAAACTTCTGGGCTGGGAAGGAGCTTAGTATTGGATTCATTTTCTTTAGCCACTCATCTGTTCTTGGACACTTGGGTTCTTTCCAGATTTTAAAGGAGTTGGTGTGTGACCAGTGTGCTTTCCAGACAGGGACGAGGAAAGCAAGTTGGAGGGGAGTGTGGCTGAGCGACCTTTTTAGACCCTGGCTGTTTAAACTATAAGCTGTGGAACTGAACGTGGGGGTTGCAGAGAAGGTGGTAAAAATAAGAGGTTTCTGAGTGCAGCAAGCACAGTTCAAAATGAAACATAAGTGCAGAGGGTTTCCCCATGTGCTGTAGTTCTTGGGTTGAAAGGATTGTCAGTGGAAAGGGTTTAAGAGGTGTTAGATAAGAGAGATTCAAATCCAGTAAAATTAACAGGTACTTGAAATAGACAAAATTGTACTAGGCTTAGGAATAAAAGATGGTGATTATTATTGACCACAGTGGATAAAGGTGATTAAAAAAAATGGGGTGGGGTACCTACGCCAGTGGTGATCAGAGCTTAGTCCTGGCACTGTGCTCAACATTCACTCCTGTCGGAGTCAGGAGACCAGTCCCATGTTGGTCTCATGCAAAGAAAACTTTCTACCCAATGTACTCTCACTCTGACCCATAGTGATGGTGATTATTGACCATAGTGGATAAGTTTGCCGAGAGATGGCAGATCTGAGAGATGAGTGACAGTAAATTCCAGAATTTAACCACTGTCCTTCTGGAAGCAAGGCAAATGCCCTACCTCTGTGCTCTCTCTCCGGCCCCATCCAGGAGCTATTTTTGAACAAAGAGCTAGGAGTAACCCCTAAGCACCACCAGGTGTGACCCCACCCCAAAAAAAAAAAAAAGCTAAAAAAAGTCCTAAGTTCAAACAGTAAAGAGGAGAGAAAGGGGGTAACTGGGAAAGTGTATACTCTATACAGGAAACTTAAGTTTAATCCTGGCACTTAATTAAAAATATTTTTAATTGGGCCCGGAGGGATAGCACAGCGGCGTTTGCCTTGCAAGCAGCCGATCCAGGACCAAAGGTGGTTGGTTCGAATCCCGGTGTCCCATATGGTCCCCCATGCCTGCCAGGAGCTATTTCTGAGCATAGAGCCAGGAGTAACCCCTGAGCACTGCCGGGTGTGGCCCAAAACCAAAAACCAAAAAAAAAAAATTTTTTTTTAATTTAGTCAGCATGAAATTACGAAGTTATCTTTTTATTTTTTATTTTGGGTCACACCCTGCAGTGCTCAGGGGTTACTCCTGGCTCTACGTTCAGAAATTGCTCCTGGCAGGCTCAGGAGACCATATGGGGATTCGAACCACCGACCTCCATACTATCTCTCTGGCCCCCTTTTCTTACTCTTTTAAGATGACAAAGATTTAAAGCTAGTGTTGGGCTAGAGACCATATGGAGATTAGGCATTTGCCTTGTGTGTGGTAACTTGGCTTGATCTCTAGCACAACCTATGGTACCCCAGCAGTTTGGTGGTTAGAATGAGTCAGGATGGTTCCGGAACCCTGCCACCATTTCCACAAATATATGTTTATGAAATGTGTCAGCCGGGATACACTTAAAAGGCATCCCCAAGTCACATTTCCTCATAAGGCTCCTCCTGGCTTTTTGGAGATGGGGTGCTAGTCTGCAGCCTCAGTGTCTAGCTAGTGCCTGACGCTGGAGGTGAGGCCCTGTTCCAGGTACTGGCTGGGTGTTCTGTCAAGACCTCGTCTACTCTGAATTCTTTGTTGTCACAACTAGATCTGAGCACCAAGTACATTCAAAGCCAAGCTGCCAAGGAGGGTTGTCTGCTTGCTTTTTCCTTTTCTTGCTTTGTTGGGAGGGCCGCATTGTGCCAGTCACTCACCTGGTCCTTGCCCCTTCCCCGCTTGCTCTTCTAGGAGTTCATTCAAAAGTGCCTGCAGCCTGAGCCCACGCAGAGACCCACCGCCAGAGAGCTTTTGTTCCACCCGGCACTGTTTGAAGTGCCCTCGCTTAAACTCCTTGCTGCTCACTGCATCGTGGGACACCAACGTGAGTTGTGCCTAAAGCAGACTCTGGAGCTTTTAACGGGAGCATGCACCATTGTTGTCTTCTTATGGGGTTCTTACCTTTGGCCAGATTCCCAACCTTTATCTGACCCTGTTTCCTGCCTTTCCCTCCATCCTAGAGGTTGGGTTCCTAGTCTTGCGGCCTCCCTTTATACGTTTTACCTTTGGACCCCTTTGAATATTTAGAAACACTGACACAAGAAGCTAATCTGACTTAACATATTGTATAATCACCAGAACAATCACTTCACTTATTTGGGGGGTGGGGTGGGCTTTTTGGTCATCTGACAGTGCTCAGGGGTTACTCCTGGCAGGCCTGGAGGACCATATGGGATGCCGGAAATCAAACCGGTATCCGTCTGGGGTTGGCTGCGTGCTATCACTCCGGGCCCTCCACTTTTTTTTTTTTCGGTCCAGAGTCTTGACAACTCAATATGAGTTCTTAACCAGTGATGATTATGCTGTGAAACATGGTATTGTCTCTCTCCATAACTTCCCATTCATCATGCCTCCAGACATGATCCCAGAGAATGCTTTGGAGGAGATCACCAAAAACATGGACACCAGTGCTATACTGGCTGAGATCCCTGCAGGTCCGGGAAGAGAACCGGTTCAGACTCTGTGAGTAACTGTGTGGAGAGGCAGGCCCACTCCTGAGTCCTGTCTCCACTGTCTGCCAACAGCGGGGCTGCTCTTCCTGTCTCCTTTGCCCATCCTTCTCCTCTCCTCTCCTCCAGGTACTCTCAGTCGCCAGCTCTGGAATTGGATAAATTCCTTGAAGATGTCCGGTGAGGAAGTGCTTTCAAGAAAGGCAGCGGGGTGGGTGTCCTTGTACATGTGCTAATCTCAGGCGGCCTCTGGCATCTCCCTCTAGGAATGGCATCTATCCCCTGACGGCCTTTGGGCTGCCTAGGCCACAGCAGCCACAGCAAGAGGAGGTGACCTCACCTGTGGTGCCCCCCTCTGTCAAGACCCCAACACCTGAGCCAGCTGAGGTGGAGACCCGCAAGGTGAGTCTGGAGATGCCAGGTCCTAGTGGGCGGAGGCTGGCAGCCCAAGCAAGGGGCGGTCCTTAAAATTGGTGGCCAATTCTGCTCCTTTTGGCCGCACTTGGCGGTGCTCAGGGCTTATTCTGGACTCTGCTCTCAGGAATCTCTCCTGGTGGGGGTTGGTGGAAAATTTGGGGTGTCAGGGACTGAACCTGGGACAGCTGTTTTTGAAGGGCAAGTACCCTACCTGTTTTATTGCTCTGGCCCCCAGAGTATGGCTTTTTGTTTTTTAAATGCTTCCATGGGGCTGAATTTTATTTAGATCTGGGACAGTTAACATCTTCGGCTTTACAAGCATCAACAGCTGTTTTACAGTGGAAGGTGCAGAGGGGGAATCTTCTTTCAGGTTGGAGCACTTTTAATTGTTGCCTGTGACCATGATGGGAATCACTGTTTAGAGACTGGAGGGACGGTATTAGGGGTGCGGTGGCTGACCCAAGAGCACTGCCTAAGCCGCCACATCAGACACCACAGAGCCAGGACTAAGCCCTGAGCACAGTGGAGTTGGCCCCCAAGAGCCTGTCCAAAAACAGAAGAGAAGCAGTGCTTTCGAGAGGACCGTTGTTGCTCTCTTGAAGTTATGGGTGCAGCTGGGCTCTTAGGGTGTCACAGCTTGCCCCATGGCCTGTCCTCTCCTCAGGTGGTGCTGATGCAGTGCAACATCGAGTCCGTGGAGGAGGGTGTGAGGCACCACGTAAGGTTCAGGGCTGCACCATTGGGCGGGTGGCTGGCCAGGGAACTGGACTCTGTTTTCTGAGTGTCTTGTTCTCCAGCTGACGCTTCTACTGAAGTTGGAGGACAAACTGAACCGACACCTGAGCTGTGACCTGATGCCCAGTGAGTCACCTCTTCCAGGAGCCTTATCTGGGAGGGCCAGGCGGGTGTGGTGACAGGCAGTGGCACCAGGGTGGGTGGAGGCCTCCCTCCCTCTGTCTCAGCCCCTCATGCCCTGCGTGTCACCCACCAGACGAGAACATCCCCGAGTTGGCCGCCGAGCTGGTCCAGCTGGGCTTCATCAGTGAGGTGAATTGCAGCCCTGGGCCACCCCATCCCGGTCCCCCTCCCCATCCCACTCCTGCCTTGGCTTCGCATCACGGGACCTTCTCCCCCAGGCTGACCAGAGCCGCCTGACCTCTCTGCTCGAGGAGACCCTGAACAAATTCAATTTTGCCCGGAACAACACCCTCAACTCGGCGGCCGTCAGCGTCTCCTCCTAGAGCTGGCTCGGCCAGGCCCTCCACTCCGCTGCGGCCGCCCAGCCCAGCCCTCCCTCTCCCCAGTCAGTATTACCCCATGAGGGCCCCCTCCTCCTCGTTCAGGAGGGCTCAGGGGCCGCCTGGTTCTGAGCATCACTCTGCTGCCCCTCCGCCTCGCCTCCCCTCTGCACTTTGTTTACTTGTTTTGCACAGACACGGGCCTGGGCCTTCTCACTCAGCAGCCGCCTTCGCCTTCTAGCAGGGACCCCTGCCCGGGCGGCCCTGACTGGCGGCCAGATGCCGGGCGGAGAGGAGCAGAGCGGGGAGGGTTGGAGAGGAGGGTGGTGCTGCCGTGGTGGCCCTTGGGAGGGGGGCCGTGCGATTCGCCTCAGTTGCTGCTGTAATAAAGATCTACTTTTTGCTAAACGCTGGCGTGGCGTGGTGTGTTGGGCGCCGTGGCCGCCAGGGGACGCGGTGGGGCCGGGCCGGGCCGAGCTGGGGCAGGGCAGGCCGGGGCGGGGCCAGGACAGGTGGGCCCAGGTGGAGCTGCCGGTTGGCGGCGGCGGCGGCGGCGCGGAGGGAAGCGGGATGAGGAGCTGCCGCCTCTGCACGTTCGGTAACGCCGGCCCGCGGGCCCCTCTCCCCAGCCCTGGGGTCCGGGTCCGGGGCGGCCGCCTGGCGCTCCCGCTTGGAGCTGCCCGGCTCAGGCGCGCCCGTGCTTTGCAGACGCGGCCCGGGGCCCGCGGCGGCTCATGCGCGTGGGGCTGGCGCTGCTGCTGCTGGGCCACCTGAACCTGCTGCTGGGCGCCGTGCTGCACGGGACGGTCCTGCGGCACGTGGCCGACCCCCGCGGCGCCGTCACGGCCGAGTACGCCACCGCCAACGTCATCTCCGTGGGCTCGGGGCTGCTGAGCGCGTCCGTGGGGCTCGTGGCCCTCCTGGCGTCCCGGAACCTCCGCCGCGCGCCGCTGGTGAGTCCGCCCCGTCCCGTCCCTTCCCGTGCCCGGGGCCGGGCCTGTCCTGGGGGGCCGGGGGTGGGCCCCTCCGAGAGCCGGGCTCACCGCTTGTCCGCCCGCCCGCTCGCCGCCAGCACTGGGCCCTGCTGGGCGTGGCGCTGGCCAACCTGCTGCTGTCGGCCGCCTGCTCCCTGGGCCTCCTGCTCGCCGTGGCCCTCACCGTGGCCAACGGAGGCCGCCGGCTCGTCGCCGACTGCCACTCGGGCGCACCGAGCCCCGGGCTGCCGGCCCCGGGCCCCGCGCGGGCCGACTGCCCTTTCGACCCCACGCGCATCTACGTGAGTGCCCGCCCTCGCCTCGCCTCGCCCCGGGGTTCCCCTCCGGGCCCCGCCCAGGCCCCCCACCAACTGCCTCCTCGCCCCGCCAGGACACGGCCATGGCCCTCTGGATCCCCTCCCTGCTCATGTCGGCCGCCGAGGCGGCATTGTCCGGCTACTGCTGCGTGGCGGCCCTCACTCTCCGCGGGGTTGGGCCCTGCCGGCAGGAAGCGCTGCAGGGCCAGGTAAGGGGGACCAGGGGGGTCGCGTCCCACTCAGGCAGGCCGGGCTGGGTCCCAGTCGAGGCCGGAGCGGACCAACTCTGAGCCGCCTCTCTGCAGCTGACGGAGCTGGAGCCGCCCAACTGGAGACAGCAGGAGGACGCGCAGCTCCTGGATCAACCTCGAGAAACCCAGCCGGTGCAGAAAAACTGGGCTTAGCACAGGGTAGGAAGCGCCGTGCACAGATCCGGCCTTCCCAGCCCGGTCCTCTCCTCGTCAGGCAGGTGCTGAACCGAGGCTCCTTCCACGGGCGGGGGTCTCCTCTTACCCTCAGGATGACACAGATGATTGTAATAAAGATCTTTTTTTTTTTTTTTTTTTTTTCCTACATGATTCGGAGTCCTGGAGTCCTGGGGGGAAAGGGCTCCACCGGGCTGGGGCGTTGGGGGCTGGATCACAGCGCACAGCGGTCTCAGTCACTCATGTGCCTTTAATTCGGGAGAGAACCCGGGCTCTTTACTGGAAGGAGAAGCTGGTGCTGGGCAGCCCTCCACACCACTGGCTGATGAACTTGAGCACGTCCTGGCACACCGGGCTGTGGGAGGTCTGAAAGCACAGGAGGCGTCAGAGAAGAGCAGCCCTGCTGCAAATCTTAGCTCTGGGGCCTCGGGTCAGGGTGCAAGGTGCAAGGGTAGGGCAGATGCTTTGCATGGTGCCAACCCGGGTTCCATTCTCAGCATCCTATTTAGTCCCCTGAGCACTGCTGGGTGTGGTCTCCACACCCCAATAGATAAAAACGACTCTGCTCTTTGAGCACTCTGAGCAAGGCCGTGCTCCCCTCCATCCCAATGTTTCACATCAGGGTCCGCCACCCCGTCCTCTGAGTATCCCTCTCACCTTGATAGCCATTAGGAACTTATTCCAGTTGTCCTTGTTGGCTGCCTTCCCAGGCCGCTTAAATTCAATTTTGTTCCTTAAAATAGGGTATCCTATGAAGAGGAATTGAGCCTGAAGGGCTGTACCCTCGAGCAATGGGGGCACAGAGCAAAAGCAGGAGGTGCTTGTCTCCTCTCCCCTCCCTTCCCCAGGTACAAGGGGACAGGAGGTGTGGGGATCCCTGACCTGTTATGAGGCAGGGCAGGGATCGCACGCCAGTGCTCGCAGCTACCAGGGAAGCCTCATAGGCACCGCGCTCATCCCGAGGCAGAACCTGCTCCAGCCGCTGGTCCATGGACACCGTGAGCACCCAGTCCCGGACCTCTTCTCTCTCGGCCTCCTGGGGATGAGGGGAAGCTGCAGCCTCGGGCAGGGCAGGGAACTATGGGGAGGAAATGGGGGTGCCGAGGACCTCATCCTGGGTTCACCCCTTCACTCACAAGTGCTCCTCCTTGGACTGCCTCTGCCTCTGCCCGGGAAGGGACAGTGAGGGCTGAGGGCCACAGAAACTGCGGCACAGAATGGGACCGGCCCAAACACCTCCAATCCTGCCCTTACCGGCACGTGCTGTTTGTCGGGAAGGGGCACCTCGAAGGGAATGTCTGTGTCCTGGAAGTCAGAGTGATCCAAGCTGTCCAATGTCCCTTCCTCGATGGCCTGCGGTGGGGTGGGAATTGTGAGATAGGCAGAGTTCGGGCAGCCCTTGCCATGGACACCACTCATCCCCCCACTCACATAGGTCAGATCCAGGAATCGGTTGAGGAAGATGAAGGCCATGTTCTCCCAGCCGACGGCCTGCAGCACAGAGGTGGAATGGGGGGAGGGCATGAAGGAAAATGACAGCCCCACACATCACCCGAGCAGCTGGCCTCTCCCTCAGAGACCCCTAAACTCATCAGGCCCAGAGCCTCCTCAGAAAAAGGCTCAGTGCCCTGCTGGGACCAACACTTCCGTAACCAATAAGGCCTTGTGCCCACCAAGCACACCCCAGGGTACTGGCGCCTACCCCCATGGCCTGGGGGTGCGACCACACTTGGGGCAACTGTGTAGCTCTGCCTAAACTTGCATGCAGTCTGTCTCCTGGTCCCGGGACTTCTTTGTTACCTGCTTCCTGCTCACCTTGGATGCCATGCCAGCTTCATAGAAGGCCTTGTCTGCAGGGAGCAGCTGCGTGTGTCGCAAGAGCGAAACAGAAAGCCTGGCAGCCACGGTTTCCTAAAGGGCAGAGTCAGCGCCGTGGGGCATAGAGCAGTTGCCCTGCACAAACAGGTTCCCCCACCTCCACCCATTTCTGCAGGACATGCACGCACGTGCGGACACTCAGTACTAGAGTCCACACATACTGGGACTCTTGATCTGGGGCCTAGGGTCTCTCTCTCACCACTCTCAGAGTATTGTGATCTGGGCACTACAGTGGCTGAACTACCAGGCCAATGAGCTGCTAACTAGAGCAGCCAGAGCCAGAAAACTACCCGATGTGAAACTGCTCTGAGTCTCAAGCACTTCTGGGTCTTCTTTTTTCTTCCTGCACCAAAGCATTGGGTCTATAGTATTTCTATTTTTGTTGTTGTTGTTTGTTTTGGGGCCATACCTGGTAGTGCTCAGGGCTGACTCCTGGCTCTGTGCTCAGAAGTCACTTCTGTTTAGGGACTAATTTGTGGTGCTGGGGATCAAACCTGGGTTGGCTGCATGTCAGGCAAGTGTCCTATCCGCTGTTCTCATGCTCCTATATTATGGTTTTTTTTTTTTTTTTTGGTTTGTTTTTGTTTTTGGGTCACACCTATCAGTGCTCAGGGGTTACTTCTGGCTCTGCACTCAGAAATTGCTCCTGGCAGGCAGGAGACCATATGGGATGCTGGGGATTGAACCTGGGTCTGTCCTGAGTCATCTGCACACAAGGCAAATGCCCTAGCACTGTGCTATCACTTTGGCCCTTCTATATTCTTTCTTTTGTTTTTGTTTTTGTTTTTGGGTCACATCCGGCAGCGCTCAGGGGTTACTCCTGGCAGGCTCAGGGGACCATATGGGATGCCAGGATTCGAAACACCATCCTTCAGTACAGGGCAAATGCCTTCCCTCCATGCTATCTCTCCGGCCTCCTATATTATTTCTAAGTTTCCATCCATTGCTAGAAATGGATAATCCAAGTCCATGAGTATACATAATACATTCTACCAGAAGTGAGCCTGAAGTTGATAACTGAAGTCAAGGATTTTAAATGGAGTTTTTTGGAGAGTTTGTATTGTTTTTGGGCTACAACTAGCTGTACTAAGGGCTTACTCCTGGCTGTATGCTCAGGAATCATTACTGGGGGATCATAAGAGATGCTGCAGAATTGAACTAGGGACTGTGATGTGCAAGGCAATGCCCTGCCTGCTATACTATTGCTTGCTCCAGGTCCTAAATGTTTAAACACAATCAGGTTTAAGAAGAAACTCCTGGGCCCGGAGAGATAGCACAGCAGTGTTTGCCTTGCAAGCAGCCGATCCAGGACCAAAGGTGGTTGGTTCGAATCCCGGTGTCCCATATGGTCCCCTGTGCCTGCCAGGAGCTATTTCTGAGCAGACAGCCAGGAGTAACCCCTGAGCACCGCCGGGTGTGGCCTAAAAACCAAAAAAAAAAAAGAAAAAAGAGAGAAGAAACTCCTCTCAGCAAGGTCAAAGATATATTTGAGGGAACTGGAGTCATAGTCCAGAAGTAGGGCACTTGCCTTGCATGTGGCTGACCCAGGTTTAATTCCATATGGTCTCCCAAGCACAGCCAGGAATAGATCCTGAGTATAGGGCCAGGAGTAACCAACCCCTTAGCATTGCTGGGTGTAGCCCCCAAAATAATAATGAATTTGACGGGCTGGAGCACTGGGACAGGGAGAAGGTATTTGTCCTTCGTGTGACTAGTCCTGGTGAGACCCCTGGCTTTGTATTTGGTTTTTCTGAGCAGACCTAGGAATTGTCTTGAGTACCTCTGAGTGTGGTACTCAACCCCCCAACTAGATAGATATAAAGATGTATTGGAGGATGAGAGAGATGTAAGAGGGATTGGGTCAATAGACTGAGAACATGCTTTGAAAGCAAGAACCAGGGGTTCAATCCCAGCACCATATGGTCCCCAGAGTCTGGCTGAAAGTGTCACTTCAGCACCATCAAGTAGGACCCCAGAATTCAAAACAAACCAAAGATGAACTATCTGGACCTAGGAGAGGGGGAGAGGAGAAGTCACCAAGCTTGAGATCTGGCACTCTGATACATCCACAGGGCAGGGTCCCCCAGCCTTCCCCAGGCTTCTGCAGCGCCCCCAGCCTTACCAGGGCCTTGACACTCTGGGCTGCGGAGCGAGTGGCATAGTAGTGGGCAATCAGCAGCATCGTCTCAAACTCCTCGTGGGCTGCGGAGTTGGCCTCTGAGGAATTCGCCAGGTTCTCACACTAGAGCAGGGAGGGAGAGTCAGGCAGCTGTGGCCGGGCCAGTGGGGGGCCGCAGGGAGCCCTCCTGGCTGCTTCCTCACCAGGTTGAAGAGGACATCGCGCAGGTCGGCCCAGCTGTGGTAGGCCTCAGCGCTGTTGCTCCCGGGCGAGCTCACCATGTCGGTGAAGATCCTCTTGTAGATGTTGAAGTTCTGGAGGGGAGGAAGGGAGCGGGGTGAGAGGGGACAGTGCGGGGATGGGCCAGGGGCAGGGACCAAGGGATGGAGAAGCAGCAGCAGCAACATGTTGGGCTTTTCCGGGGAAGAGAGAAGAGCAGCCTCTCACAGCTTCACGCCAGCGGCACAGCGCGGCCCTGCTCCGGACCCAAGGGGGTTGGGGTGCTCTCAGACTGCCTGGGTGGGGTTGGAGCAATAGCGCAGTGGTAGGGCGTTTGCCTTGAATGCAGCTGAGCAGGATGGACTTAGGTTTGATCCCCGGTGTCCCACATGGTCCCCAAGCCTGCCAGGAGCGATTTCTGAGCACAGAGCCAGGAGTTACCCGAGTGCCACCAGGTGTGGCTCCAAAACGCTCCCCCCAAAAAGACTGCCCTGGGTGCTGCAGGACTCCTAGAGGTGGGGGTTGTCTCTGGCGTTGGAGCTCTCTGAGACACTTTCTGGGAGGATGGACAGGGTGCGAGGAAGGAAGGAGGCGGCCCCGAGACAGGCTGGTACCTGGGAGTTGGCAGGGGCTCCATGCTGCACATACAGCGCCAGGGCCTGGGCACAGTCGCCCTCTCGGATCAAGTGAGTCGCGTACAAAGCCACGTATTTGTGCAGAATCTTGTAGTTCTGGCCGGGGAGGGAGGGGAGAGCAGGGTGGCAGGGGATGGTGGTGATATGGGGCCCGGGATTTGGCACAGGGGTAAAGCCAGGCCCTGTGTGTGGGCCTCCGACCATCCGACCCCAACTTTGGAGGTGGGAGAGCAGTGCTGGGAGGGTCCCGGGGCTTCCGATGCTCTGGGGCAGGCACAGAGGAGGAAGCGCATGCATACCTGCCGGGTGGCGGTTTCCATGCATTTGTCCCACTGGCCTTGCTCCACGTACAGATCCAGCGCGGCCACCACGTCCACGCTCACCAGCTGTGGGCACGGCAAAGGGAACGTCACCGCGGGCACAGCGGAGGGGCTGGTTGCGGGTGCTCAGCTGTTGCTGACTCACCGAGTCCACCTTGCCCTGGTTCTTGAGGAATTCCTTGTAGTGCTGGTCCACGTAGTCTTCGTACCGGGAATCCAGCTCCTTGGCCACGCGCTTGGCCTTGCTCCAGTCCTCGCCTTCCATCAAAGCATCGATGGCCTCTTTGACCAAGTTCAGGTTCAGAAAGAGCTCCGCAGCCTAGTGGGGGCATGCAGGAGAGGGGTCTCTGGTCTCAGGCCTGCCAACATGCCGCCTCTCACCCCTTCCTGGGCATCCTGCCACCGACCCTCCCTTCTCTATATATAGATTTTTCACTTTATTTTCTGTTTTCTGTTCTGTTTTCAGGTTACATCCTGCTGTGCTCAGGGGTTAGTCCTGGCAGGCTCAGGGACCCTATGGGATGCTGGGGGAATTGAACCCAGTCGGCCGCATGCGAGGCACAGCCCTCTCTGCTGTGCTATATCGCTCTGGCCCCAATTCTTCTTTGCCTTTCATCCATCTCTTTCTCTCCGGCCCCAATTCTTCTTTTCTTTTTTGGGCCACAGCTGGTGACACTCAGGGACGATTACTGGTTATATGCTCAGAAATTGTTCCTGGCTTGGGGGACCATCTGGAACGCTGGGGGATCGAACCTCGGTCTATCCTAAGTTAGTGCATGCAAGGCAAACGCCCTATCGCTTGTGCCATCGCTCTGGCCCCTCTTCGCTTACAGCACCGTGCTTCCCAATGCCAATCAGCTGCGGCCCCACGGCCTGAACTACTTCCAGACTTCGCTGGGAGGGCAGGAACTTGATGGCGAGTTCTGCGGCCTGGGTGGGTAGAGGAGAGCGATGATGAGACAAACATGGCCCCTTGGAGCCTGTCCCCCTTCCCACAGCTGCCAGCTCCCTCTTGCCCCTTCCGCCAGCCCTGTGAAAGGCCTGTCTCCCCAGCGAGTCTTTATCACCAGGTTTCAGTGGGCTTCCCTGCCAGTGCTGTGGTGCTGGGTTCCCTCCAATTCCAGGCTCAGCTGTACAAATCTTGCAGTTCAGGGCTTAGATTTCCCAGTGCTGAGAGTCATCAGGGTCCTACCAGGCATAACTTGGGGTAATGTGTATGGGGGATTCATGTGGTGCTGGGGATCACATGCAGACACGTGCCCCCTCCTGATTGCCTGGCTCCTGTTTGAGCCTTTAAAGGTCCCCAGAAGCATTTGCAGGCAACTTGCATACTGTTGGAGGTCACTGTCTGTGCTGGTTTCGTAGCCCACTGGCCTCTCCAGACCTTTTTTTTTTTTTTTTTTTTTGGTTTAGGGTCATACCCTGCAGCGCTCAGGGGTTACTCCTGGCAGACACTGGGGACCATATGGGATGCCAGGAATCGAACCACCATTACTTCTGGGTTGGCTGTGTGCAAGGCAAAATGCCCTACTGTTGTGCTATCTCTCAGGCCCCTTTCTAGACCTTCATCACTAACTTCTTGGTGACATGAAGTAAAGAAGCTTGAACAGAACTCCTGGGGACTCAGGGACCATCCATGGTGTTTATTTTCTGGGCCTCAGAAAATAATCATCATGTCCAAGAATGACATCTAGTGGGTTTAGATTAGCCTCTGTCGACAGAGGCCACACACCCTCTGATGGCTGGTCCCAACTGAGATGTGCTGCGCCCTCAGATCCACCCACATCCAAAGGGTTAGTCTAGCAAAAGGACCAGGAAATTTGTGAGAGATGGAATGATTCTGCTCACTTGTGTCCTGGGGCCACATCTGGGGGACTCACGGGGCCACCTCTGGCATGCTGCCGGGGACATGTTGAAGGGGTGTCACTCCTGGAGGTGTCTGGGATGTTACCCAGGACTTCTACATTCAAAGCCTACGCTCTGCCTGTTGAGCCTCTCCTGCCCCACGGCCATGTTTTCTTTCCTTGGGAAACAGCTTCACCATGTAGGTGCAGGTAGCTGGCCGCCACCTTCTCAGGGCCAGTGGCATCATCAGAACCACCCCATGGGCCCAGAGCCAGGCAGGCAGCTGCTCGGGATCCTTGTGGAGAGATGCTGACTCAGGCCAAGCCTGAGCCTCTTCCAATGCCATCCCTTGACCTTTTAGGAGATGCCAGTGTATGACTTGAGACAACGGCAGGAAATGTGGCCACCATCACGACACACTATAGGAGGCCGAGACATTGCCCTCCACTCCTCCAACCTCCAACAACACTCTCATTCCTGACTGGATCCTCCCCAGCAGCTCCAAGTTTCTCATTCCCTGCCTCCAAGTGCCCAAGCATCCTGCCCATTAAGATTTTGCAATGTGAACGTAGTCCATCAAACAGGCCTGGCTTTTCTTCAGGCCTCCCCAAATGCTCCACCAGACACCAAATCTCCCCTTGCTTCAGCTTTCCACATCTTAACTAGTGGCCTCATTCCCTCTTGCAGCCGCTCTTTTCCCGGCCCAGGTCCTAGAGAAGGAGAGTTGGGCTGGGGTGGTGGTGATGGTGGGGGGTGTCCTACCTTCATCCAGCACTTCTCCACCAGGCCACTGCTGTTGCCGGTGTCCCGCACCTTGAGGTAGCAGTCCACGGCGCGGCTGTACTCGGCTGCCTGCTCCCACTGGCGTGCCTGCTCCACCAGCCCCTCCATGCCCCTGCGGAGAGGGTGCCAGTCACCCCCTGGTTGGTGCCTCCCCCCACCCCCACCTGCCCAGTCCAGCGCTGGCTGCTGCCCACCTGGCACCCTTCTTGGCCGCCTCCTGCTCGTATTCCTGCTGCAGGGCCTCCAGCTGCCCTGGCACGTAGTCTTTGCAGATGCGCAGTGCCTCACTCCACAGCCCGGCCTCCTGCACCCCAGAAGGGCCTCAGTCTCTCCCCTCACTTCAGGGCTCTCCTCCCCGTGCTTGCCCCATCTCCCAGGCCAACCCTGGGGTCCTTATGTTGCAGCTGTGGGTGTCCCCCCAAACCCACCTTGACCCCGGAGCCCCACCTTGTAGTAACTGAGGGCCAGGCCGGGTCTCTGCGCCCGCAGTAGCAAGGCCTCTGCTTTCTGGAAATCCTTCTCCTCCAAGGCCCCCCGAGCCTGGCCCACCAGCACCTCGGTCACACTGTTGGGATCATGAGCCTCGGCCACCCGCTGAGCCGCCTCCCAGTCCTGGTTATGGACAAACCTGTGCACAGAGGGGAGCATGGGGAGATGAGTAGGGGGCTGGGCCAGGAGAAGGACTGGAGGAAGGAAGGATTTGGGGCTGTGTGGGCTGGCTGGGCGGAGGAATGCAGGGGCTCACATGAGGACGGCTTCCTTGGGTTTCCCAGCCCTGATGAACTCAGCTTCAGCCTCTTCAAATTTGCCCTGAGAGGAAAAAAAGAGCCCCAGGCGGATGGTGGAGAGAGAAGGCCTGGCAGCTGGAAGGGTTCGGGGAGCTTAGGGCCAGAGGCACTGGGAAGGGGTTGGGATGTTTAGGGTCAGGGGCACTGGGAGGGGCCAGTACCTCATCCTCCAGGTACATGGCATAGCGCAGGTGAATTTCGGGGGTTTTGTGCTTCAGGGCCAGCCGAGCGAGCTCGAATGCAAATTCAAAGGAGCTGGAATGGAAGGCGCAGAAAAAGTCCACACTTGGGTTTGGGAGGTACTCCAGCAGAAGGCCGCTTGCCTAGCATGAAGCCTGACCAGGAGTAAGTCCTGAGCACAGCCAAGTGTAGCCCCAAACAAAAAACCCAACCAAAGGGGTTTGGGAAACAGACAAACCAAAGACAGAAGAAAAAGAAACAGCAGCCTCAACCTGCTGACCACAGACTTTGCTTGCAGGCCCCCGAGGGTTTGCCCCTGGCACTGCATGGCCCCCTGAGCACTGCCAGGAGCGACCTGTGAGGTCAGAGTTGAGAGTAGTCAAGGCCACCCTCACCACCATGACACCGTCAGATTTGATCCCAAAATCAAAATGAAAAGTTTTCTGCCACAGGCCAGGCTAAGACAGTGGCAGTACACAGGACTTCCATGTGGAAGAGCCGGGTTCCACCCTGTGAGCAAACAGAAACCTTCTATATATGATGAAAAGTATAAGAGGAAAGGAAAAATGAAGGTGAGAAAGAAAGAAAAAACAGCAAAGGCAGGTATGGGGGGTAGGGAAGAAAGGGACCAAGAAAGAAAACCAGAAAAGTGGGCTTGAGCGATAGCACAGCAGGTAGGATGTTTGTCTTGCACACAGCTGACCCGGGTTTTATTCCCCAAGTACCACCAGGAATGATTTCTGAGTAAGTCCTGAGCACAGCCAGGTGTGGGCCCGAACCAAACCCAACCAATGGGGAAAAAAAAAACAAACAAACAGACAAACCAAAGAGAGAAGAAAAAGAAACAGGAGTAATCCCTGAGCACCACTGGATGTAAAAAAACAACAACAACAACAACCAAAAAACCAAAACCAAAACAACAACAACAACAACAAAAAGAAAACCAGAAAAGCAAATCAGTTCTTCTCTACTGGAGGAAAACCCAGCAACCAAGCAGCCAAAGAGACAGAGAAGCTTAGAGGGGTGGCAAGGGTCGGTCACTAGTGGCCCACCCCACCCCCAAACCACAGCTCACAGGAGCCCCTCAGAGAAGACCCTCAATGGCCACTGCAGCATCTGCCTTTTGCATTACAGGGGAGTCAGCCACAGGTTAGCAGGCCTTCATCCTAAAGAGCCCCCTCTTCTCGGGACAGGTCAGTGGCCCAGAGAGGCAGGGTGCTGTGCTCCCCGGGACACCAGCAGTCACCCCACTCTTGCCTCTCAGTCGGCTTCTCTAGGGCTCCCTCTGTGCCATGCTGCCTGTGTCCTGCCTCAGCTTTTGCTCCTGTCACAATTTCCCCCTTTTATTTCTTTGTGGGAGGGGGCCTTTGAGCCATACCCAGCAGTGCTCAGGGGTTGCTCTGGCTCTACACTCAGAAATCACTCCTGGCAGGTTCGGGATCAAACCTGGGTCGGCTTTGTGCAAGCCAACACTCTCCCTGCTGAGCTATTGTTCTGGCCAATATTTGCAACTGCTTTAGAGCCACATGTCCACTTGCTCTCTGCTCTCTCTCCCCCCACTTTTGGCAGGCGAGAATTCTACCATTGCACTCTACCCATGCACTCTCCCCACTTTTGGAAACAGGTGCCTGGGGCCTCACCAGTTGTCAGCAGCATGGTCCACGGCAGCCTCCAGGAGCCCCAGCTTGTTGAGCAGTCTGACGGCGGCCTCCCCACCCAGGCTCTTGGCCCACAGATAGGCCACGTGTTTGTGGGCATTAGCTCCACCATGAGTCTTGGCTACCTGTGAAGAAAGTCACTGTTTGAGGGCCACATCTGGTGATGCTCAGAGCTTACACCTGACTCTGTACTCAAGAATCACTCCTGGGGTCGGCGAGGTGGCGCTAGAGGTAAGGTGTCTGCCTTGCAAGCGCTAGCCAAGGAAAGACACGGTTCGATCCCCCAGCGTCCCATATGGTCCCCTCAAGCCAGGGGCAATTTCTGAACACTTAGCCAGGAGTAACCCCTGAGCATCAAACGAGTGTGGCCCCCAAAACAAAAAACAAACAATCACTCACTCCTGGCAGTGCTTAGACGACCATATGGAGTGATGGGGGTTAAAATGTAACTGGCCGGGGCCGGCGAGGTGGCGCTAGAGGTAAGTGTCTGCCTTGCAAGCGCTAGCCAAGGAAAGGACCACGGTTCGATCCCCCGGCGTCCCATATGGTCCCCCCAAGCCAGGGGCAATTTCTGAGTGCATAGCCAGGAGTAACCCCTGAGCATCTAACGGGTATGGCCCGAAAAACCAAAAAAAAAAAAAAAATGTAACTGGCCATTGGGGCCAGAGAAATAGCACAGTGGTGTTTGCTTTGCAAGCAGCCAATCCAGGACCAAAAGTGGTTGGTTCGAATCCCAGTGTCCCATATGGTCCCCAGTGCCTGCCAGGAGCTATTTCTGAGCAGACAGCCAGGAGTAACCCCTGAGCACTGCTGGGTGTGGCCCAAAAACAAAAACAAAAACAAAGACACCAAAAATAGACACTTACAGCAGGGAGGGAAGAAAGGGCCAGACTGACAGCAGGGCCAACTAGGCACTAGGCCAACTAGGGCATGTGGCCAACTAGAGTTTGATCTCCAGTACCCCATATGGTTCCCCAAGAATTGCCAAGAATAATTCCTGAGTGCATGGGGGCTGGAGCAATAGCACAGTGGGTAGGGCATTTGCCTTTATGGAGCAAACCAGGGTTTGATCCCTGGCATCCCATACAGTCACTCGAGCTCTGCTAGGAATAACTTCTGAGTGCACAAGCAGGAGTAACTCCTGAGCACCGCCAGGTGTGGCCCCCCCCAAAAAAATTCCCGAGTGCAGAGAAAAGAAGAACCCCTCACTGATCCCCAATTGGAGCAAGGTCAATATTATAGCAGGTAGGGTGCTTGCCTTGATGAGGCTGACCAAGGTTCAATTCCCTGCATCTCATATGGTCCCTAAGCACCAGTAGGAATTAACTCCTGAAAGCAAAGCCAGAAGTAGCCCTTGAGCACTGCCAGGTGTGGCCCCAAAACAAAACACAAAACCCTGAGTATGGCCCAAAAAGGGCTGGAAAGATGCTCCAAGGGCTGAGCACAGACTTTCACACAGGAGGCCCAGGTCCCAATGCTAGCACTATGGGCCCCAGTACCCCTGGGAGCTCAGAGCACAGAGCCACAAGTGACCCCACCCCCAAACAAACAGGTGGTCAAGGAAGTGGGAGGGATGTGCTCTCACCCGGTAAGCTTCCTCCCAAAGCCCGTTGGACCGGAACATGCTGACGGTCGCCTTCCACTCCTGGGCCTGCAGGTAATGATACTCGGCCTCCTGCAGGCGACCCTCGGCCTCCAGCTCCTGCGGGAAGGAGGTCAGCTGGGGAGGGGGCCGGGAAGCGGGGTGGGTGGAGGACGGGCTGGCAGGACTCCAGGGCTCACCTTGCCCAGGTGCAGGTGAGTGTCGCTGAGGAGGTCGGGGTGGTGCTTCCCGACCAGGCGGATCATGTCGTCGTACAACTTGTGCTTCTTGAACATGGTGATGGCGAGGTCCGGCTCCTCCACCATCACGTAGAGCCTGGCCCAGGAGAAGAGAGGAGGATGGAGCGAGAAAGTGCAGGGGGGTCACAAGACCTCCCACGACGCCCTGCATCTTGCCACACTCACCTCTCGGCCCTCGCGGTACTTGCCCTGTTTCTCCAGCTCCTGGGCCTGAGTGATGTACAGCACAGACACCTCCTCGGGCCTCATGCACTTCAGCGCCAGCTGTGGGCACACAGCGGAGGGAGGGTCTCAGCGAAGGTGCTAAGCCCAGTCTGTCAGCCCAGGAGGTGTGGTGGGGATGGATTCAAGGGACAGCCAGACTCATGCTCTAGGCAGGAGGTGCTCAGGGGCCCGCTGCCAGCCTTTTTCCAGGAGTGAGCACAAGAGGGAAGGGCCCAAGATGAGCAGTTTAGGGGGTGCATTTCAGGGTTCCCCGCTCTCAAACCCTTGCTCTGCTGTGAGGGCTTTGGCAGAGATGCCCAGACTCGCTGGGGCCCCCTCTTCCTCATCTCCTTGGGAATCCTTGGAAAGGAGGTGGGTGATCAGAGGCAAAGTGGAGACAGGCGGTGCCTGGAGCCCGGAACCTGCCTTGTGGGCCTGCTCCCAGCGGCCAGCTTGCGTGTACATGTCGATGGCATCTTTGGTGCGGTCGCCTTTCGTGTACAGCTCCTCTGCGATCTGCGGGCGAGAGGCGGATGTGGAGGGTCAGAGCAAGAGAGCTACAGGGATTGGAGGAGGGAGGTTGAGTCCGGGCACAGTGGACACCACTCGGCGAAAAAAAGCACAAAAAGATAGAGTCGCATGGTTCATTGCTTCACAAGGATGGATCTGGAGTGTGATGCTAGCGGAGTCAGAGGAAGCCCCTCCCCAGATGCCTTGCACGGGGCTTCAATTCTCAGTATTCCATGTGGTTCCCCAAACCCCTCTAGGAGTAACTCCTCAGCACAGAGCTAGGGGAGTAATCCCTGAACATCTCCAGGTATAGACCAACACTCTTCAAACCAAAACAGAAACCCAAATACCTTTGTAACTTTGTAATTCACAATGATTCAATTAAAAAAAGAAAAGGGAAATATAAAAAATGAAAAAAAAGATCAGGCCTCAGGGAAGGAGGCGAGCCTACTACAGCTGGATAAAAACAGCATCCCCGAATCGTCTAATGTTTTGCCGAAAAGGGGCCAGGAGACTGACGTCGGTTAGGCCGTGTGTCTAGTATAAGCTCGACCTGAGCTTGACTCCTGGCACAACCTGGGCTTCTGAGCATCTCAAGGGTCAGCCCTGTTGGCTCCAGCACTGCCCGAGTGACTGGGTATCCTCAGCACTGCAGGACCGCATCCTATACGAGTGGCACCAGATCCACAGTGCCTCCTGAGCACTGAACCATTAGCCCATCTGGCAGGATCCCAGGCTTCCTGAGGGCCATTTGAGAGGCTCCAAAATAAGGAAGGGGGGCTGGAGCGATAGCACAGATGGTAGGGCGTTTGCCTTGGATGCGGCTGATCCAGGTTCAATCCCCAGCATCCCATATGGTCTTCTGAGCCTGCCAGGAGTGATTTCTGATAGCAGAACCAGGAGTAGCCCCCTGAGCGCCACCGGATGTGGCCCCAAAACGAAAAACAAAACAAAGATTGAAAAAAAAAAAAGGAAGACAAGCCCCATATGTTATGAGAGAATCCACTGGAAGTTTAAAAGGGTCTCATAAAAAAAATAAATAAAAGGGTCTCATGTTGAGGGTGATAATACAGCAGGGAGGGCATTTGCCTTGCATGCAGCCAACTGGGTTCAATTCCCAGCACCCTATACGGTCTCCTGAGCTCCACCAGGAATGATCCTTGACTACAGAGCCAGGAGTAAGCCTTGAGTAAAGCTGGGTGTGGCTCCTCAAACAAAAAATAAATAAAATAGTCTCACGGAACCGGAGTGATAATACAGCAGGTATTACATACTGTACACAGCAAATCTAGGTCAAATTCTAGCCCCTTCCTCCCCAGGCCCCACCAGGAAGGAGTGAGTCCTGAGCATTTCTGGGTGTGGACCCCAAATGAAACAAAGTGGTCTCTCATTTTGACCTCCAAGAGAAATCCCTGTTCTGAGAGATTTATGGAGAGTAGCTCCTGCTTGTAGAAAGAGCTGGAGACCCGCTGGGGGGTGGGGGTGGGGAAGGGGCTGGGCTGGGGGCACGCAGGGAAGAAGGAAACCTCTGCCTTCCCTTGGGGGCACTGGGCCCCAGCCAGCCCTCTGCACCCACACCCGCGGCTTGCCTCACCTCATATTCCTGCAGGGATGCATAGTGCTGGGCCACTCGAGGGTAGTACTTGGACGCTGTGTTCCGGTCCTGCAGATCTAGGATGTAAATCGCCTTCTTCCACTGGCGGGCACCCAGGGCCGCCTCAATCGCCTTAATGGAACACCTGGCATGGTGGATGCAGGGGGAGTCACCTCCCCACCCAGGCTCCATTGGGTCACCTCTTGTGGGCCCGGGGCCTGCCCGTCTATCTCCTTGCACCCCATCCCAGCCCACCTGGCTTCTATGTAGTGGTTAATGGCCGCGTCCAGCTGCTTCTGGACCACCAGGTGGTCACCCCAGGCCTCCTCCAGGCGCACCACCTCCCCGGGGAAGGCCACGCGAGCCAGCTCCACCGCTGCCAGGGACAGAGAGGGTAAGTGGGGGGGGGTAGGGAAAGGATATGGACAATAAGTTCTGGGTGAACGGGCTGAGACGCGGGAGGAGGACCTGGAAACACTCCCCATCTCAGATCAGTGCCTGAGGACTGGGAAGAGTTTTGGGGGGTGGAACTGGACCAAGAGCACAAAGGGGAGGGCATCTGCCTTAAGCCAGGTTGGATCCCCGGCATCCCATATGGTCCATTTTTTTTGGTGGGGGGGAGTCACACCCGGTGGCATTCAGGGGTTACTCCTGGTTCTGCACTCAGAAATCGCTCCTGGTAGGCACGGGGGACCATGTGGGATGCCGGGATTTGAACCACCGTTTGTCCTGGGCATGCATGTCAAATGTCCTACATTGGTGATATAGTCAAATGCCCTACCACGGTGCTATGTCTCCGGCCCCCATATGGTCCCTTGAGCACCTCTAGGAGTGACTCCTGAGTGCAGAGCCAGAATAACCCCTGAACGCTGCCGGGTGTGGCCCCACAAAGCAAACAAGAGTATCTGGAGGTTTTGAGGGGGGCACCTTTCATGAACGCGCTGCCTTTTACAGTAGCACTCCAGTGCCCCCCGGGCTGTGGATTTTCGGATCTTCTCAAGAGATCGCGCTGCCTGGTCAGACAAAACGAATGAGAGTGCTTGGGGCCCTGTAGACTCCATTGTGGCCACCTTTCCCTACCCTGACAGCGGGCGGTGGACCGGGCCAGACCACAGTAACCCGCTCATACAGCTCGCTCTTGATGAGGGCGGAGGTAGATGCGCTCTCCACCAGGCTCCGAGTTGGGCTTAGCAGCTCCTCCAGGTGAGAGCACCAAGCCGCGACCGGCTCTTGCCAGGGAGCCGGCTTTTGAGGTAGAGGCTAATAGCTGCCAGCCCGTCGCCTTGGCTCTCCTGGAGCTCGCCAGCCCGCTCCTCCTGCTGAGTGTCCATCAGCCACTGGTAGTAGCCCCGGCGCAGCTTCTCCAGGGCAGGGTGGCCCTGGGTGGGTAACGGGGGTGTGTGTGCATGAGAGGTTCGGGTCACAGCCCCTCTTCCTGCCCTGTGGTGTCCCAGGCTTTTCCAATCCCACTGCAAGGCATGGGCCCGCACTCTTGGTGGACCCTCTGCCTAGGTTTCAGCTGCCGCTGTGACAAAGAGGCAACGGGGACGTTGGCAGGGTGAGGCCTGACGGACTGTGGTGAGCATGGCCTTACCTTGGCCTCAGCCACAGCGATGCAATCATCCCAACGGTGGAGTTCCTGGTACATGTTCATTGCCTCCTCCACAGCGTTCTAGCGTGGCAGGGAGTTGCCCAGAGCAAGGATTCAAATCAGCTGGGAAGGCCTCCCCAGACTGGCCTAAACCTCAGCCTCGTCCCCACACACACAGAGGCAGATTCACCGTGAGAAAAAAGGGCAGCTCTGTTCTATGGGCCCCTAATATGCACCAAGCCCCTTCTAAAGCAATTCTCCTTAAAGAGGGGTCCTCAAGGGGGCCGAGCGTAACAGTGCAGTGGTAGGGCATTTGCTTTGCATGCGACTGACCTAGGACAGACCGTGGTTCAATCCCCAGTGTCCCATATGGTCTCCCAAGCCAGGAGCAATTTCTCAACACATAGCCAGGTGTAACCCCTGAGCGTCACTGGGTGTGGCCCCAAAACAAAAAAAAAAAACAAAAAAAGACAAAAACCACCAAAACCCCAAAAAACAAAAAACAAACAAAAAAGGAGGGCTTCTCAAGTTGGGTAGGTCACAAGAAGCCTCCCTTCTCTCTAATCTGGAGCGACCTCCAAGCAAAAAATCACAAGCACAGGTTCTGGGTTGGGAGTGGAAGTCAGACTGTGTGTGGGAGACAGAAAAAAACTTCTTTCCCCTTCTCCCCAAACTTCTGGAAGTTCCACCAAGTACTTCCATTTTCCTGGGTCTCCACTTCCTCTTTCCCCCTCTGACCAACTCTGCCCCATACCTGTTCCAAGAAGATCATTTCGGCCAGTTTATAGTTCTTCTCTAGCATGGCAAGGCGTGCACGGACCTGATAAAAATCTGTCCCTTCACCACCCTGTGGGGAATGGGGGTGGGGCTTCAGCGTGTTGTGCCAGGTATGTGGGCATCACTGGCTCTGTGTGGGCTGAGTGGGGGAGACTGGAGGGAAGGGGGCTACAACCAGGGGAGGGAACTGCTTCCTTGGGGCTTAGAGGTCTAAGGCCTGACAATTTGAGTGTTTAGACTTGAGGATGGAGGAGTGCAGGAAATAGGCGTGAGTAGAGAGTGAGGAATTTGGGGGCCAAGTGTGGAGAAGGGTCTCAGCTTGAGACCACATTCATCGGGAGTATAATACTTACATATTCCCGAGACACTTGATCTGCAATTTCATTTGTCTTGTGCAGAAACTGGGCTTTGGCAACGTGGCCCAGAGCAGAAAAGCACCTGAAATAGAAAAAGAGTCGTGGGGAATGGGCTAGAGAGGTCACAATGAGTTGCGGGGAAGGCGCTTGCTTTGTATGCAGCCAACCCAGCACCATACACTGGGCCCCAAGCCCTGCCTAGAATGGTTGCTAAAGGGCCAGAGCGATAGCACAGCGGGTAGAGTGTTTGCCTTGCATGTGGCAGACCTGGGCTTGATCCCCAGCATCCCATACGGTCCCCCCAGGAGTAATTTCTGAGTGCAGAGCCAGGAGTAAACTTTGAGAGCCAGTGGGAGTGGGCCCAAAACAAACAAAAACAAATAAACAAAAAATGGTTGTTAAGCACAAAGCCAGGAGTAATTCCTGCGTAATGCCAGGCATGGGCCAAAATATGAAGAAAAAGGTATTTAAGCAAGGCAAGATAAAGCACAGGCAATTCCAAGCCGAAAAAGTGGCCAACAGACCTTGAAGGCAGGAAGGGCCAGCATAGCTGGAGCCTCATGGTCTAGATGGGAGGAGAGGTCAAGTATCACAGGGCCTCAGGGCCTGTTGGCAAGGCTGGAGTCTGGGTTTTGTTTCTATTGTTGTTCCTTCATGTTTGGTTTTGGGGCCATACCGGGTGGTGCTTAGGGATCCTAGCTGTTCTCACTGGACCACTTGGTACCAGGGACTGCATTACCAGGAACTGAACTCCAACTTTCCAAATGCCAAGAGGGTGCTCAGCCCCTCTGGGCTCTCTTCAGTCTATCTGAGTGTGATTCTAGAAAAGGGCATCCAGCAGGGCCAGGGACCTGCTTCTGGACTTTCATAATGCTGCTGCCCCTAAGCATCTTTCTCTGTCCTTCTGACCAGTGTGAATTAAAGGAAAGGATGGGACTACGGGACAGCAAAGCAGCATCGAGGATGAGGGGGGTACTGTGTTGGGTGGGGAGCAGAGTGGGGCAGGGGAGGGAGCTAAAAGATCTGAAGCTGGGCCAGAGAGATAGCAAAGCAGTAGAATGTTCTTTGGGGTTTTTTTTGTTTTGTTTTGTTTTTTGGGTCACACCCGGCAGTGTTCAGGGGTTACTCCTGGCTCTATGCTCAGAAATCGTTCCTGGCAGGCTCAGGGGACCATATGGGATGCTGGGATTTGAACCACTGACCTTCTGCATGCAAGGCAAACGCTTTATCTCCATGCTATCTATCCGGCCCCAGCAGTAGGACATTTGCCTTGCATGTGGGCAACTACGGTTCGATTCCCAGCATCCATATGATCCCCCAAGCCTGTGAGGGGCAATTTCTGAATGCAGAGCCAGAAGTTAACTCCTGAGTGCCACTAAGTGTGACCCAACCCTCCCCCACCCCAAAAAAAAGAGAATATCTGAAGCCCCTGATCAACGAGCCCATGGCCCCCGCTGACATCCCTGTGGGAGTGGGGTCACAATCAGGACCACAGGCTGATTTCTGGGGAGTGCTGATGACCCCCTCACAGCCCTTCACTGCACTGCTCCTCCCGGGTGAAACACCACCATTTCCCTTTACTCACTTTCCTTATTTTCTTCTCCTGGGGGCTGGATGCGGAGTTTGGGCTATGTTCAACAGTGCTGTTGGGTATTCTGACTCTGTACTCAGGAGGGACCCCTGTGGTGCTCAAGGGACCAGGTATGGTGCGGGAGGATAGCACCAGAGTTGGTATGTGAAAGCATATGACCTAGGGGCCTGTCTAATGTTTTTTTTTCCCTGCTTGTTTCTGGACCACACCAGGCAGCATTCAGAGGCTACTCCCGATTCTGCATGCAGGAATCACTCCTGGCAGCCTCAGGGGCCATATGAGATACTAGGAATTGAACATGGTCAGCTGTGTACAAGGCAAGGTGCCCTAACCTAATGTGCCATCTCTCTGGCCCCTCCTTCCTATCTAATGGCCCCTCAGACCAATTCTGCACAGTGACCATGCAGATATCAAGGCCAGGAGAGGCAGAGAGAGTTTCAAGTCCACTCAAATATTGACAGGGATGTGTACTGAAAGTACTGGGTATGGGAGGGTCACAGATTTGAAAGGAAGGACTCAGTCAGTGGAGGGAATGCCTCAGCCCAGGTGTGTCTCAACTCCAAGATGGAGTCCATGTCATTAAGGAGGGTCTGTTTTGCTGTCAGAGGGCCCCAAGATCAGCCATCCTGGGCAGGTACCCCCAGTCACACTGCTCGGTCCTCACCTCTCTGCAATGTGCAGCTGCCTGGCTTCCAGGGCCAGTTTACTCAGTGTCTTCCACATGGCCTCTGTTTCCGGGGTCATTTCCAGAGTCTCCAAGAAGGCCGTGGCCCTGGGGAGGCAGAAAGCAGGGTGGGGGAGAGGAAAGGAGGAAGAGGAAGGGGAGGAAGTCAGGCTCCTGTCAGGGTGCTCTGGACTCTGTGGCCAGGCTGGAGGGAGACAGGAATAGGCGTGGTCCTGAACCTTTTAGTCTAGTCACTGCTGGATCAGTCACCGAGGGAGCCTTTGTAGGCAAGGTCAGCGCCTCCCCGACGTTCCCTGGGACCAGGCTCCCCACTCTCACCGGATGTAGTTGCCGTCATCGATGGCCGTTCCAAACTCGATCAGGCCTTCATCCAGCGTGTAGGCGACTGTGGTCACTCCCTCGGTCACCATCACCTCGGTCTTGCCTCCACCCCCGCTCACAGGCCTATGACATTCCCCCTGGAAAAAGGCGAGCCCTCGATGGGCTCAGACTCTGCTGCAGATTGTCCCCTGCCCCACCGTGAGCTTGTTTCTCTGGGTTTCCTTCCTTAAGCAGGCCAACTACTCATCTCTGCTCGACACTCCCGGGTCTAAACCCCTCATGGGCCGAGCGCCCCCACAGCACGGCCCATTTCCACTCTCACGTGGCCCCCCGTGGAACATCTCATCTCTTCAGATTTTACTTTTTGGTGTCTGGGCCACATCTAGGGGTGCTCAGGGTCACTCCTGGTAGGGCTTGGGGGGAGGGGGGAGCCCTATGTGGTGCCCGGAATAGAACCCCGGTTGGCAACATGCAAGGCAAGCACCCTACCTGCTGTACTATTCTCTATTTTGCCAGAGATCTGTTTTTTGGATAAATAATTTCACTGCGGGTCCACACCTAATGTTGCTTAGCAGCTACTCCTGGCTCTGTGCTCAGGGGTTGCTCTAGAGGTGCGCTGGTTGGTACCAAGGACTGAACTCAAGCCACCTGTTCACTGAACTATCTTTCTGGTTCCTCAATGAGACACCTTTGAGATAAAAGTGTACTCAAATGGTGATCTGAGGGTGTATGGTGAAGGGAGACCTGACACTCTGGTGGTACACAATGCAAGCCTAATACTAACTACTCTAGTATTGTAAACAAAAATAAAGATTTGGGCTGGAGCAGTAGCACAAGCGATAGGGCATTTGCCTTGCTGAGCTAGATGGATCCCCCGGCAATCCCAATGGTCCCCCAAGCCAGGGGTAACTCCCGAGTGTCACTGGGTGTGGCCCCCAAAAACAAAAAAATAATAGATTTGATCATGTTAAAAAAATACAAATTATTGGAGGGGGAGGGACATGGAGAATCAACGATGCAAAAATAAAAGGTAGAAAGAGAAGTTGGTGCCTTGTTGGGAAATTCAAACATATTGTGTCTAGAAAAGAGTAATAGGGGTTGGAGTGAGAGCACAGCTGGTAGGGCACTGGCCCTGCATGTAGCCACCTGGGCAGGATCCCTGGTAACACTTAATGGTTCCCCTGAGCTGCAACCAGGTGTGACTGCTGAGTGGAGGTCCAGGTGTAAGCCTTGAAGGACTGGATGGGGCCCCAAAAACCATAATCATTATCACCACCACCATCACCGTCCTACACAGCACATTTGCCACCTTTTTAACTTGTTTCGTTGGCATCTGATAATGCTCAGAGCTCACTCCTGGCTCCACCATTTAGGTTTGAGGTCACTCCTGGCATGCTTGGGAGACCATATACTATATGGCATATAGGGTGTGAAGGATTGAACTTGGGGACCTGGAGCGATGGTGCAAACAGTAGGGCATTTGCCTTGCATGCGTTAACCTAGGACAGACCGCAGTTCAATCCCCCAGCATCCCAGAGGTCTCTCGAGCCAGGAGCATTTTTTTTTCTTTTTGGTTTTGGGCCACAACAGGCAGGGCTCAGGGGTTACTCCTGGCTCCACGTTCAGAAATCACTCCCCGGCAGGGCTGGGGGTAGGGGCATATGGGATGTTGGATTCAAACCCACCATCCTGCATGCAAGGCAAATACCTTACCTCATGCTATTTCTCTGGCCCCCAGGAGCAATTTCTGAACACACAGCCAGGAGTAACCCTTGAACGTCACCGAATGTGGCCCAAAAAGAAAAAAAGCCTGGAGCGGTGGCTCAGCAGTAGGGCGTTTGGCTTGCAAGTGGCTGACCTAGGATGGACCAGGTTCAATCCCCCCAGCGTCCCATATAGTGCCCCAAGCCAGGAGCGATTTTTGAATGCATAGCCAGGAATAACCCCCGAGCATCACTGGGTGTGGCCCAAAAACCAGAACCAAGGGGCCAGAGAGATAGCATGGAGGTAGGGCAGGATGTTTGCCTTGCATGCAGAAGGACGATGTTTTTTGTTTTGTTTTTTTTTTTTGTTTGTTTTTTACAGGGGAGAGAGCGAATGCAGTCCCCCACTACCACAAATTATGCAGTCAAATTTCCCACATTTGGGGAAATCACAGAGGTCAGCACATCCCCAGAGTGCGATGGATAAGCCTCACCCTGGGAAAACCACCTTCATGATCATGGTATCTCCCCTGCCAGATAAGCATAGGACGGTGGTTTGAATCCCGGCATACCATATGGTGCCCTGAGCCTGCCAGCAGCGATTTCTGAGCGTAGAGTCAGGAGTAACCCCTGAGCGCTGCCGGGTCTGATCCAAAAACAAACAAACAAAACAAAACAAACAAAACCAAAAAGCAAAATAAAATAAAATAAAATAAAATAAAAAATGAACTTGGGTTGGCCTTGGGTTGGATCTTTTCAAGTCTTTGCATTGTTTTTGTCAGAGGGGTGAGTTCGACGCTGGTTTGTTTGTTTGGGGGCCAAACCTGGTGGTGCTCAGAGGTTACTACTGATTTTGCACTCAGGAATCACTCCTGGCGGGCTCAGGGGATCATATGAGATGCTGGGGATTGAACCTGGGTCGGCCACCGACAAGGCAAGCGTCCTACCTGCTGTGCTAACACTCTGGCCACTAATGCTGGTGAGTTTTAAGCTTTGGTCACAGAAATGCAAAATTAGGGGCCTGGGGAGCTAGTACAACGGGTAAGGCATTGCTGACCTGGGTTCGATCCCTTTTAGTATCCAGCACCCTGCCAGGAGTGATCCCTGAGTACAGAGCCAGAAGTAAGCCCTGAGCACTTCTGGGTGTGTTCCCCAAACCAAAAGAAATGGAGAAATTAAGAAAAAAAAAAAAAAAAAGAAACAAACAAACAAAAAAAAAGAAATGGAGAAATAGAAACATGAGTAAATTTCCAGGGAAACCATAATAGAATGTGATGTGGACTCTCCAAATCAAAGAAGTGGGGAGAAAGGTGGTTAGAGAGGAATGAAGGGCAGTTTGGGGACGGGCTGGCACCGGCATCGGCAGACCAAGTGCCTCACACTCTCCGCCTCACTGCCTAGGAATCTCAGCCCCTAAAGCAGCAGAAGTTTCTGAGGTGGCTCCCTTCATGCGTTACCTGACTTCTGGAGAGTAGGGGTGGAGAGAGGGTTTCAGCCGTGGTCTGAGGAATTCTGATGGCTAAAACTGGGGTTCAGCCTGCAGACAGTGACAGAACTGTGCTCCCTTTTGGGGGGTTCTTACAGCATAAGGAACCTTCCCACAAAGATGTGATAAATCTCGGGGAGTCCTGAACTAGCACCCCAAACTCCGGGCACTCCTTAAAGGTTTTTGTGCAGTCTGGTGGAGCCTGATCTTGTCACAAGTCCCTGTGATTATGGGTCAGGGTGAAGAACATCCAATACCCTGACAGCTCAATCTCCGAGGAGCCCTGGCACTGACATACCCGGACAGTGGACATGGTGACCCTCTCAGGGGCCTCGATGTTGTACCACACACACAAGTTGTTGCGGTTCTGGGCCACCAGCACATCGCTTCCGGGGACCCACTGCACGTAGGAGCAGAAGTTGAGGATCATGGTCTTAGAGCAGCTTTCGATGTCATACAGGTGCAGCTGGAGAGGCAGAAAACACTGTGAGGTGTCCTGGGGTGCTGACCTCTCCCTTTGGGGTGGGGCAGGATGAACTAAAATCGCCAGGCAGGGAGGAACATGCTGCATTTCACTGCCTTCATTTTGAGGTGCTGAGAATTTGAACCCAGATCTATGCTAGGTCAGCCCCACCTGCTGAGTCCCAAACCCTCAATGGTCATGTTGAATTGGTCCCAAACCCTCAATGGTCATGTTGAATTGAAGTATCTCATGACCAGCCAGATCCTTTTAGGGATCACTTGCTTCCCAATTACTCTCTTTTTTATTGTTGTTTTTTGGGCCACACCTGGCGGTGCTCAGGGGTTACTCCTAGCTTTGTACTCAAAAATTACTCCTGGGGGCCCGGAGAGATAGCACAGCGGTGTTTGCCTTGCAAGCAGCCGATCCAGGACCATAGGTGGTTGGTTCGAATCCCGGTGTCCCATATGGTCCCCCGTGCCTGCCAGGAGCTATTTCTGAGCAGACAGCCAGGAATAACCCCTGAGCACCACCGGGTGTGGCCCAAAAACCAAAAAAAAAAAAAAAAAAAATTACTCCTGGCAGGCTAGGGGGACCATATGGGATGCCGGGGATAGAACTTGGGTCCATCCTGAGTCAGCATCCTACCACTGTGCTAATTTCTCTTTTTCTTCAAAGGGCATTCTCCTCACTCTGAAGAAACCCACATTCTCTCTTTAGTGCCTTTTCTTCTCTTTTCCTTCTAGAAAAATTTATTTAAAAAAAAAAAAAAGCCTGAAACAATAGCATAGCGAGTAGGGCATTTGTTTGCCTTGCACACAGCTGGCCTGGGTTTGATCCCTGGCATCCCACATGGTCCCCCAAGACTGCCAGAAGTAACTTCTAAGCACAGAGTCAGGAGTAAACCCTGAGTGCCACCCCCCCCACTGGTTTGGCCCAAAAATCAAAAGAAAAATAAATATATAAAATAAAAGGAAAAAGAAGATGACCAAAAAAGTAAAGGTCTATACCCCAGGAATTCAGGTTTGGCAAAGAGCAAACTTGCATTCTTAGATTAATTCTTGGCCTGAGGTACCAGCCTACAACATGAAGAAAAGCCAGAAGATAGATGGAATGGTCTAGAAAACTGTAATGTAGTCTTCCCATTACAGTAAAAATGAAATTTTGTGTTTTTGGGTCATACCCGGCAGCGCTCAGGGGTTACTCCTGGCTCTGCACTCAGAAACCACTCCTGGCAGGTACGGGGGACCATATGAGATGCTGGGATTTGAACCACTGGGTCGGCTGTGCACCAGGCAAATGCTATGCTATGCTATGCATATGCTATGCTGTGCTATTTATCTGGCCCCTGAAAATGAAATTTAAAAACAACAACAACAAAAATCAAACATGAAACACCAGACAGGTTCTGCCCCTGAGGTAGATTCTTTAGTGACAGGAAGTGGAGACCTGAATCCAGGAGGACCAGGAGGAGCCATCTTCAGCAGCCTCAGACCCGGAAGAGCTAAAGCACAGCAGGCTGGGCTTGAGGCAGTTTCATGAGGTCACAGACTGAATAGATGGAGAGAAAACAATCCCTAAACACCCTCTCCACTTTGGTGCCTTCCTGATACAATCTCCTGAAGATGCACTGGGAGGCCACAAAAAAGAATGTTGAAGGCTGGAGTGATAGCACTGCCTTGACGACAGTAGACCCATGTTCAATTCCTGGTACCTCATATGGTCCCATGAGCCCACCAAGAGTGATCCCTGAGCACAGAGCCAGGAGTAAGTCCTGAGCGCTGCTGGGCATGGCCCCAGCAAAACAAACAAGAAAAAGTTGGTTCTTGGTGACATTTGCTATGCTGACAATATAGCATGAAGGAATTAGGGTACACCGAGCCTCTCACATCCCTGGGAGCAGTGAACCCCTGAACCCTGCTTACTCACGCGGAATTTCCGGTCCCGGAAGAGGAGCTTGTGCCCAGTCTCGTTGAGTTCCAGCCAGTCCACGCGGCTCTCATGGCTGATGGTGCCAATGTTGTAGCCACCAATGAGATCCACTGTGGAGTCCAAGAGAGACATTCTATGATGTCATATCTAGACCCTGCAGCCACTCGCAAATATAGGCTTCCCAAGCTGATGTGGGGTTTTAAGAATGTTGCATTAGGGGCCAGAGTGATAGTGCAGTGAGCAGGGAGGGTCCATGCTTTGCCTGTGGTTGATCAGGTTTGATCTCCGGCATCCCAGATATTTCCTGAGCACCAGAAGCAATTTCTGAGTATAGAGCCAGGAGTAACCCCTGAGCATTTCCAGGTATAGTTCCCCCTTCTACTCCCCAAATCTAACCAAACCAAACCAAACCAATAAAATATTGTATCAACCTGACCAGGGTTTTGCAAACATTTTTCACTTGTCACCTCTTTTCTTTTTTTCTTTTGATCCCGCCTGGCTTACTCTTGGCTCTGCGGTTAGGGATCACCTCTGAGGGATATGGCTGGACCCTCATCAGCTTGTGTGAAAGGCAAGCACCCTGTCCACTGTTTCTCTTCTGCTTTTTCCAACCCTTGCCACTGGAGAAATGCAATATAGGTTGAATGTGGGCAGAAACCACACGAATTCATCATGCATCCCATTTAGACTTAATTTTTGGTGGTTGTGTACTCAGAGACCTTGTATTTTGTAAGCATTTTCTTAATTCTCATATTCACCCCCTCTAGGGTTATGGCACAGTTTAAGAAGCTAGGTCTGTAATCAAATTGTATAAATAAGGGCCTAGGGTAGGGGGGCCTGGACTTGGGTCACCCGATCCCCCTCTCCCCCTTTCCTCCGGATCTCCAGGTGGGTTTCTGGGAGGACCTGATGGGGCACCCTGGGTTTTCCCCACCCCCAGGCCAGCTGCGGAGATTGGCCTAGGGTGGGTCTTGAGCTCTGGTCCTTTGGGCCTGGGAGGGCTTTCCTCCCTTCCTGGGGCAGGATTTTCAGCCAGCATGGGCTGGCTCCTGGCAGACCTCCGTATGTGCCAGGGGCCTCTTGGCCCGGCCTAGGGTAGGGGGGCCCGGACTTGGGTCACCCGACCCCCCTCTCCCCCTTTCCTCCGGATCCCCAGGTGGGTTTCTGGGAGGACCTGATGGGGCACCCTGGGTTTTCCCCACCCCCAGGCCAGCTGCGGAGATTGGCCTAGGGTGGGTCTTGAGCTCTGGTCCTTTGGGCCTGGGAGGGCTTTCCTCCCTTCCTGGGGCAGGATTTTCAGCCGGCACGGGCTGGCTCCTGGCAGACCTCCGTATGTGCCAGGGGCCTCTTGGCCCAGCCTAGGGTAGGGGGGCCCGGACTTGGGTCACCCGACCCCCCTCTCCCCCTTTCCTCCGGATCTCCAGGTGGGTTTCTGGGAGGACCTGATGGGGCACCCTGGGTTTTCCCCACCCCCCAGGCCAGCTGCGGAGATTGGCCTAGGGTGGGTCTTGAGCTCTGGTCCTTTGGGCCTGGGAGGGCTTTCCTCCCTTCCTGGGGCAGGATTTTCAGCCGGCACGGGCTGGCTCCTGGCAGACCTCCTCCGTATGTGCCAGGGGCCTCTTGGCCCGGCCTAGGGTAGGGGGGCCTAGACTTGGGTCACCCGACCCCCCTCTCCGCCTTTCCTCCGGATCTCCAGGTGGGTTTCTGGGAGGACCTGATGGGGCACCCTGGGTTTTCCCCACCCCCAGGCCAGCTGCGGAGATTGGCCTAGGGTGGGTCTTGAGCTCTGGTCCTTTGGGCCTGGGAGGGCTTTCCTCCCTTCCTGGGGCAGGATTTTCAGCCGGCACGGGCTGGCTCCTGGCAGACCTCCGTATGTGCCAGGGGCCTCTTGGCCCGGCCTAGGGTAGGGGGACCTGGACTTGGGTCACCCGACCCCCCTCTCCCCCTTTCCTCCGGATCTCCAGGTGGGTTTCTGGGAGGACCTGATGGGGCACCCTGGGTTTTCCCCACCCCCAGGCCAGCTGCGGAGATTGGCCTAGGGTGGGTCTTGAGCTCTGGTCCTTTGGGCCTGGGAGGGCTTTCCTCCCTTCCTGGGGCACGGGCTGGCTCCTGGCAGACCTCCGTATGTGCCAGGGGCCTCTTGGCCCGGCCTAGGGTAGGGGGGCCTGGACTTGGGTCACCCGACCCCCCTCTCCCCCTTTCCTCCGGATCTCCAGGTGGGTTTCTGGGAGGACCTGATGGGGCACCCTGGGTTTTCCCCACCCCCAGGCCAGCTGCGGAGATTGGCATAGGGTGGGTCTTGAGCTCTGGTCCTTTGGGCCTGGGAGGGCTTTCCTCCCTTCCTGGGGCAGGATTTTCAGCCGGCACGGGCTGGCTCCTGGCAGACCTCCGTATGTGCCAGGGGCCTCTTGGCCCGGCCTAGGGTAGGGGGGCCTGGACTTGGGTCACCCGACCCCCCTCTCCCCCTTTCCTCCGGATCTCCAGGTGGGTTTCTGGGAGGATCTGATGGGGCACCCTGGGTTTTCCCCACCCCCAGGCCAGCTGCGGAGATTGGCCTAGGGTTGCGCTTGAGCTCGTGAGATTGGCTTGGGGGGTGGTGTTTGATCTGTGGGGTGACAGATAGTTTGTCAGTTATACTCATGCTGTCACTGGCAATTTCATACTAGTCTACATGATGCAAACCGCGCGGGGGCGTATACTCCTCCCAACCATCACTACCCCCGATTTACCCCTCTTAAGTTCTATAATACACAGTTTTAATCTCAGACCAAAGACATACAGTGGATCTAACAATCCCAGAACTATTTAGAAGGACATAAATTAAACACATATATCTTTTGAATATTTCATGTATATTTTCTTTAATGGTGTAACTCTCTCTATATTCTTCTACCATGATGTTTCTATCCACTTTCATCTTGTCTTTTCTTTGTAAGCTGTTCAATAAGGATTGTTGGTGGAACTGTCCCTCAGTTTGATGCCTATGATTGAACTATGTCATGGAAATTGCTGGTCTTGTTCCTATGGCCTCCAGATGCACCAATAACGCTTCATGGCATTGATCCTTCTTTGCATAGACACATTAAAATAGGAAAACACTATACCTACAGATAAGTTCTTATCTAATAAATCTCAGTACAATGTACCTTACACCCTGAACATTGATAGAATGACCTGGCACAGGCCTCAGAGGAATGGGCATCCTCCATTCACGCCAGAACCAGGCAAGCTATCTACGAAACATCCAAGGTTTTTTATAGCAACAGCTGGAAGCAGTCCTCTACCAGGAAAGACACTACCAAGGGTCTGACATCGACCTCCTAAAAAGAGACTTCCGATTACACTGAGAAGACTTGACAACAACAATGACCTGCTCTACAGGACATGGTTCTCTCTAGTGCCCCTTAAGTGTGAGATGAAACGAGAGGATGCTCTGCACCATCCTGACTGCAATATGGGATATGCAGACTCCAGGACCTTTAATACAGAAGCATGATACCAACAACAGAGACTATGTGAGGAATGAAGGTGTATTGCCACTACAGACGATGACTTGAATTGGACAAACTAGTTTGCCTGGAGCCTAGAGTCAGTCCTGTGCCAGGAAACTTCAGGGGTAGGGTCTCCTTGTATTTAGACCATAATTTTTCTTTCCATGTCTCTTATATTTTGGTGGGCCTATGCAAACAAATGCCACTCTAACACCATTTATTACTACTTTCCCTTGACTCCAATCCTTAAGAAAAACAACCCACTAAAACTTTTGAGGTTAACTTAAACTAGTAAGCATGTGCATGGAACAAGATAAATGTACTTTGCCCTCAATGTTTAAGGAGTTACATAAGTCTAATCTCTTTGGATTATATTGTGTGCTGCTAAGAAATAGTATGTAATACAACTGGGGATTTGAGGGACAAATTAATTGTATTGTACATGGGTTCAGTTTTGTTTTTCTTAATTTTCTTTGGTTGAAAGATCAAGGCTGGGATATCATCGATGGGACTACCGAGAATTCTGCTTATGGGTGATTGGGCTTCCACTGTAACTTTACCCTGTCCTCTCTCTTTGCATCTTTGTTGTCATAATTAATAAAAGAAAAAAAATTGTATAAATAAAGATATTAGGGCCCGGAGAGATAGCACAGTGGCGTTTGCCTTGCAAGCAGCCGATCTAGGACCAAAGGTGGTTGGTTTGAATCCCGGTGTCCCATATGGTCCCCCGTGCCTTCCAGGAGCTATTCCTGAGCAGACAGCCAGGAGTAACCCCTGAGCACCGCCGGATGTGGCCCAAAAACAAAAAAAAAAAAAAAAAAAAAAAAAAAAAGAAGATATTAAAAAAAAAGGTAGGCCTAGATGATGTCAATGAATACAAATGGCCAACATATGTAAGAGCTTGCTAAGTTCATGATTTTAGCATCTTAGTAAAAAACAATTTGCTTGATTGCTTTTGCTTTTGGCCCACACTGAGTGGTTTTCAGGGCTCTCTCCTGCTTCTGCTCTCAGGGATCACTCCTGGTGAGGCTCTGGGGGACCATAGAGAATGCCAGGAGTGAAACTCAGGTCAGCTGAGGGCAAGGCAAGCACCCTGCCTGCTGTATTATCTCTCTGGATCTCTGATTCTATTGAAAAAGTATAGGTTTTGCTTAACATTGCATTTAATTCAAAAGGGCCAAACTATCAAGAAATATGGTGATTCAGTAAATTCAGGAATTGTCTCATGGAAGATGAAAAGGATGGAATGATGGGTTCCTCTGCCATTATGCAGGAGATCCACTGTGAGGCAGCACTGAACAAGAGGACAAGCCCTCCATGAAGGAGCACAGATGTGAGAGACCTGAATGGGTTTGTTCATGGTGTACAGATGGGTTTGCTCCAAGGCTTCCTCTGCCTTTGTGGGTCTGTGAGGGATGGGCAGTGGAAGCAAACAATGGCAAAGGCACATGGACAAAATAGGAGAACCCCAAGCATTTCCAGGAGTGATTCCTGAGTGCAGAGCCAGGAGTATTCCCTGAGCACCACTAGGTGTGCCCCCCACCAAAGAAATAAGTAGGACCAGGCAATGGTACAGCAGGAAGGGCATTTCCTTTTTGTTGTTGTTATTTTTTGTTTTTGGGCCACACCTCGTGGCTCTCAGGGGATACTCTTGGCTCTGTGTTCAGAAATCGCTCCTGGCAGACTAGGGGGACCATATAGGATGTCAGGGATCAAACCAGGTCAGCTCTGGGATGGCCATGTGCAAGGCAAATGCCCGACTGCTGAGCTATTGCTCCGGCCCAGGGCAATTGCTTTGAGTAGAACCTGGGTTCTATCCCTACTACCTCATATGGTCTCCTGAGTCCATGTGAAGTGATCCATGAGCAGAGAGCAAGGAGTAAGCCCTGAGCACTGCTGGGTGTGGCCCCCAAACAAAAAGCAAACAAATAAAAGAAGAGATATAATGGACCATAGAAATTTAAAAAATACTTAGTTCCAGAGATATGGCACAATGGTACAGCACCTGTCTCACTCAAACTGAACCCCTGGGTACCACAAAAATAGGTAAAGTAATGAATTCAATCAAGTAAGAGCCAGGCAGCTGCTCAAGTCTGGGTTCTCCTACGAACAGGGATCTCGCCTGCTTGTCTCTATGTCTCTTTTTTACACTCTGGTGAAGCCCTGGTTTTCTTTTGAACATGGGTAACTCTCTTTCTCTCCCCTCACATCTATGTTAGTTTCTGCAATACAAACTATCTTGGGGAGGAAAAAAAAAAGAGCCAGGATAGTACATAGTACATGCAAGGACACAGGCCCTGCATGTTCCTGACCCCAGTCCAGGCCCTCCAGAACCCTCCAAGAGCCCTCCAAGCATTGCCTCCAAGACCTCCAAGCACTGCTGGGCCTGTGTAGCACCACATCTAGGACTCAGGCAGTCATCCAAATAACCTGGAAGGCAGAATACTGCCTGGAGGGGCTCCTAGATTCTAAGGACCAACAGGGAGGCAATTGCACCCTCTACTACCACAATAAAATCAAGATAAATTGAAAATGTCTCAACACCAAAAGATACCTAAGAGGAGAGAGAGGACAAGCCACAGGCCAGATAGAATAAACCCAATACAAGTAACACTCAAAGCGCGCGCGCGCGCGCACACACACACACACACACACACACACACACACACACAAAATGTCAGGCCAGTGAGAAAAACAGAAACTAGTAACAATGGTCATTGCAATGAGCCTGCAGTGCACAGGAGAAGCCGTCCCAATGATTAATAAGCATTTGCCAATGCAAAGCGAGATTATTTCTCAGACATGGCACTGAGTGGAACTGTGGGGTCAGGCGAGTCCAAGTACTGGAGAGGATGGGGACAACAGGGACTCGCACTGCAGCAGGACTGTCATCTGGTCCAACCTCCCTGGAGCGCAGTTTTAACAGTTAGTAAAATTGGGGCTACGGGGCCAGAGAGATAGCATGGAGGTAAGGCGTTTGCCTTTCATACAGAAGGTCAATGGTTCAAATCCCAGCAACCCATATGGTCCCCTGAGCCTGCCAGGAACAATTTCTGAGCCTGGAGCCAGGAGTAACCCCTGAGCACTGCCGGTGTGACTCTAAAAACAAAAACAAAAACAAAAACAAAAAAAAAGAAATTGGGGCTACACCTTCTCCGTGACGCAGCAGTTCTATTTCTTTCAAACCAAAGTCGGTCCTGGGTCGGCCGCTTGCAAGGCAAATGCCCTACCACTGTCATGTCTCTCTAGTCCCAGCAGTTCTACTTCTAATAATAAGCCAGAGCAAACTGAAATATTTGGACAGTGAGAAAACCAACAAGTCAAATGCCCATCGACAGAGCCACGATGGAATGTCAGGGTTCTGACAGTCTCGAACACAGGTACACAAAGCAATATCATGATTATGAACAAAAGCAAACATTTATTAAGTGCTTACTGGGCACCAGAATCTAGCCTTAAGTATCCAAGCTTTGCATATAAAGAAGGCACCATTTTTGGTTTTAGTTTCTGGGTGACACCTCGCAGTGCTTGGGGGGACCAGATGAAATACCAGGGACTGGACCAAGGTACAAGATCAGCGCCTTCACCCTTGTACTGTCTCTTCACCTCATCATATATTTATTTAAAAGTTCTAAAATCTAATGCAAGTCTGGGATCCCTCAGTTACCTGTCTGATGCACAATTTTGAGATCTTGAGACAATCTATTTTTGAGGAGTGATGGGGTTCACATCCAGTGGTGCTCAGGGTTTTTCCTAAATCTGCACTAAGGGATTCCCCTGGTGTTGGTCAGGGGACCACTGGCAGTGCCAGGGGTTGAATCAGGGTTGGCTGAATGCATGACAAATGCCTTAACCACTGTAGTATCTCTCAGGCCTCCAAACATCCATTTTTTTTGTTATTAACAACCCAAATCTATTTTTCATTTTGGAGCTTACTGTTATTTTTTTGACATTTATGTAACCAGGTTACACTAGTGATAACTTTCAATGGTAACTTGAAGTGCAAAGCTAGTGCATCATCACCCAGGACCCCCCCACTCCCCACTGACCCCACCTTTCGCTCTCCTAAGACCAAGCCCAACTCACCCACGGCAATAGTCTTGATGTCAACTAGATAAGCCAATTTCTTGTTCTCGTCCATCCCCCGCTGACGCCGCTCATTGATCCGGACACTGCAACACAGGGGGGGAGGCAGGTCAGGCAAAGCGGGGCTTGGGCCCAGACACATTTGCTAAGGGCTCAGTGGCAGCAGACGGGTTGGCATTTTCAGGTGAACCCAAGGACAAAGATGTCAAAGAAGGAATCCTTCAGGGCAGCAAGGGCTGGGCAAACTCTGTGGGGTTACCTGATGAGATGGGGGTTCATGAACTCGGTGCGGACGGAGCCCAAGGTGTCATTGCTTCCGTATTCCACCAGAGTCAGCTCGCCGGCATTGAAGATCATGCACACCTGGGGTGAGTAGATGGGACTGTTACAGGGTAGGAGGCACCAATGGGAACTTCAGGGTACACATGGTGAGAGGCTGCTGGGATGCAGAGAAACCGCTGGGAGGTATTTGGAAAAAAGCTTCGGGGGACTGAACCTTGCCTCAAGGGGACCCCCCATTTCCCTTCATTTTGTTGGTTTTGGGTCATACTAGGTGGTAACTCAAGGGTTACTCTTGAGCAGTGTTTACGCCACTCCTGGGACCATGTGGTACTGAGGATTGAATTCAGGCTTCGAGCATGAGAGCACGAACTCCAGTCATTTGATGCAGAAGTCTCATGTCCCAATCCCGAGGGACTGGGAATGTGGGTCTGGAAGCAAAGGCCGACACGGGAAATAATCCACACGATATTGAAGAGAATAAAACAGGTTCAGGGAAATTCCATCACAAGCTTTCTGCTTACTAGCAAAGGATACCAGCAGGCAGATAGACTAGTTGTGGAACCAAAACCGCAATCAGCTTCTCCCTGAGACCTGAGGTCTTTATTGGGAAGAGAAAGCCACCCTAGGGTGGAGAACAGGTAGGCATAAGGGACCCATTTAGAGGTACTTCCAGTCCATGAACGACAAGCACCAGTAAAGAATAATTATCTGTGGGACTGGAGTGATAGCACATTTGCCTTTCACACAGCCGATCTGGGACAGACCAGGTTTCAATCCCCAGCATTCTATATGGTTCCCTGAGCCTGCCAGGAGCGATTTCTGAGTGCAGAGCCAGGAGTAACCCCTGAGCACCACAGCCGGGTATAGCCCCAAAACAAGATAAAACAAAACAAAAATAATTATCCTAAATAGAATGAAAACTGGTTACTCCAACAATCTACCGGCCCCATTTTCCTCCCTGCTTAGTTCCTCTGCCCAGTAGATATTCCCTGCCACTCCCAGCCCATCTACCTTTTCTTTGGGGCCACACTTGATGGTGCTCAGGGTTTACTCCTGGTAGTGCCAGAAGGAGTATGGGTCAACTGTACTGTCTCTAAGGACCCTACCCCCGATGGCCTCAAAGCCTTGTCCCTGGCCAATCTTATGAGAGAAGTGAAGAGGAGCCCCCTGAGAGGGCAACAGTGAGCCCAAACCTACTCACATTCTCATTTTCAAAGAAGTACTTCTCGTGGCCACCAGAACCCTGCCATGCTATCTGTGTAGAGAAAAACCAGAAAGTGCAATTTAAAAAAAAAAAGATTTTTATTTTCCCGATAAATTCACCATAAGATAGCGAGTTAACAAGTTGTTGAGGGTTGAGTTTTGATGACTCGGTATTCCAACAAACATCCCTTCACCAGTGTTCATTTCCCGCCACCAATGTCCCCAGTTTTCTCCCCAGTTTTCTGCCTGACCTATCCCCTGCCTGCCTCGATGGCAGATTGTTTTCAGCTCTCCATCTCTCTGTCTCTCTCTTTTCCCTTTTAAATACTGCAATATTGTTACTGAAGAATTATCATGCATATCACTTTACCTCCTTTCAGTACCCAGTTCTTTTTTTTTTTTTTGAGAGAGAATAACTCAAATAGAGTTCATTTACTTTTAAGTTTCCAAAGAGAGCCTTGTAATAAGTAGTGTAATAGGTAATCAAAGCCAAATCTATATTTTGGTTATTATAGCTGTTTGCCTTTTAAAAAAAGATAATTACTTTATTTAAGCACCATGGTTACAAAATTGTTCATGGTTGAGTTTCAGTCATAGAATTTACACCACCCTTGCAGCCAGAGAAATAGCATGGAGGCAGGGCATTTGCCTTGTATGCAGAAGGATGGTGGTTTTAATCCCAGCATCCCATATGGTCCCCCGAGCCTGCCAGGAACGATTTCTGACTGAAGAGCCAGGAGTAGCCCCTGAATTCTGCTGGGTGTGACCCCCCAAAAAACAACAACAAAAAGAATTTATACCACCCTTGACTGTGTACACTTCCCCACCACCAATTTCAACATTCCCTCCCACTCACTCTCCCTCGCCTGCCTCAGGCATTTTACCTCTCCTTCTCCCTCTCCCTCTCCCTCTCCTTCTCTTGTTCTTGTCCAGAGTGATCAATCCCAACTATTACTTGTCATAGTGGTCCCTTCTCTGCCATAACTGCCTCCCCTTCCCCACATTTCTACTGTAAGGATGATTTCCCAGGACAATTAGGACAGAGTGACAGGATGAGTCTGTGAATTTCTGACAGGGCTGAGAGAGATGAGTTTTTTTGGGGTGGTGACGATGCACAAAGAGGGGAGGCTCTGTCTGACTGTGCCCTCATCCCTGGATTTCCAGAGGATGACTTAGAACAGCCATGGGAAGCTTCGGGTCCTCCTGGGCCTCACTCCCAAAGCTGTTCTCCTCTCACCAGGCAGGGCTAACTGTGGGTCTCAATCCCCGGAGCCCCATGCCCTACCCCAACATGGGAGCTCTGACACCCTCACCTCGCTAAGGCGGTTCGTGTTCAGGTCCCCGAGTAGCAGCGTATCTGAGGTGTGTGCCACCAGGTATCGCTCCTTGCCCAGGATTTTCACCTCTTCCACCTCGTAGCCATAGTGGGATTTGAGCACGACACGGGTCCCCGAAGACAGGTTCTTGACAATCACCTTGGGAAAAGACACAGTCTGGGATCAACAGATCCCCCCCAATACGAAGGGAGGAAGGGTGGAGAGCAGGCTCTCCCCTTCTCCTGGTTCCATGGTGCCAACAGAGCCAGTGCCATCCTCATTGGTTTGGGATGCTATCAGGATCATCACCTCCCGCTCTGCAGAGCCTCCAGGGACAAGTCCTGGGCTTACTCCTGGCTCTGTACTCAGGGATCATCCCAGCAGGGCTCAGGAACTACATTGTTCCAGGGCTTGAACCCAAGCAGCCACATGACAGGCAAATGCCCTCCCTGAGGTACCATCTCTCCAGTACTCATGTACAATTGCCTTTGAAACTTGCAACACAGCTGATGAAAGTTCCACTGAGGAAAATTCAAGCATTCTTCCTATGTTGCTATAGTTCTTTTCTTTTCTTTTAGGCCACACCCAGCAGTGCTCAGGGGTTACTCCTGGCTCTGAGCTCAGAAATTACTCCTGGAAGTCTTGAAGGAGCATATGGGATGCTGGGAATTGGACCACGGTCCATCCTGGGTTGGCTGCTTACAAGGCAAATACCCTACTGCTGTGCTCTCTCTCTAGCCCCAACAACAACACATTTTTTTTTTTTTTGTGGTTTTTGGGTCACACCCAGCAGTGCTCAGGGGTTACTCCTGGCTCCATGCTCAGAAATTGCTCCTGGCAGGCACGGGGGACCATATGGGACGCCGGGATTTGAACCGATGACCTTCTGCATGAAAGGCAAATGCCTTACCTCCATGCTATCTCTCCGGCCCCAATAACAACTTTTTTTTGTTTTGTTTTGTTTTGGTTTTTGGGCCACACCCGGCGATGCTTAGGGGTTACTCCTGGCTGTCTACTCAGAAATAGCTCCTGGCAGGCACGGGAACCATATGGGACACCGGGATTCGAACCAACCACCTTTGGTCCTGGATCGGCTGCTCACAACAACTTTTTTTTTTTTTTTTGGTTTTTGGGCCACACCCTGTGACGCTCAGGGTTACTCCTGGCTATGCGCTCAGAAGTTGCTCCTGGCTTGGGGGACCATATGGGACGCCGGGGGATTGAACCGCGGTCCGTCCAAGGCTAGTGCAGGCAAGGCAGGCACCTTACCTTTAGCGCCACCGCCCAGCCCCATTACAACAACTTTTTAATTAAAAAAAATAACTATAGGAGCCAGAGAGATAGCACAGCGGTGTTTGTTTGCATAAACATAGGGTGTTTGTTTGCACGCAACCAATCTAGGACAAATGGTTCAATTCCCAGTATCCCATATGGTCCCCTGAGCCTGCCAGGAGCAATTTCTGACAACAGAGCCAGGAGTAACCCCTGAGCTTCGCTGTGTGCTACCCAAAAAAATCTAAAAGAAAAGTTGTTCTTTTTTTGTTTTGGTTTTGGTTTTTGGGCCACACCCAGGGACGCTCAAGGGTTAATCCTGGCTATGTGCTCAGAAATTGCTCCAGGCTTGGGGGACCATATGGGATGCCTAGGTTAGCTGCCTGCAAGGCAAACGCCTTACTACTTGCACCAATGCTCCAACCCCTGTTTCTTTTTTTTTCTTTTTTGTTGTTTGTTTGTTTTTGTTTTTGTTTTGGGGGCTCAGACCTGGCAGCGCTCAGGGGTTATTCCTGGCTCTATGCTCAGAAATCGCTCCTGGCAGGCTTGGGGGACCATATGGGATGCTGGGATTTGAACCACCATCCTCCTACATGCAAGGCAAATGCCCTACCTTCATGCTGTCTCTCTGGCCCCTGTTGTTGTTTTATTAAGGTCACACCTGGTTGTGCTCAGGGGTTACTCCCTGCTCTGCACTCAGGACTCACTCCTGGTAGGCTCATGGAACCATATAGGATAGCGGATTGAACCCAGGTCACATATGCATAAACACCCTACTACTATCACTCTGGCTCCTACAAATCTTTGTATAAACCTTTGTAATTTTCATCACTGTGCATGTGTTCAATTTTGACATACGTGTCTTGTCACCTCTGCTAAAATGATCTCCTTCAAGGGACAGTGCTAAAGCCCCTAAATTCTGCATCTTAATGCCTTACAGTGCTGGCCAATACATATTATTCAGTATTTCTGGAGAATGAACCACCAATGAGTTCTTCAGACAGACAGAGGTTGGGAATAGAAAAAAAGTGGACTCAAGAACTAAGAAATGAGCTCATATGTTGCAAACAGTGCATTCAGAAGCTTCACACAACAGAACTCTCCCAACTATTCGAGAAGCTTTTTACATTTTTTTTTTCTGTGCTGGGCCTTCTACATACAAGGGATATACACTATCACTAAACATATTTCTGTCCTGCAGTGAAGTTTTTTAAATCAGGAAGGTTTTGAGCTCTGTGCTTACCTGGCTAGGCCCCACGTATGTCAGCTCAAACTTGTTCTTATAAATGCTCCTCCGCAGGCAGCAGTCGAACTGTTCCACACCACCACAGAGTGTGCCCTGGAGGAGGAGAAGGTCACAGCATCCTGGGCAATGTCCCTGGAACACTGGCCTGGGAAGGCAGTCTAGAAGCACCCTCAAAATCTCAGTGCTGGGGCAGCGGCTATAGTGCAAAGGGGCGGAATGCCTGTCTCACATGGACAGGGCCCCAACTTCCATCCCAGACAGCATGTGGGTGCCCAAAGAGCATGGCCTAGCTGTGACTTTGGTGTTCTTGGCACCACCAGACAAGGGATCAGAAAGGAATGGTCCTCAGCCTGCTAGGTATCCCCCCAAATCTAGGCTCTAGGACTGAAAAGAACTGGCAGTAAAGAAGTTTGGACACCAGCTGGTCTCTCTTAGCCTCTATGAAAGTTTGAATTAAAAAACAAAATGAATTTTTGTTTTTGTTGTTGTTTTGGAGTGACACCCAGTGGTTCTCAGGAGTTACTCTTGACTCTGCACTCACACATCACTCCTGGAGGTGCTCAGAAGACCACATAGGATGTTGGGGATTGAACCCAGGTAGACTGCATGCAAGGCAAGTACCTTACCAGCTGTGCTATAGTTCAGAAAGTATAAATTTGGGGCTGGAGCAATAGCACAGCAAGTAGGGCATTTGCCTTGAACATGGCTAACCTATATTCAATCCCCAGCATCCCATGATACCCAAGCCTGTCAGGAGCAATTTCTGTCACTCATGAGCATAGCCAGGTGTGGCCCAAAACCCAAAAAAATAAAAGAAAATATGAATTTTTCCCCGGCCTTATGAGTCATGTTTCTAAGTTCTAAAGCAGGGGTCCTCAAACTTTTTAAACAGGGGGCCAGTTCACTGTCCCTCAGACCATTGGAGGGTCTGACTATAGTAAAAACAAAACTTATGAACAAATTCTTATGCACCTGCATATATCTTATTTTGCAATGAAGAAACAAAACAGATACAAATACAATATGTGGCCCGTGGGCCATAGTTTGAGGACCACTAGTCTAAAGGGATGAGGAGAGTGTCAGGGTAAAGGTAGGATCCTCCCAAGACCAGAAAACCCACCGCACAGAGCCGTGAGCCATCCCGCTTCCAGGCTAAGGATGTGATGGTGTACAAGTTGGCGATCTCCTTGGGTTTGGCCTCTTCCCAGATGCTCCGTCGTGGGCTCCAGTTGAACACACGAAGTCTGAAAAAAAGAAAAGCAAAGGATGTGAATTGTACTTATTGTGGGTTTGGGTTTGGGGGTCACACCTAGTGGTACTCAGGGCTTATTCCTGGCTCTGTACTCCTGGTGGGGGTTCAGGAGATACTAGGGATGAACCCATGTTGGTCATGTCCAAAGCAAGAGCCCTTACCCCATGGTCTTCCTTTCTGGCCTTAGGACCTGGATTTTAGAAAAGAGGCTGAGCAAGAGTGAAGGGCCACTGGTAAAAATGCCAACTTGGCAGCCTTTTGGGAAAACAATACAAATATTCTTCTGAAAACCAGAAACTGAGTTTCCATATGATCCACCAATACTACTCCTGAGAAGATACATTAGGGGTCCAAAAGCACAATGCGTAAAAGCCCTCCTCTCTCCTATGTTTACTGAAGCACTATTCACAATAGCCAAAATCTGTAAACAACCCAAGTTGTTTGTGTGGCCCAAAAGATGAGTGGCTAAAGAAATTATGGTATGTCTACACAATGGAATGTTAGGGAAAAAATGAAGTCATGAAATTTGCAAATACATGGAGTATATTTACTTATACTATACTGACTGAAATGAGTCAGAAGAAGAGGGATAGAATTATAATTATAATTAGAATAATATCGCTATTATCATATCCCTGTATGTGGGATATTAAAATAAAAGACATAGTATGAAAATAGTACCCAAAGACAGTAGTTTATGGCCCTAACCCTCTACCTTCCAAAAAAAGGTATGGCAGGGGGAAGAAAGGAAAGGAAGGATGGAGGGAGAGGGGTACAAAGAGGGAGGGAGGGTGGGGGAGAGAAGGAGGGGGGGGGGCGGGGGGAAGTTTTCTGCCATAGGGGCAGATACTCCTGTCTGTCTGTGGGTGACAGGAATGAAAGTGGGGACACTGATGGTGGGAAATATGCACTGATGATGGAATGGGAGTTAAAATACACCTTGTATGTGTGTATCTCACATTAAATTAAAAAACAGGGAGAAAGTATTAAAATAGGCTAGTAACTGAAAAAAAATTTGGGGAGAAGGCCATACCTAGCATATGATTCCGAGAACTGCCATGGGTCACTCTTGTTTTTGTGCCACACCCAGTGATGCTCAGGGGTTACTCCTGGCTCTGCACTCAGAAATCACTCCTGGCTTGGCAGACCATATGGGATGCCAGAGATAGAACCCAGGACTGTTCTAAGTCAGCCGCATGCAAAACAACATCCTACCGTTTGTGCTATCACTCCAGCCCCGTGGGTCACTCTTGAATACAGAGTTCTCAAGCACTTCTAGGTGTACTAAAAATGTGTACCAAACTATCTCCCACCAAAAATTACAAATAAAGCTTGGACATCTCGATAGATCAAAGCATGCTTCGCATAAGAAGTCCTGGGGCGGATCCTGAACACTACATGGTCCCCTGAGCACTGCCAGGAGTGATCCAAGAGAGCTGTGCTGAGGACAGTCTCTGAGCAGCACCAGGTATGGCCCTCAAATCAAAATGAAGCTGAGCATCTCTTAAAGGACTGAAGGGCAGCTCTGAAAGTTGGAGGTCTTGTTCTGATTTCCTGGCTCCCATGGTGCCTCAAGCACCACTGAGAATTCTAGTCAGAAGCAGAGAAAACTCTGAAAGGGCTTGGGAGAAAGTACAACAGGTAAGGCACTTGCCTTGCATGAAGTTTTCAGGATGTGATTCCTGGTACTATATACAGTTCCCAAGCACCACTGGGTGTGGCACCCAAACCAAAGTAAAAACAAAACAAAAACCAAAGGGGAAGGAAAAAAAGAAACCCCAGATAGAAAATTAAATAATAAATCTGAGAACCCTTAGGCCCTTTGGCCCTGAATATAAGGCCCTGGGACTGATCCTCAGCACCACAAAACCAAGCAGGGCACTGAGCATCTCAGGGTTGGGGCAATAGGACAACGGGTCAGGAGCTTGCCTTGCACGTGGCCGACCTGTGTTTGATAGCCGGCATCCTATATGGTTCCCCAGAGCACTTCCAGGAGTAATTCCTGAGCACAGAGTCAGGTGAAATTTCTGAGCACAAGGAGGTGTGAGTCAAAAACAACAACAAAAGAACCCTAGTATCTCCTTCAGCAGACACTGGCTTTGGATCTAGTTCGAATAACTGGGCTCCAGCCAAGCATAAGCTTGAGGAAAATACAACAAAGATGCAGTTGCAAGGGGAACTGACCTGTCATAGCTTCCCAGCACGACAGACTGGCCCCCGGGACTTGCTGCAGCTGTGGTGAACTCCCGCTCCTGAGGGTCCCGGCTGTAGTCGAACGTCTGCAGCACGTGGCCTTCCTTCCCATAGGCCACGACCCTCCGATCACAGCCTGCAGCCACGATGCTGTTGGTTGCCCAAGCCAAGGCATAGGGCGGGCAGGGGTGGTTCACCAGCTTTCCCTAGGCAGCAGGAGAGGCCGCAATTACTCAGGAGTCCATTCACGGCAGTTTTTGTTTGTTGGTTTTTGGGCCATGCTCAGCGGCGCTTAGGGGTTACTCCTGGCAGGCAGGCTCAGGGGATCATCTGAGATGCCAGGGATCAAATTCAAGTTGGCCACGTGCAAGGGTGCAAGGCAAACACTCTACCTGCTGTGCTATTGCTTCCGCTCCCCATTCTGAAAATACCATATTGCTACCTCCCCACTCCTTTTCTCTGACCATTTTTCTTTCTTTCTTTTTTTTTTTTTTTTTTTGTGGTTTTTGGGTCACACCCGGCAGTGCTCAGGGGTTATTTCTGGCTCCAGGCTCAGAAATTGCTCCTGGCAGGCACAGGGGACCATATGGGGTGCCGGGATTTGAACTGATGACCTCCTGCATGAAAGGCAAACGCCTTACCTCCATGCTATCTCTCTGGCCCCACTGACCATTTTTCTTCCAGCACTTCTGCACCTGGTCACTTCCTTTTACCTTCCCAAACTGTCTTTTCATCTCCTCATCACACACATGTGGTATCAACCTACACTTATTGATGGTGCGACATGAGGAAATCTGAGTGTACTTGCGAGGTAGAGAGCTTTTTCTCTTTTTTTTGATCCCTACTATCCTATAGGGTGACCCAAGCCATGCCAGAAGTGATCTCTGAGCACAGAGCTGGGAGTAAGCTCTGAGCATCACCAGGTATCATCTTGTTGCATCCATTTCTCTGAGGGTCTCTGTCCCTCAGCTCTGCCCCATCAGATTTAAATTCCTCCCTCCAGGAGGGCTTGTGCTTGTGCTTAACCTTCCCACGGTATCCAGGATTCATACCTGTGATTCTCCAGAACCTTCGTCATCAAAGAAATACCGAACGATGGTGCCATCTGCATGACCGGACAGAATTCCTTTTCCAGAAAAACTGGAAATGGGGAGAAAGGAGTGGAGGGGAGAATTCTGGAAGGGATGACTCTGCCTCTCCACTGCTCACCACCTGGCTGCAGTCCTGTTCTCCATCCTCTCCATCCTTCTCCCTTCATCCCCCAGAACAGACCCCACCTTTTCCTACCAACTTCCCTTTGGGGATGTCCCTTGTCTTTACTTACTTCGTTGTCAGGGACACCACGTACGACTCTGTCCCATAGATAGTAGATGATTTGCTGGTTTTAGTGTTGACCATACGGACCTGAAATATGGGAGAACATGCCACAGGCTAGTGAGGCTCTTCCCCCTTTTAGCCAGATCCTGGAGAAGGAAAAACAAGCCACAAACCCTCCACATTTGCCCTCAGCACCCACTTGACTCTAAGGGAGAAGACAGACCTGGTTCCTCTCTCTGGAAAAAACATTCCCCCCCACCGGGGTTTCTGCTCCCTGACTTACCTTCCCTTCAGCCAGTCCGAAGACAATGACATACTCCGATGGCCACTGTAGACAGGTGACCGCGCTCTGCAAGAATGAGGCCGAGGATCACCCAGGTTGAGGTTGCATCTTCATCTGATCTGAACCTGGGATCACCTTGGGGGAGGAAGCAGGGTAGGGTGGGGACACTACCGGGCTCAGGAGGCAGAGGCCATGCAGCAGCACCCCAGCAGCAGTAGCCAGACTCGAGAGGGATAAACACAACTCATAGTAAATTTGCAAAGAGGGGTACGGTTGTTCCTCGAGTCAGCCAGGCTTTGTGGCTCTTACCGTCTGGATGAACTTGTTGCAGATCACCTTCTTGTCCCCCCTGTCAAGGAAAAGGGGAAAAGCAGATCAAACTCCTGTACAGAAAGTGCCACCAAGGAGGTTAGGAGGTCACAGCAGGCAGGCAGTGTCCCTGCCAGGGGGAGATGTCCTTGGGCTCCACAGAGCCCGAGGTGGAGGCAGAAAGGGATCCCTGGAGATCTGGGGCAGTAATAGATACACCATGTGGAGACTCCCAGGATCTCAGCAGGCCTCCGGGCTGCCCAAGCCTGACTTCTAGGGGGATATGGGATGGTGGCACACAAAGAGCAGAAAGAGAGACTGGGTCATCAGCTTCTCAAAGAGGCCCCGCTCCAAGGAACTCCTTCGGGCCCCCTCCTCACCAGTCCTCCCCAATCTTGTACACAAAGATGATGTTGTCTGTCTGTCCAATGGCGATCTTTGTGGAGTCCGGAGAAAAGGCCATGCCTTTCACCATGTAGCTCCTTCGACCATACTGGACATTACACGGAAGAGAAAGAATGAGGAGAGAAGTCAGGGGTTGACTTGAAAGAGAAAAGAGATAGGGGCCAGAACCATGGCACAGCCGGAAGGGAGTTTGCTTTGCATGTGGCCAACTGGGGTTCAATCCCTGGCATTCTATATAGTCCTCAGTGCAATGACGGGGGGTAATTCCTAAGCACAGAGCCAGGAATAACCCCTGAGCATTGCTGGGTGAGCCCCCCCTCCCGAAAAAAAAAAAAAGAGATAATATATGAGTTCGTCCTTTTCCATGTGTATGGGTGTGTCTATGAGGCCAGTGGGGGTGCCTTCCAGAGCAGGGCTCCCCCTCAGCCCGCTAAGAGGCTCTCTTCACCTTCATGTCAGCTGGTTTGGTAGAGAATTTGTCTCTGCGCTCCCCGTGTTCATCATACAGCAACACCACTCGGTCCACTGTGCACACAGCAAACTTGGCATTGTTCTGAGACCAAGACATGCAGGTCACCTTTGCAGCTCCATCCTGCGTAGGAAAAGGATTTTTTTAGTTTTTGATTTTTGGGCCACATTTGATGGTGCTCGGGGTTACTCGTGGCTCTGCACCCAGAAATCACTCTTGGCAGGCTCCAGGGACCATATGGAATGCTGGGTCCATCCAGGGTTGGCCTCATGCAAGGCAAACGCCCTATGGTTGTACTATTGCTCTGGCCCCCACAAAGGATTTTTCTTTTTCTTTTTTTTGGTTTTTGGTTTTGGGCCACACCCGGCAGTGCTCAGGGGTCACTCCTGGCTGTCTGCTCAGAAATAGTTCCTGGCAGGCACAGGGGACCATATGGGACACCGGGATTCGAACCAAACACCTGGATCGACTGCTTGCAAGGCAAATGCTGCTGTGCTATCTCTCCGGGCCCAAAGGATTTTTCTTTACAGTAATAAGTGAAAGTAATTCTTATGTACAACAGTACACAGGAGTGGTTAAAAAAACTAAAAGCGGGGCCGGGTAGGTGGCGCTAGAGGTAAGGTGTCTTGCCTTGCAAGCGCTAGCCAAGGAAGGACCGCGGTTCGATCCCCCGGCGTCCCATATGGTCCCCCCAAGCCAGGGGCGATTTCTGAGCACATAGCCAGGAGTAACCCCTGAGCGTCAAACGGGTGTGGCCCAAAAACCAAAAAAAAAAAAAAAAAACCAAAAAAAAAAAAACTAAAAGCACATCTACTTCCATTATGGCTGAAACAACTTTGGCTAATTGGGCTCCTATCACAGGCCTGAAAACAAAGATGCACTCCTGATCCATCCTGGTCTCTGAGGCCATAAAAAACCCCGGATCATGAGAACAAGATGCTACCAGAAACCCATAAGCAAAAGCATTAACAGATCACATGCTGAGCCAGTGGTCCCTGCCAGTTCCTGGAACAGCCTTCTGGATTTCTCAAATCTCAGGTCTGCCAGTAATCATTTCAAATGACTGAAAAGTTTTTGGTCTCCAGCTATTCATTCAGTTAACAGTTTTAAGCAAATTAGCGAGAAAGCCACTTGGCCAGGGGATTAAGAGGGAGAAAATCATGGGCCTGGAGAGATAGCACAGTGGCGTTTGCCTTGCAAGCAGCTGATCCAGGACCAAAGGTGGTTGGTTCGAATCCCGTGTCCCATATGGTCCCCTGTGCCTGCCTGGAGCTATTTCTGAGCAGACAGCCAGGAGTAACCCCTGAGCACCACTGGGTGTGGCCCAAAAACAAAAACAAAACAAAAAAAAAAAGGTCTATATGTGACAGTGAAAGTGTGTTAAACTGGGGCCGGAGAGAGCATAGCAGTAGGGCTTTTGCCTTGCAAGTGTCGGCTGATCAGGACCTATGTTGGTTCAAATCCCGGTATCCCATATGGTCCCCTGTGCCTGCCAGGAGCAATTTCAGAGCAGAGAGCCAGAAATAACCCCCGAGCACCATCGGATGTGGCCCCCCCCAAAAAAAAAGAAGAAAAAAAAGAAAGTGTGTGATTGCTCGTACTATGTACTATGTCTGCGCAATAAAGGGGTATAACACTGTGGATGTCAAGTGGTTAGGATCTGCTCTCCTCCCCTGCACTCAGGCTACAACTCCCGGCGGCATTCGCTCTATTTCTCCCCATCTTTGGGGGAGGGATTGGGTCTTTTTTTTGTTTGTTTGTTTTGTTTTGTTTTGTTTTTTGGGCCACACCCAGCGGTGCTCAGGGGTTACTCCTGGCTGTCTGCTCAGAAATAGCTTCTGGCAGGCACGGGGGACCATATGGGACACCGGGATTCGAACCAACCACCTTTGGTCCTGGATGGGCTGCTTGCAAGGCAAATGCCGCTGTGCTATCTCTCCTGGCCGGGATTGGGTCTTTTTTTTTTTGGTTTTTGGGCCACACCCAGTGGTGCTCAGGAGTTACTCCTGGCTGTCTGCTCAGAAATAGCTCCTGGCAGGCACGGGGGACCATATGGGACACCGGAATTCGAACCAACCACCTTTGGTCCTGGATCAGCTGCTTGCAAGGCAAACACTGCTGTGCTATCTCTCCGGGCCCAGGATTGGGTCTTATGATACAAAAAATATGGTACTCTTGGCTCTGCACTCAGGTATCTTGCCTGGCAGTGCTCAGGTGCTGGGGATTGCAGGTTGATCACTTGCAAGACAAATGTCCCACCAACTGTTCTTTCTCAGGCTCCAATTTAAGATAATTTCCTGGAGGAATTTTTTGGGCCACACCCAGCAGTGCTCAGAAAGTACTCCTGGCAGGCTCAGTGCTTCATATAGGGTCAAACCTGGGTTGGCGGATGCAAAGCCAAGCCTTCCCTACTGTGCTACTGCAGCAGCCCATAGTTTGAGATAATTTTATGATTATGTGATCCATCGTAAGTTTTGAGGAATGGAAGCAGCTGGGCGGGGAAGTTATTTAAGAGAGATGGGGTGACATGAATAGATGCAGGAAACAGTAATTTATTTATTTATTTGGTTTTGGGGCCACACCTGGCAGTGCTCAGAAATTACTCCTGGCTCTGCACTCAGAAATCCCTCCTGGCAGGGTGGGGGATCATATGGGATGCTGGAATTGAACACAGGTCTGTCCTGGGTCATCTGTGTGCAAGGCAAACGCCCTACCGCTGTGCTATTGCTCCAGCTCCAGGAAACAGTAATTTTTTTTTGAAGCGGGAGAGAGTCCAGGAAACAGTAATTTAATTTACCTGAAAATATCTTGTAAATAGCAGAGTGGAGGAGCTGAGACAGGAAAAAACAGGCTGAGGCCAGCTCAAAATGGGGTTCGAAACCTAGGCTAAGGTGTTCAGTACACTCGCAAATGGAGGGACAATAAAAATTGCAGAATGGGGGGCCGGAGAGATAGCATGGAGGTAGGGCGCTTGCCTTGCATGAAGAAAGACGGTGGTTCAAATTCTGACATCCCATATGGTCCCCCGAGCCTGCCAGGAGCGACTTCTGAGCGTAGAGCCAGGAGTAACTCCTGAGCGCTGCTGGGTGTGACCCAAACTCCCCCCCCCCCCCGAAATTTTTTTTTTGTAGAATGGGGTGTAAAATAATCAGAGCTTGGGCCCGGAGAGATAGCACAGCGGCGTTGCAAGCAGCCGATCCAGGACCAAAGGTGGTTGGTTCGAATCCCGGTGTTCCATATGTTCCCCCGTGCCTGCCAGGAGCTATTTCTGAGCAGATAGCCAGGAGTGACCCCTGAGCACCGCCGGGGGTGACCCAAAAACAAAAACAAAACAAAACACAAAAAATCAGAGCTCATTTGGATGAATAATGCTATTTGGGGAAAAGGATTGGTTCATGCCTGGTGATGCTCAGGGTCTACATCCAGCTCATCCAGTGCTTAGGGGTCTTTCCCTGTTTCTGGGGAAAAGGAGAGCACTGTGCTCAGCCTGTTGAATTCTCTCTCCAGACCTCCACACTTTTCCCTTTAACTATCTATTTCACAGAAGCCCAAGTTCAAAGTAAGCATTTCCCAGTGCATTATTTGTGTCATGGCTGATCCTTCTGCCACCAGCTCTTGCCACCTGTGGATCTACTCCTCAGGGACTTCTGCATTGGGAAAACAACACACACACACGAGCACACACACACCTTCTGTTTTTTTTTGTTTTTGTTTGTTTTTTTTTTGGATTTTTTGGGCCACACCCGGCGATGCTCAGGGGTTACTCCTGGCTGTCTGCTCAGAAATAGCTCCTGGCAGGCACGGGGGACCATATGGGACACCGGGATTCGAACAAACCACCTTTGGTCCTGGATCGGCTGTTTGCAAGGCAAATGCCACTGTGCTATCTCTCCGGGCCACACCTTCTGTTTTGACTGTTTTAATTACTTAGACTCCAAAGTTATGATTAAAAACATAGTTTCTGGGGCCAGAGAGATAACATAGAGGTAGGGCATTTGCCTTGCACGCAGAAGGATGTTAGTTCAAATCCCGGCATCCCATATGGTGCCCTGTGATTTCTGAGTGTAGAGCCAGGAGTACCCCTGAGCACTGCCGGGTGTGACCCAAAAAACAAAACAAACAAACAAACAAGCAAAAACATAGCTTCTGGGGGCCAGAGTGATAGCACAAAGGGTAAGGAGTTTACCTTGCACACAGTTGACCCGGGTTCAATTCTCAACATTTCATATGCTCCCCCCCAGCCTGCCAGGAGTGATTCCTGAGCACAGAGCTGAGAGTAACTCCTGAGAGCCCCTGGGTATGTCCCAAAGCCAAAACAAACAAACAAATATGGTGTCTGGGGGGGCCAGAGTGATAGGGCAGCAAGTAGGGCAACCTCGTGTGCAGCTCACCAGAGTTTTTGATCCCTGGTCAGACATTCCATATGGTCCCCCAAGCCTTCCAGGACTTATCCCTGAGTGCAGAGCCAGTAGTCACCTCTATGCACAGCTGGGTGTGGCTCCAAAACACAACATGGCTTTTCATTATTTTTCCATATCCCTCCACAGTCAGAAATCAAAGGGTGTTTTCATCACATTTTTATTTATTTATGTATTGGTTTTTGGGTCACACCTGGCGGTACTCAGGGGTTACTTAGTCCTGGCTATCTGCTCAGAAATAGCTCCTGGCAGGCACGGGGGACCAAATGGAACACCGGGATTCGAACCAACCACCTTTGGTCCTGGATTGGCTGCTTGCAAGGCAAACGCCGCTGTGCTATCTCTCCAGGCCCTTCATCACATTTTTAAACCAGCGCTGAACAGATAGTACAAGGGGTTAAGCCACAGGGGTCCTCAAACTTTTTAAACAGGGGCCAATTCACTGTCCCTCAAATCATTGAAGGGCTGGACTATAGTAAAAATAAAAATTATGAACAAATTCCTATGCACACTGCAAATATCTTATTTTGAAGTGAAGAAACAAAACGGGAACAAATACAATATGTGGCCCTCGGGCCGTAGTTTGAGGACCACTGGTAAGGCAATTGCTTTACAGTAAGCAGCTAATTCCTGGTACCACATGTTACCCCCTAAGCATTACCAGGCATGACCCCTGAGCAGAGAACCAGGAATAAGTAAGCCCTGAGTACCTGAGTGTGGATCCAAACTCCCCCCTTAAAAAATCCTTAAATAAAATTCTTCAGCCTCCAACTGTTAAGGCTCTAGTTGAGAAATGCCTAGGCCTAGTGGCCGCTACTAATCACCTCACTTCACTCTTGGCCCATCAGGGCATTTGGCTCTTTTCTGCCTGCTGACTTCATCATATTTGAAAGAGTGAAAGTGGGTTTCACAGCCAATTATTCCATTAGGGATGAGGGTTTTTTGTTTGTTTGTTTTTGGACCACACCCAGCTGTCTCTGCACTCAGGGATCACTCTTGGCAGGTCTAGGAGAACCACATAAGGGTGCCACAATTCAAACTGGGTTCAGCTGAGTTCAAGACAAGTACTCTAACAGTGTACTATCTCTCTGGTCCTAGGGTAGAGGAATTTGAGGGGATGGGAAGGTTGGTTCATACCTGGTTATGCTCAGGGGTTTCTCCTGGCTCTATGCTCAAGATTTACCTTGGCAATGCTTGTGAGACTAAGAGGTTCTGGGGACTGAATCCAGGTTGGCTGTGTGTAAGGCAAATGCTTTATCCACTGTGCTATTTCTCCAACTCCTCAAAATTTAATTTTAAATTCGGGGTCCAAGAGAATATGTACAGCAGGCATAGTTTGAATGTGGCTGACCTCCAGGAGTGATTCCAAGAGTAAGCTCTGAGTACTCCCACATATTACCCCCAAACAAAACAAATATAAATTCAAGGAGCAGTTTACTGGGTAATGAGAGTAACTGGCTTTTGTTCTAATATCTCTTGAAATGTCATCTTTTTTTGTTTGTTTGTTTTTGGTCATACTTGGAGGCATTCAGGAGTCGCTCCTGGCAGGCCCAGGAGACCACATGGGATGCCGGGATTCGAACCAGTTCTGTGTTGGCCATGTGCAAGGCAAACGTCTTATTGCTGTGATAGAGCTCCGGCTCCAAAATGTAATATCTTTGGCTCTGTGCTCAGTAATTATTCCTAACAGGCTCAGGGGCCATATGGGAGGCTGGGGATTGGATCTGGGTCAACCTCTTGCAAGGCAAACATCCTACCCGTTGTGCTATCACTCTGACTTTGCACTCTCATTTTACCTCCTACATCTGAGGTTCATGCTGTGATTATGTCCATTTTGCAGGATGAGAAGGTGAGCAGGAGGTTTAAGTAATTTTCTGAGTTTACATACAAAGTTTCTAAGTAGAAGAACCAAAATTTAATTTTTTTAGTTTTAAGATCACACCTGATGGTGCTCAGGGGGTTACTCCTGGCTTTGTGCTCTGAAATCACTCTAGGCAGGCTCGGGGGACCATGTGGGATGCTGGCGATCAAACCAGCCTGGCAAATGCTGTTCTATGGCTCTGACTGCCCCCTCCAGAGATACTATTCTTCTCAGCCTTAGATTTTGTCCCTCAAATGTCTTTCCCTCTGCCCTATCAGCTTTCCCATTGCTCCCCTGAACCTCTCCCTCACTGAGGTTCCTATTATTTTCCCTATCTCCACCCCAACAAGCTGGGTGGATGGACATGCACAGGGAGACAGTGTGAAGGGCGCCTAGTCTTGGTGCGCCTTGTCTCAAATTTCAAATAGTGGTGGCGCCAGGACTTGCTTGCACTGTGCTTTGGGGACTCCCAAACGCTTGCTTTCCTGAACACCCCGTCTCAAGGGCTTCTCCAGAGGCTCCCTGTCCCGCTTCTAGAACCCGAGATCTTCCCCGTTGATTAATTAAATAAAAAATAAAACAGAGTAGGGCTTCAATCACATGATTTTTGTTCTACAGACTGGATGGATCATGAGAACTTGACCAATATGGACCCTAGTAGCCACCATACCCTGGAGCTTTCCAAACACCTCTGCATTCTTGTTTGGAGCCTGGAGATTTGAGTCTATAGAAGAGCAAATGTGACTTTCAACTGCAAAGATGGTTTTGCAAGGTCCCTTAGGGATGTCTATAAGCTGTGGACACAAGAAAGAGAAAGAGGGGCCGGAGAGATAGCATGGAGGTAAGGCGTTTGCCTTTCATGCAGAAGGTCCGTGGTTCAAATCCCGGCGTCCCATATGGTCCCCCGTGCCTGCCAGGAGCGATTTCTGAGCATAGAGCCAGGAGTAACCCCTGAGCGCTGCCGGGTGTGACCCAAAAACCAAAAAAAAAAAGAAAAAAAAAAGAAAGAGAAAGAAAGAAAAAAAGAAAGATAGAAAAAAAGAGAAGGAAAGAAAGAAAGAAAGAAAGAAAGAAAGAAAGAAAGAAAGAAAGAAAGAAAGAAAGAAAGAAAGAAAGAAAGAAAGAAGAGGGCCCGGAGAGATAGCACAGTGGTGTTTGCCTTGCAAGCAGCCAATCCAGGACCAAAGGTGGCTGGTTCGAATCCTGGTGTCCCATATGGTCCCCTGTGCCTGCCAGGAGCTATTTCTGAGCAGACAGCCAGGAGTAACCCCTGTGCACTGCCGGGTGTGACCCAAAAACCAAAAAAAAAAAAAAAAAAAAAAAAGAAAAGAAAGAAAGAAGAGAAGGAAAGAAAGGGGGAAAGGAAGAGAGAAAGAAAAAGAAAGAATAAAGGAAGGAAAGAAGAAAGGAAGAGATAAAGAAAAAAGAAAGAAAAAGAAAGGAAGAAAGAAAGAGAGAGAAAGAGAAGAACAAGGTCATCAGGTCCCCCTTGCAGCTCCACCCCAGGAGCCTGCACCTGGAGCACCCATGGGAATTGCAGGCAGGGCTCGGTTCGGGGCTCCAGGGGTCCACGCGTCCCCCTCGAGCTCCCCTGTGCAGACAGGGCCACTGCCAGGAGTTCTGGAGCCGCCCAGGGTCGCCCCCCTGGAACCTGGGGGCATTTGACCCAACTGCGATGCAATGGAAAGAAAAGGTGCAGGGGAAAGGTGCAGGCGGGCCTGCAGCTCTGGACCACATTCGGGGGCTCCAGCTGACCCAACTTCCGTCCCCCCAACTTCTCTCGGGGTCAGGAGGGCAGCGGCACGCACACGCCTCACCTGCGGGCTCAGCAGGGTCCTCAGGTGCTTCAGCTGCATGGCGGGACACTTGGGTACCAGTTGGTACCCAAAGGCAGCGACAACTTCCCTGGTTACCTGGACAACCAGCGCGCAGGCGCAGTGGCGGCGGCGGCTGACGCAGGCGCGTTCGGCGCTTATTTCCCGTCGCAGATCAGTGCGTAAAAAGATGCGCCGCCGCCCGCCGGAATGCGCAGGCGCAGTGAGAAGCCGGGGGGCGGGCTCTTGAGGGCTCGTCTGCCAATCGCGACGCTCCCGGTTAAACCACGCCCAGGTCACGCCCTAACCACGCCCTCCAGCTTTCATTCCCGGAACAAGACCTTTTTTCTTGAGCTTTGAGGTGTCTGTCACTTCTGTTCTGTGTAGAGAGTTTGGTTTTGTGAGAGCTGTGTTTGAGCCAGTCCTCCCAAGCCCCAGAAGAGAATAGGCCAATTGCAATTGTAGTTTTTTTGTTTATTTTATTTTGGCAGTTGGTGGAATTGATTGCAATTATAGGTTTTTGTGTGTTTTATTTTTTGCAATTGGTGGAATTGATTGCAATTGTAGTTTTTTGTGTTTATTTTGGCAGTTGGTGGAATTGAGCTCAAATAGGTTATGAGACTTGCGCGGGATCACAAGACTATAAGAGATTTTGCAGGGAGCAATCTCTCATGATCTTAGATTCAAAGCCACATTCTGAAGAGGGTGGCATTATTAGTCCCTTTTTTATGTAACAGGAATTAGCATGAGCTGGGTTATTTGAGGGACCAGAGCCATAGTACAGCATGCAAGATTCTTGCCTTGCAAGCAGCCAACCTCAGTGGGATCCTCGACACTCCACATGGTCCCCAACCCCATCAGCAGTGACTCCTGAGCAAAGAAAGTTTCTTACCCAAGCCAACACAATCAGTAAAGGACAACATTGGCATGCTTAAACACTATAGAAGGATCTATATACTTCTCGTGTCCCAGCCATGCTCCTATGCCCTGTGACACTCACATTCTAACAGATGATGTGTGTGTCTGTTCAGGATCTACAAGGAGAGAAAAGTTACCCTGAGTTGGGTAACGGTGGGTGAGTTCAAGTTTGCATGTAGATTAGGAGGCATTTAACAGTTTAGTGCCTCACAGGATAGGTTAAGGCTTGTGATATCTGAGTTTGGAACTTGGTGAAGGAGAAAAGATACTGTCTTAGATCTTTTATGTTGTGATCCCTTTTAGAATCATTGATCTAGGGGCCAGAGAGATAGCATGGAGGTAAGACTTTTGCCTTTCATGCGGAAGGACAGTGCTTCGAATCCCGGCATCCCATATGGTCCCCTGAGCCTGCCAGGGGCGATTTCTGAGCTTGGAGCCAGAGGTAACTCCTGATTGCTGCCGGGTGTGACCCAAAATAAAAAAAAAAATCATTGATCTAATTTCTTGCAACATACCAGAGAGAGGGAGATGCAAAAGAAAAGTTATTCAGGGGCCGGAGAGATAGCATGGAGGTAAGGCGTTTGCCTTTCATGCAGGAGGTCATTGGTTCGAATCCCGGCGCCCCATATGGTCCCCCGTGCCTGCCAGGAGCAATTTCTGAGCCTGGAGCCAGGAATAACCCCTGAGCACTGCCGGGTGTGACCCAAAAACCAAAAAAAAAAAAAAAAAAAGAAAAGTTATTCAAAAACTTCCTTTGAAAGGCTCTAAAATTGGGAAGACTTTTAGCTCTATAGAAAGTATATGAGGGGCCGGGCGGTGGCGCTGGAGGTAAGGTGCCTGCCTTGCCTGCGCTAGCCTAGGACGGACCGCGGTTCGATCCCCTGGCGTCCCATATGGTCCCCCAAGAAGCCAGGAGCAACTTCTGAGTGCATAGCCAGGAGTAACCCCTGAGCGTCACAGGGTGTGGCCCAAAAACCAAAAAAAAAAAAAAAAAGTATATGAGTCTTGATACCTTTCTCCCCACTGTGGTGTCAAATGCCAACAGGTATTTGTCTCACTGATACCACCTTCCTCTTCTCATCCAGCCCCCCATCACACATGAACACACAGCTTGGAACTTTAGAAAGTAGAGAGTAGAGAACAACCCCTATTTCACCAGAAAGCAGGCCCCGTGGCCCAAATTGTAATTCTTAAGACATGGCAGTTACAACCTCTTAATTTTATTTTCAGAATCCTCTGGATATGGTTGCAGAGTGTGATTACAAACTTATTTATGCTTTACAATTATTATTGCCTTGGAATGAACAGAATCAGAGACAGACAGAAGGAAAGGCAAGGGCCGGGGAGAATAGGCACAATAAAGGACAGAGCGTGTGGTACCGAAGGGGCCGCCACTTTTGACCATTAGCCCTACTTTTATAGGGGGATTCGTGAGGGGTCTATGCAGAGGACTAAACGGAGAGGAGCCGGGTTGCCCATGTGAATAGTGAAGACAAAACAGTTTCTTGTTCCCGGGTGCAAGAAGAAGAATTCTCCCTTTTTCTCCCCATAGACTGACAGGATCTAGTTTCGTACACCTCCTCTGGGCCCCACTGCATCCAGCCCAGCCTATATCAGTTCCTATGTGGGTGTGATGGTGCAAGGGGCCCTCACCATGAAAAGATGCTGAGAAAACATCTTCATCATCTTCTTCTACACTCAGCTCCTCTTTGTCCAAGAACCTTTATTGGAAAAGTGTCCAAGGGATGGGCTCAGCTGTAGCTGGAGGGGCTGCCAGGGGAGCACCTGAGGCTCCATGGAAGACTTTGGAGTAGTGTAGGGCGGTATCTGCCTCCAGGTCCAGGCCAGGCCCTTGCTTTGCCGTATGGGGTGGGGGTACCCGCCCAAACACCCCTGTTTGAGACCCAGAGGCAGTATACAGGTGCAGCTGGGGAGGCTGAGAGCCCTGATGCAGTTGAAATGGGGTCCCCATTAAGGACCGAATGGGATAGGATTAGACAAAGGGCTCTTCCCTGGACGTGTGGGGAGCCAAGGAATGCAGCTCACCAGATTTCCATTCCCCACGTCCAGGGCACAGACTGGAACAGACCTACCTCTGGCCCTGCTCACAGTGGAAAGAGGATGGGGGTTAGGCCTGAGACTGTGGGAGGGACTTTGCTCTCTGGGGCACTATGGGGTCCTTCGATCTCCACCTTATGCTCACCCTGACCCCCAGGCCACCCCCAGGCCGGCTGGGAACGCCTCTCTCCTGGGGCTCCGCTTCTTCATTCAGACGTCAATGGTGTTAATGGAGGGTGACTTTTTCTGAAAAATAAATAAATAAAAATAAAAAAAGAATGAGTTTTAGTTTAATTTCTCCCAGCACCCCTCATTTCCATTCTCCTCCTTTGAGGTTCTCTCTGGCTGTTCCTAGGGCCCCCCTCACATATGCTCACACCATCCCCGACACCACATCACCTGTCTCGTCCCCACTGGCCTTCCCTGAGGGCTCTGCTCTGGCCCCTTCCCCTTCTCCTTGGGGTTGTTGTTGGAGTCGTTGTCCTTGATGATGTCATACTGGCGGCAGAAGAGCCCGATGACAGCTGGAACACACAATAGACACCCCCTTTCAGCCCCTCAGACCCTCCCCACACTTCTAGAAGGTCCAAGTTCACAAACAGCTCTCCCTCTCCTCATCAACTCCACCCTCAAAGTGTCTTCCTAACTCTGTGTCTCCTGCTGCTCCACCAACCTTCATGCCTCCCCTGCTACATGGAGCCCCCCTTGCTCAGTGCCTGGGTGTCCCTCCAGCTGCTGACTCACCGGCCCACATGAGCAGCACCACCACGATGATGACCACTTCCCCGGTCTGAAGGGGCCGCTCTCTGCCTATCCCCTCCACCGTGATGTCCCCTGAGAAGACAGGAAGGGGCCAGAGCTGGGGTTAAGGGGTACAGCCCCAAGTGGTACTGGATGGAGATGCTGGAGCTTGAGCAGACTTTTTTGGGTGGGGAATGTTGGAGAGGTGTGGGAGGAAAGGCCAGGGACCCCCAAAACAAGAGAAGGGTGGCAGGCACAGCTGCTCTGAACTGAAGCTGGGGAACAGGAAGCTTAAAAGCCCTCCCCCCAAAAGATTCATTCTCAGCCTGTCTGTCTCTCCTCCTCCCCTGCCAATTCGCCTTCCTTTTTCTGGCAGCACCAGGAATTAACTCATCTCTCTGCTCAAGCCCCACCAGACTGTGGCGGGCTTGGCGGAAGTAAACAGAGGCTCGAGGTAAAGAGCCAGAGACGCTCCCAGTTCCCCCCCAAAGCACCCTCACCTGGACTGGAGGTGTTGGTGGGCAGCCGGTCAGAACCTTTGAGAGTTCGGAAGTGAACCCGGGGTCCAGGGGGGCTCTCCCCACGGAGGCCAATGCTTCTGACCTGCACCGTATAGTCGCTGTCCTCGGCCAGGCCCCAAAGGGCACAGGCCCTCGTGGTGGTATTCACCTCCCGGATCACACGCTGGCCTGGGCCATTCTGTCTCTGCAGTGGGACATGATGGGGGGGGGACAAAGCTGTACCCACTCAGAACCAGGCCCCTGTTACTCCACCCCTACCATGCTCAGGTGTCCAGTAAGATTCAAGTGCATGAAGGGGGCCCCCAGACCACCACTCATGGACTCATGGATGTTGAGGGAACCAAGGAAGGACACAGGTGGGGGAACACAGGTTGGGATGACAAGTCGGGGATCCCATTCTTACTTGCTGAGAAATGGAGTAGCCAATGACAATGATGCCTTCTGGGACGTCCCAGGACACAGTGGCCGAGTTGGCTCTGAGCTGAGTGACCGTCACATTCACAGGAGAAGGAGGCCGGTCTGCAGGGGGAGGCCAGGGCGGGTGGGCAGATGAAACAGGTCACCCCATTCACACACACACACACACACACACACACACACACACACACACACACACACACACACACACCAGACACACACATGCACCCCTCACCACCCTGCCTGGCCACTCACCTGCTCGCACAAAACCCAGGTCACAGCTGACCAGCAGGAGGACCGTGGGGCTGAGATAGGGGGAGAGGGGCATGAGCGCAGCCATGGTCCCCACGGGCAGGGCTGAGGGGCGCGTGGGCATCCGCTGAACATCCAGGCGGGGCTCCTGAAAGTGGCAAGCAGGAGGGTGTGTGCGGGTCAGAGACTGCCAGGCATGCTCAACCCGGGCAGCAGAGGCGCGGGTGCATCCCTGCCAGCCCTCCCCGGGTAGCCCAATTTTTCCACCCCCGGCCTTCCCCGCCTGCCCTCCCCGCGCGCACACACACACCCACCCACCCACCCACCTCTGCCCGTCCTCGCAGTCCGGTTTCTCAGGCCTCGGGGGGCTGTTGGGTGCCCAGGGGGCGGCCCATCGCCCGAGCCCAAGGCGCTGCCCCCTACCCCATCCCGGCGCGCGCGGGCAGGAGCTGCGGGCAGGGCGCGGAGGCGCAGCGGGCACAGGGGCTGCGGGGCTCCGGGCGCCACACCCGCCTCGTCGCCTACTCAGGGGGTCCGGGGGGCCTCCCCAAGTCGGCCTGCAGCCGGGGTCCGGGTCCTCGAGGCCGGGATGTCACCGTGCGGACGAGCCCCGCCGTCTGCTTCTGCAGAGCTGGCACCGCGCGTTCCACCCGCCGCAGCCCGGCTGGGACGTGCCGGTGCGCCCCGCCCCGTGGGGTTCTTCTCGCCATCGTCATCTGTCTCCCCGCCTCCTCCCGGCTCTCTCGGGGGGCTCCTCCTTCCCCCCACGACCCTCCCATTGAACAGCGTCAAGACCCACTTCCCTGGGACAGGTGCAGGTGCCAGGGTCTGGGCCCCCCTATGCGCAGCGCCTGGTTCCCTGGCTGCAAAGGCCAAATGGAATTGGAGGGGTCCTCCCCCATCCCACCCCAAGGGTACGGGAGCGGATGGAGATCCTAATTGAATCGTCTTGTCTGTCCACTGCGTCAGCTTGGAAGTCCCATTCCCATTCATTGAGTGACACAGTCCCCCAGGACTCTGCGCGCTCCTGGGTATCTAAGGGCTTGAATGTCTCTCCTAAGTGTCACCTAAGATCTGGAGCTCTTAGAAGGATGCTCCCGAGTTTACAGGCAGAAAACGAGCAGGTCGGTGTTTCTTGCCACTTACTGTGGGGCCTTGGAGAAACTGGGATCCCGATCAGCCGCAGGTTTGACACCTGCAAGTCTCAGCCTCCCTCCCCACTGTGTCCCCAGGAGCGCACAGGCAGCTGGGAATGAGTTTTTGGGAACTCAGAAACCCGGTGCCTGGGAGCCGTTATAATTCATCCGCTCTAAAGTGCTCCTTGTTTTCTTCCATGCTCCTTCAGTATGTTAAGTTTTTTGTTTGTTTGTTTGTTTGTTTGTTTGGGAGCCACACCTGGTGGTGCTCAGGGCTGATCCTTGGCTTTTGCACTCAGGGATTACTCGTGTTGGTGCTCCAGGGATGCTAGAGGGTGCTGGGGATCAAATCCAGGTGGACCGCTGGCGGGACAAGCGTCCTCTCCTCGCTATTCTATTTTTTTTTTTTTTTTTGGGCACAGGAAAGGTTTGGATTGTTTCTCTTTTGATGGTTTTGGGTGTCTGCACCTTCAGAGTGAGTGATGGTCAGGGGGCAGTTTTCAGAGGGCGCTCCTGAGTGGCTTCTCCCAGGCAAATCATGTGCACTCGTCCTCAAAAAATTTTCTAAAAAAATTTGGGACCTTGTAAGATGACACCCAGCAGTTAACCCAAGCTGGGTGACATCTTACAGGACCAGAGCAATGGCGCAGCAATGTAGTGCCTTTTCCTTGGACATGGCCAACCTGGCTTTGATCCTCGGCATCCCATATGGTCCCCTGGGCCTGCCAGGAGTAATTTATGAGTGCAGAACCAGGAGTAACCCCTGAGTGCCACCAGGTGTAGCCCCCCCCAAATATATTAAAAATATTTTTTAGGGGCCGGAGCGGTGGCTCAGGGCGTAAGACTTGTGCTCCCCAGCCTAGGACAGACCGCAATTGAATACCCCAGCATCCCATATGATCCCCCAAGCCAGGAGCAATTTCTGAGTGCATAGACAGGAGTAACCCCTGAGTGTCACCAGGTGTGGCCGAAAAACAAAACAAAAAAAATTAAAAATATATATTTTTTAATTTCTTCACGAATTTGCGTGTCATCCTTGTGCAGGGGCCATGCTAATCTTCTCTGTATCGTTCCAATTTTAGTATATGTGCTGCCGAAGCAAGCATAAAAATATTTTTTAATTTCTGATACTGCTCTGGAAGGTGTTTCCAGTACCACACCTTCCATCAAAATACGTACTGATCACCCTCTGCCCCAACCCACTGCTCTAATAAGCCCTTTGAGCTCAATCCCTAGCCTTCAATGTGTGCATTCTTACTTTCTGCTTTAGTCAGGCCTGAGACCTGGAGTGAGAACAGGTGGATGTGAGGCCCACTTCTGTCAGCAGCGAGAGAGTCAGCTCACCTCTGCATCTCTGTTGCACAGAAAGGAAGGCAACAATGGTTGGTCTCCTGAGTGTCAGCGGATCTGGTGAGAATCTGACTACAAAAGTGCACTGTGGAGTGTCAGTAAACCTTGACCAACTCTATTTAGGGCGAAGACTTTAGCTTCTGCCTCTCACTGCAGCATTTCTATTTCTGTGGCACTGTTCCACTGTAATAACCAGTTCAGTCTGGGCACCCCGGGGCTCTGAAGCTGCTGAGAGTTCCATGTGGGAGGAAGGAGAGAGTGAAACAGGGCCAGGAAGGACTGTGTGTGCTGAGTGTTTGATCAACTGGCCGTGGGTCTCTGACCTTTTGCTGACCCTGTGAACCCAGACCTTGGCTCCCTGAGACCCAGGGATTTCTTTCTTTCTTTTTTTTCTCTTGTTTTTTTGGGCCACACCCGGTGGTGCTCAGGGGTTACTCCTGGATATCTGCTCAGAAATAGCTCCTGGCAGGCACGGGGGACCATATGGGACACTGGGATTTGAACCAACCACCTTAGGTCCTGGATCAGCTGCTTGCAAGGCAAACACCGCTGTGCTATCTCTCAGGGCGACCCAGGGATTTCTATAGCCCCAAGTGTTGTTCCTGAATTTTCAGGATCTAAATCCTCTTGCTCTAGGCCAGAGTGATAGCACAACAGCAGGGTGATTGATTGTCTTGCAAGCTGTCAACCAGAACGGACCCAGGTTCCATTCCTGGAATCCCATATGATCCCCCGTGTCTGCCAGGAGCAATTTCTGAGCACAGAGCCAGTAGTAACCCCTGAGCACCACTGGATGTGGCCCCAAAAGAAAAAAAAATTCTCCTGTTCTAATAGCCAGAGAAATAAGCCTGGAATAAATCTGGGATCTTGATTCAGGGGCCAAGTAGATACTGGGAAATCTGGGTACATGCAGAGAGAAACCCAGATGCTCCCCTGGGTGTGTAGGAGGTCTGGGGTGCAGTGACTAGCTACAGACAGAGGTCAGTGTAGGTGGGCCAGTCACAGCTGTGGTCAGGTGAAACACTGCCAGCAGGAAGCAGCTCACGGTGGCTTGTGTGGCTGAGCAGGCAGGTGCCACACTGTGCCCACAGCATTGACTGTTCTGGGCACAAAATGGCTTGAACACGTGACAGACCCCAGAGCCTAGTGAGTGGGAAGTGACACCCCTTTTTTTGTGCTGCACCCCCAATTCCTGGAACCATTTCTTCTAGCTCTCGCTCCATCTTAGGTTTCCGCTCTCGCTCATCTGCCTCTATCCTCTCGACTCCTGATCTTTTGTCCTTCATGGGCTCAGGGTGCGGGCAAAGTATATGTGCGTGTGTATGAATGAATGTGTGAGTGTGTGGGTACACGTGTGAGTGAATGTGTGTTTGTGGGAGTGTGTGTGCTGTTTGTGAGTACATGTGTGCTTGTGGGATGGTGTGGGAGTGAGCATATATGTGTGTGAGTGCATGTCTGAGTGTTTGTGTATTGCCTGTGCCCCATCTGCCCACATCTTAGGAGGCATACTATGCTTCCTGCCCATATCCTGACCCCTGCCCTCTAGCCTTGTGGTTGTGAGGGAGCCCGTCACCCACAGGTCCAACCCCGAGGAAGGACAGGAATAAAGCCTGACATGGGGCATGTTGTTAGATGGTTGGGGGTGAGACAGTGGGGTTTTGAGGAGCAGCCATGAATACACATCAATGACTGCAATAGAGATGCCATCCCAAAGCACCTGCTCTGTCTGAGTTTAAGCCCTCATTGTAGAACTCTCTCTGCATCCTCATTTCACTTCCCCCTTATTTTTTTGGTGGGGAGTCCACACCTGCTGATACTCAGGATTTGTTCCTGACTCTGCACTCAGAAATCACTCCTGGCGGTGCTTTGGAAACCATACAGGATGCTGGGGATAGAACTGGTATAGGGGCCGGAAAGATAGCGCAGTGGTAGGGCCTTGTAGGTGACCCATGACTGAAGGTGGTTCGATTCCCGGCATCCCATATGGTCCCCCAAGCCTGCCAGGAGTGATTTCTGTGTGCAGAGCCAGGAATAACCCCTGAGCATCGTCATTGTTGTCGTCGTCCTTGTATTCTCATCGTCGTCATCGGGTGTGGCTCAAACAAAACAAAAACAAAAAAGGAACCCGGTACAGATGTGAGCAAGGCAAATTCCCTCCCTGCTGTGCTATCACTCGGGTCCCTCACTGCCCCTCTTGTCTTTGGTTTCCTGCAGGACCCCTGCACTAGCTCTTGGATGAGCCATTTCCGACCACCACGCAGCAGGGCTCCTGTTGAAACCTCTGTCCCCCACTACTCTCCTACATATTACTCATTTCTCATTTGTAGGGGTCTCAGTTCTTTTCCTCAGTCTCCCTCTGGAATACTTATTGTCATCTGATTGGCTAGTAGTCATTAGAGTCATTACTCTCTGCAGAGTGGTTCACAACCAACAATGTATTTTCTTTTTTTGTTTGTTTGTTTTTGGGTCAGACCCAGTGGCGCTCAGGGGTTACTCCTGCCTTTATGCTCAGAAATTGCTCCTGGGGCCCGGAGAGATAGCACAGCGGCGTTTGCCTTGCAAGCAGCCGATCCAGGACCTAAGGTGGTTGGTTCAAATCCCGGTGTCCCATATGGTCCTCCGTGCCTGCCAGGAGCTATTTCTGAGCATACAGCCAGGATTAACCCCTGAGCATCGCCGGGTGTGACCCCAAAACAAAACAAAACAAAAAATTGCTCCTGGCAGGCTCGGGGGACCATATGGGATTCGAACCACTGTCCTTCTGCATGCAAGGCAAATGCACTACTTCCATGCTATCTCTCTAGCCTGACGATGTATTTTCATCTTATTTAAATCCTATGAAGCGATGAGATTGGTCTTCTGGAGGTGGCCTGGCCCATACTCAGTGATGCTCAGTGATCACTCCTGGTGGTGCTCGAGGTTCCTTATACAAACCTGCTGATCAACCAGAGGCTGGCCATGTGCAAAAACCACTGCTTTAGCCCCAGTGCAAACTTTCTGATCCTACCGTTGGGGGTGTGAGTTTGAGAGGGAAAAACAGAGACCTAAAAGCATTGGATAGGTACATCCTGTGAATAACTGCTGCATGTTGCTGCTTCTGTCTTCCTGTCTGTTTGTCTCTTTGCATTTTGATGACAAAGCTGCTTTCAGGTCTTTCTGGCATAAGCAAGGCTTTGAATAAGTCACCAAGTCTCTTTTTTTTAAAAATCGAATCTTGCATTCTTTTGCTGCACCACATGGCCGATGTTCTGTTCCCTTTGTGATAAAGAGTTTCCCCAATTCCTCTGCTGTTTTTGACGAAGGCAAGAACTTGCTTCCCCAGAGCTGGAAAGGGACCCCGCAGATCTGGGATTATCGCTTATTTTTCAGGAACCCGAGGGGGGAGGTGGGCCCCTCTTCTGGCAGAATGGCTTTCCTCACATTTGGGGTGCTCTTTTATTGGGAAGAATGGGATCACACCTGGCAGCGCTCAGAGGTTACTCCTGGTAGGCTTGAGGGACATGTGGGAAACCAAGGACTGAACCTGGGTTGGCTGTGTGCAAGCAAAGGCCCTACCTGCTATGCTACATTCTGGCCCCAGGGAGCACTTTCAGGAATATCTGCAAACCCATCAAGGCCATCAGCACTAAGTTTCTTGATGCTTAGGGGTCACTCCTGTCTATGTGCTCAGAAATCGCTCCTGGCTTGGGGAACCATATGGGGCACCGGGGGATCCAACCGTGGTCTGTCCTAGGTTAGCATGTGCAAGGCAAACACCTAACCGCCTGTGCCACTGCTCCAGCCCCTCCAAGCAGCCTCTTAAGAGCCAGCCTCTACCAGCAGAGAGAACTATGACAGGCACTGCCTTCTGGGTGCCAAACTCCCAACAGTCAAGTCTAGGAAAGTGTCCTCACCCTGACTGGCAGCTTTCCTGTCACCACTGCCGAGAATTAGAATTTGGGGAACAGGGCAGCTCTGCCTCTACCTCCCTTCAGGAGGTGACTGGTTAGCCAAGGGCTTTGCATACTTAGGGCTGATTTGGGGAAGAGGGATGTGAAGGATTCTTTCTGGGGGACATTTGAGATTTTCTTTGGTGGGGCTCGGTTTGGACCTCACCTGGCAATACTCAGAGGCAACTCCCAGCTCTGTGCTTGGGGAAGGGGAGTTGTTTCTGTGATGATCAAGGGACTGAGAAGTGCTGGGGATTAGCCCAAGCCTCCTGCATGCCAAGCATGTGCTCAGCTCTTTGAGGCATCTCCCCAACTCTGAAGGGTATATTTTTAGCATTTATTTATTTATTTATTTATTTATTTATTTATTTATTTATTTATTTATTTATTTATTTATGCTTTTTGAGCCACACCCAGTGACACACAGGGGTTACTCATTGGCAATATGCTCAGATAGCTCCTGGCTTGGGAGACCACATGGGACCTGGGGGATCAAACTGCGGTCCGTTCTAGGTCAGCTGCGTGCAAAGCAAAAGCCCTACTTATGTGCCACTACTCTGGCCCCTTTTTGAGCTTTGAGATAGCAGGCGTGGAGAGTAATTCATACAAAGGTATAAATGAGTTAGAGATGCCATTTGGGGTGGAGAGATAATTCCTGGTGGTGCTTGAAGAACGTTCTGATTTGGGGTTTTTGGAATCATCCCTGTGGAAGGGTCCAAGAGACCATGTGGTGCTAGGAATCAAAATTGGGGTCCCACTCATGCAGAGCATGTTCTGCAGCCAGAGTGTGAGGCCCACTGAGTCCTGATCCTTTGAAAGAAGGATTCTCCATCCCCTGGAATCGATCAGCGGCGACAGTGGAGGCTAATTTCGGCTCTGTGACTCAGTGGCAGTAAGGGTTTCAACAATGTGGGTGTGGAAGAGCTTCCAGTTGTTCCTGCACTCAGTGTCTCCCAAACTTGGCTCATCTTTCAGAGTCGTCTGGGAAACATAAAAAAAAAAAATACAAAAAGAAATACAGATCTTTGGGCGTCCCTCCAATACTGCTGGGGATGACTTTCCTGACTGGCATGCTGCCCAGAAAGGGGCACTTTTAACTAGACAACTTCCAGGTGATTTGGGGAACCAGACCCAGCCAGGAATCATGGTTAAAACTCCACAATAAACACTGACTAGTTCCTCTTCTCTGCTAAGGTCTCCTCTGTGATTGGACATTTGAAAAATCAGTTTGAGTGGCTGGAGTGATAGCATGCGGCCAACCCAGTACGAATGGTGCTTTGAATCTGAGCGCAGTGCCAGGAGTAACCCCTGAGCACTTCTGGGTGTGGCCCCAAAACAAACAAACAAAAAAATCAGTTTTGGTATGGGTTTTTGGACTACACCTGGCAATGCTCAGGGGTGACTATTTGAGGGGTGTTTTTTGGGTCATACCCAGTGATGCTCAGGGGTTACTCCTGGCTCTGCGCTCAGAAATTTCTCCTTAGGGTGGGGGGAAAGAAATTGCTCCTGGCAAGCTAGGGGGACCATATGGGATGCCAGGATTCAAATCACCATCCATCCTGGGTCGGCCATGTGCAAGGCAAATGCCCAGTGCTATCGCTCTGGCCCCTCATGGGTGACTCTGGCTCTGCACTCAGGAATCTCTCCTGGCGATGCTCAACATATGGGATGCTGAGGACTGATCCCAGGTAGGCCACATGCAAGATAAATGTCCTCCCCACTGTACTATTGCTCTAGCCCCTGAAATTAGTCTGGGGGCTAATGAGATAACACAGTGGATAAAACATTTGCCTGCCATGTGATTGACTTTGGTTCAATTCCTGGCACCCCATAGAATCCTCTGAGCCCTTCCAGGAGTGAACCATATGTATAGAGCTAGAAATAAGACCTGAGCATCGGGGCTGGGCGGTGGCGCTAAAGGTAAGGTGCCTGCCTTACCTGCGCTAGCCTAGGACGGACCGCGGTTCGATCCCCCGGCGTCCCATATGGTCCCCCAAGCCAGGAGCAACTTCTGAGCGCATAGCCAGGAGTAACCCCTGAGCGTCACCGGGTGTGGCCCAAAAACCAAAAAAAAAAAAAAAAAAAAAAGACCTGAGCATCATTGAGTATACTCAAAAATCAAAGACAAAAAGTAAAGCATTTTGGGGCCGGAGCAGTGGCACAAGTGGTAGGGTGTTTGCCTTGGACACACTGATCTAGGATGGACTGCGGTTTGATCCGTCGGTGTCCCATATGGTCCCCCAAGTCAGGAGCGATTTCTTATCGCATAGCCAGGAGTAATCCCTGAGTGTCACAGGGTGTGGCCCAAAAAACCAAAAAAAAAAAAAAAAAAGTAAAAAGTAAAGTATTTTGGGCCCGGAGAGATAGCACAGCGGCGTTTGCCTTGCAAGCAGCCAATCCAGGACCAAAGGTGGTTGGTTCGAATCCCGGTGTACCATATGGTCCCCCATGCCTGCCAGGAGCTATTTCTGAGCAGACAGCCAGGAGTAACCCCTGAGCACTGCTGGGTGTGGCCCAAAAACCAAAAAAAAAAAAAAGGAGAAAAAAGTAAAGTATTTTGAGGCACAGAGATGTGGCGCAATGGGGGAACACCTGCTTTTGTGAGGGATCACCACACCTGGTGATGTTCAGGAATTCTAGCAGCAGGATTGCCTTGCACACGGCTAGCCTAGGTTTGATCCTCGGCATTCCATATGGTCCTCAGAGCCCACCAGGAGTAATTTCTGAGTATAGAAACAGGAGTAACCACTGAGCACCGCTGGATGTGGCCCCCAAACAAACAAAGGGACAGATATCAATGGGCAGAGATGTCTCAAAGGCTGGAGTGCAGGTTTTGCAGCATACAGAAGCCCTGGGTTTAAGACAAAGCACCACATGGTCACCTAAGCACTAATCTATGTGGCCCCAGAACTTAACAAAGGGAGAAAAATTTCTTCCCTTACTCCAGAAACTCAAACACACACACACACACACACACACACACACACACACACACACACACACACACACACACACACACACCCTCTCCCAATCCTGTAGACAAATATTGAACTCTTTAGATTTTTAAGTATATGTAAGTATATTTATACAAAAAAAATGGACCTTACTTGACAGGCAATTCTTAGTTTTTTTCTCTTCACTTCAAATGATGAATACTTGGGACTGGAGAGATAATATGGCAGATAAAGCATAGGACTTGTAAGTGACCTTGCGAATAATCTATGGGTTAGATCCCTGGCATAAATATGATTTCATATGATCCCCCAAGACCTACCAGGAGTGATCCCTAAGCCCAGAGTCAGGAGTAAGTCCTGAGCCCCACCAGCTGTGCCCCCAAAACAAACCAAAATAAAAATTATGAATACATTTCTGTATATAATTATCATCATCAATATTGTATATAGTTTACATGGATCATAAAATATTTACTCAAAGAAGACTTAGAAACTGTCAGAGGGTTTTTTTGGGGGGGTCACACCCAACAGCACTCAGGGGTTACTCCTGGCTATGCACTCAGAAATTGCTCCTGGAAGGCTCAGGGGATGCTGGGAATTGAACCCAGGTTCATCCCAGGTAGACTGCATGCGAAGCAAATGCCCTACGGCTGTGCTATTGCTCCGGCTCCACGATTTTTTTTCACTTTTTGTTTGTTTGTTTTTGGGTCACACCCAGTGGTGCCTAGGGGTTACTCTTGGTTCTAGATTTAGGAATTACTCTTCGCAGTGCTCAGTGGATCATATGGGATGCCAGAGACTGAACCCAGGTCAGTTATATGCAAGGAAAATGTTCTCCCTGCTATGCTATTGCTCCATCCACAGTGTTTCTGTTTCTTTTTGGGTTTGGGGTCATAAATAAGGTGTTTAGAGGCTACTCCTAGCTCCGTGCTTGTAGGATTCACTCCTGGGGGTGCCTGGGGCCCATGCTGGGCTGAGGATCAAACCTGGGCTGCCTACTAGCAAAGCCTAAATTCAGCCTGTTGAACTCTCTCCTCAGCTCCAACATTTCCTCTGAAATTGAACAATCAGAAACATGCATTTGACTTTTCCTTAGAATAACTTCTCTGCCGAAGGCCCCTAAGTGGATCTCTAGGCCAAAGGATGTGAACAATTTTAAGGCCTTTGACATGACACATAGCTAAATAAACCTCCAAAAAGGCCTCTAAGAAAAGTATGAAATTGCTCGTTCCCCCACATCCTGACAAAAACTAGGCCACATTGTTCTTTAGAATCCTTTACTAATCAGCAAAGCAAAAATGGAAAAGACTTGATCAGTCTTTATTAATATGGAAATCAGTTAACGATATATAGCAGATTAATCACTAGAACTTTTTTTCCCGTATATCGCTGCTTTATGCCTTTTGTGCATATTCACCCATTCTTTTGGAGATATATTTTTCCTTATACATTTATGAGAGGGGTTGGTAATCAGGCAAGTAGCCCTTCTCTCCTCCCACCTCCATTTACTATTTTAATTCCACATTTTGATGGCAGAAACATTTTTTTCTTTTCTTTTTTTGGTTTTGGGGCCACACCTGCCAGAGCTTAGGGATTATTCCTGGCTCTGTGCTCAGAAATTGCTCCTAGTAGGCTTGGAGACCATATGGGATGCCAGGTATTGAACCCGGGTTAGCAAACACCCTCCCTACTGTGCTATTCCTCCAGCCCTTATCAATCTTTTCTTTGTGACTCTTGTCCTAGGCCCAACTCTTTTAATACTTGTGAATACTGAGTTGTGGTACCTGGGCACCTGTAAGCTGGAATGTCACTGTGGTGCTCACAACTGTGTTTGCTAGGGGTGGGACACCCCTACCCGTGACCCTCAATTATATTATTGTATCTTCCATTACAGTGCTCAGACACCTGTACTGTGCACCAGAGGCTGCTCCCTCTGCAGCATCTTTGGTGGCAGTTCTTTGGTGGCATAGCAGAACCCCTGGGATAGTTTGCAGGGTATGTGGGCAGCACCCAGCATCAAACTTATGGCCTCATGTGGGTTTTATTTTGGTTATTGTTTATTTGGGGGGGCATACTTAGTAGTGCTCAGGGATTACTCCTGGATCTGTGCTTAGAAGTCACTCATGGTGGGCTCAGGGGACCATATGGGATGCCGCAGATGGAACCCGGTTGGTCATGGGCTATAGCTCATGGCTCATGGCCAAAAGGCCAAGAAGCAATAAAGGCAGGAACTTTTAATTCCTGAGGCCTCCTCCCTTTGTACTTTTTTTGTTTGTTTGTTTTTGGGTCACACCTGGCAGTGCTCAGGGGTTACTCAGAAATCGCTCCTGGCAGGCTCGGGGGACCATATGGGATGCCAGGATTCAAACCACCGACCTTCTGCATGAAAGGCAAATGCCTTACCTCCATGCTAACTCTTCAGCCCCTCCGTTTGTACTTTTGAAAAACTTTACATCCACGGAGAAATGGCAAGAATAGTCCAGTGAGCATCCATATGCTTTCCCCGGATTCATCAGGCATTAACATTTGCCACAGATGCTTCATTTCTCTTTTCCCAAATCACTGGAACGACGATGGAGATGTTATGACACCAGCAGACATGGCTCTTATGCAGCTGTAAGACAGTGATTATTGTTTGATATGCAAACCATATTCAAATGTCTTCTCTTTTCCCTGTCTTCTTCCTCCCCCCTCTTCCAGATTCAACATCTAATCAATGATAATGTCATTGCATTTAATTATTGGGTTTCTTTAGGTGACTGCCTCAGGAATTTAAAAAATATATCTATCTTTCATGACATTGATTTCTTCAAGTGTAGACCAGGTTTTTTTTTTTTTTTTTTTTGATTTTGCTTTATACTTGGCTGCACTCAGAGCTTGCTCCTGGCTCGGTGCTCAGGGATCATTTCCGGATGTTCTTGGGGGACCATCTGCGGTGCTGGGGCTCAGGCCTGGTTGACTATTTGCGGGGAAAAGTGCCTTCCTTGCTGCACTATCTCTCCAGCATCATAGGCCAGTAATTTTCCAGAATCTGCCTTCCTTTGAATTTTCCCAATTGTTTTTTTCATTGTATTAGCTTAAGTGTTTGGCAGGACAACTGCCCAGATGAGACAGTGTCTTGACCAGTGCGTCACTTTGGGAATTGGCTGATGCTTTTTGGTCCCTTTCCTGGTGATGCCACATTGCCATCATTTGGGCCAAATGGTGCCTATTTGATTTCTTCACAGGTTTGTCTTGTTCTTAATAGTGAAGGGGTTTAGAGGTCAGGACACCTCAGAAGTAGTGAGCTTACCTAGTGCAGCGATTTTTAGCTCCATTATTCTTGTTCTTTTTTTTTTTGGGGGGGGGGGTCACACCTGGCTGTGCTCAGGAATTTCTCTTGGCTCTGTGTTCAGAAATCACTTCTGGTAGGCACAGGGGACCATATGGGATGCCGGGATTCGAACCATTATCCCTCTGTCCTGGATCAGCTGCACACAAGGCAAATGCCCTACCGCTGTGCTATCTCTCTGGCCCCTATTCTTGTTTGTTTTTGTTTTTGCTTTTGTTTTTTTGGGTCACTCCTGGCCCTACACTCAGAAATTGTTCCTGGCAGGCTCAGGGGACCATATGGGATGCCAGGATTTGAACCACCGTCCTTCTGCATGCAAGGCAAACACCCTGCTTCTATGCTATCTCTCTGGCCCCTATTCTTGTTCTTTTTAACTCCCTTCCCCATCCCTTCTCTTGTTGTTTCAATGACCTGGGATGGAACATACACCTCAATGTGGTGCTTGCCGGAGGGAGGTCACCCTTCAAGTTGGGGTGCTCATACACTCTGCAGTGGGGTTCATTGAGATTTGGACTCCTTAGTTACAGTGCTTGCAAGCACATTCTGAAAGCACACATTCTTCAACAACCCCCCAGTTTTTATTGAGGTAGTGGAATTTACAATACTGTTAATCATACTTTTCTTGCATATATTGTTCCAATACCACATCCAGCACCAGAAAACCCATTTCTTTCTACCAGTGTCCCAAGGACACCTCCTAACCCAAAAATCCCCTATGTAAACTCAGTTCTCTAGAGAACATCTTTAGTTCTCATGGCTTTAAGTATCTGTCATTTTTTTTTACTTTGCTTTTTTTTTTTTTTTTTTGGCAACACCCAGTGATGCTCGGGGGCCACTCCTGGCTATGTGCTCAGAAATCGCTCCTGGCTGGGGGGACCATATGGGATGCCGGGGATGGAAGCAAGGTCTGTCCTGGATCAGCCGTGTGCAAGGCAAATGTCCTATGACTGTGTTATTGCTCCAGCCTCATTACTTTGCTTCTTTTTTATCTCACATGTGAGATCAATTTTTTTTTTTTGGATGAAGGCCATAGCAAGCGTCCTCAGAGCTTACTCTGGCTCTTTGCTCAAGGATCACTCCTGGAGAGGCTTGGGGAAACTTATGTGGTACCAAGGATTGAACCTGGGTAGGCTAGTGCAAGGAGAGCACCCTACTTACTGTAGTATTGCTGCAATTTCTTTATTGATTTTTTTTGGTGGGTGCCATATCTGATGGGCTCAGGAGTTAAGCCTGGCTCTGCACTTAGAAATCTCTCCTGGTTGCCCTCTGTACGCCTATACTCATAGCAGTTGCATAGTCAAAATATGGAATCATCATGACAATGGTAGTGAGTGAAAGAAATAAAATGCCTGTCTCAAATACAGGCAGGGAGTGGGGGAAGGAGGGTGATAGGGGGCATTGGTGGTGGGAAGGTTGCACTGGTGAAGGGGGTGTTCTTTTTCTATAACTGAAACCCAACAACAAATATGTTTGTAATCATGGTGCTTAAGTCAATATATTATAAAAATATCTGGAATCAACTCAGATGTGTGACAACTGGTGAGTGGCTAAACAAACTGTGTTAATCTACACAATGGAATACTACACAGTTGTTTGAAAAAATGAAGTTGCAAAGTTTTCCTATTCATGGATGAATATGGAGACTATTATGTTGAGTAAAATAAGTCAGAGGAAGAGAGAGATAAGCACAGAATAATCTCATTCATCTGTGGGATTTAAGAAAAATAAAAGACAGTATGGTAATAATACCCAAAGACAATAGAGATGAGGGCTGGAAGGACCCACCTATGATATGAAGCTTACCACAAAGAGTGGTAAGTGCAGTTAGAGAAATAACTGTAATAGCCCAACTCACAATTCTCTCATGAGGGTGTGACAGGAATCCAGCTCTTTGCTTTAGACCAATACTTCTCAATTATTTTCTGTCATGCCCCCATAGGAAGAAGAAAACATTTTTCACGGTCTCCCCACCGCGCCACAGTAAATAGTATCTTTATTTAAAAAACTTTAACCTGCGAAACAAAAATATGTAAAATAATTTGAGCTGATTTTGTAATCAGAGGTGATGTCTGGATTAATGGTTCCAATGAGCATGTTTTGCAATGCATAGCTTTTCCATTCGAAGCGGGGTTTGAAGCAGGACACAGCAATTCTCAGCTCCAGAGACATACAGAGATATAGACATGGAGCTTAGCTTGTTATGACAGTGTTTGCCGAGGTCAAACGCACCCCCCTTTACAGAGTCTCACGCCCCACTATTTGAGAACCACTGCTTTAGACTAAAACCTATGTCGTCGTAACTCATAGTTCTAGGGGAGCTAAACCCAGATACTGGAATCATTTGTGTTGTAGAACCTTCAGCCCTGAGCAGTGCTTGCCTCTGTGATGCTTTCATTCTCACACTAGTTTTTGCCCTTTGGTGGCTGGTTATACTCAGTGAGCAACCCTGGTGGAATGAGAGTCCCTGTGACAGCCCCCATCCCAAATCTGGGGAAGGGCTTTCTCCTTGAGCTTGGAGTGAGCCTCATGTCACCTTGTCAAGCCCTGTTCTCAGGGCAAGAAGCCGTCCCTGCCCTGCCTTAATGCTTGTTTTTACGATGGAGGACAGGGCGAGAGGAGAGTCACAACATGAGTCTGGCCTGAGAAGGGGAAAAGGCCATGGTCCAAAGGGAAACCAGAAACTAGTACTTGGGGGAGGAGGTGCAGAGATGGGGGTTGAAGAGCGAATGATGTGTCCAGTGCACAGGCCTGGTGTGGATGAATCCCACGCACTGCTGGCCCTAGTGTTGTAGGGAGTGGCCCCTCCACCCAGTAAAAGTTAAAATGTTGAGCAGGTAATTCAGCAGATGGTCATGAAATAGGGTGATTTGATGGGTCAAATAAAAATACGGAAAATACTTGGTTGAATGTGAATTTCTGATAAAGAAGAAATACATATCCAGACTGGGGATGTAGCTCAGGGGTAGAGTGTACTCTTTTCTCTCTCTTTCTCTGTCTCTCTCTGTCTCTCTGTCTCTGTCTCTGTCTCTCTCTCTCCCCCTCCCCACTCCACTCCATACAGAATCACACAAACAAGGAAATGTGGGAACTTAGATAATTCCAAGGGAAAGAGGAAGATATTGTATCCCCAACATAGATCACCAGAAAGAAGACAATCTATATTAGGCATGCCAGCCCCCGCACGCCTAGAATGATGCCACATTTGTACATCACATATTTGGAGGTTTGTTTTTGAGCCACATCCGGCTGTGCTCAGGGCTTATTCCTGGTTCTGTACTCAGGGATCACTCATGGTGGGCTCAGGGGACAGAGCGGGTGCCAGGGATTGAACCTGGGTCAGGCAGGTGAGATGCCAGCATCTTATCTGCTGTACAATCTCTCTGGCCCCACATATCACATCCTGGAGTCAAAATTTTGCCCTTTTCTGAGTTATTGTGAGAGAGACTTTGAAGGTATGGAACAGCCATGAGGAACAGAACCCACAGAGTAGAAACCTCCATCTCTAATTTTTTTCTTTTGCTTTCTTTGGCGGGGTCACAAACATTGGTGCTCATAGGTGACTCAACAATGATCTGGAGATCATGTGGTGCCAGAGATCAAACCCAGGGCGCCTACATATAAAGCATGCAGTCCAGGAGCCAGAGAGATAGCACAGTGGATAGGGGACTTGTCTTGCTTGTAGCCTAATTGAATTTGATCTCCAGCATCCCATATAGTCCCTTGGGCTTGCCAGAAGTGATTCCTGAGTGCAGAGCCAGAGTAAGCCCTGAGCACCTCTGGGTGTGGTCCCAAAACTGAAACAAACAAGCATGTTTTCTACCAGTTTGAGCCATCTTCCCCATTCCCCAGCTCTACATTTTGTTTACTTAGTAATTTGCATGTGAAGAAAGGCAGTTTTTACATCGAAACATATGTGAAGGGAGAGAAAGTGAAAAATATGTGTGTAGTTGGTTTATTTTTTATTTTTTCTTTGTTTCGGGGCCACACTCGGCAGCATTCAGTGTTACTCCTGGCAGGCTTGGGAGACCATATGGGACGCTGGGGACCGAACCTGGGTTGGCCGCATGCAAGACAAACGCCCGTCTCGCTGTGCTATCTCCTTCCCACAGGAAGTGTATAGTGAAGAAAGGACATGAGCTTCTCCAGAGTGAAAATAAACAAGCCAAGAAACATCAAGCTAAGGAGATATGTTTTAGACTTCAAGCTATCATCTGTTTTTGGTGACATGAATTTGCCTTCCCTTAACCCAGACCCATGTGGTGTATTAGTGCCTCTGATTTATGATTCTTTTTTTAAACTTTATTTATTTATTGATTGTTTGTTGGGCCACACCCAGCGGTGCTCAAGGGTTACTCATGGCACTGCACTGAGATAGCTTCTGGTACGCTCAGGGGACCATATGGGATGCTAGGAATCGAACCGGGTCCTTCCCCAGGTTGGCTGCATACAAGGCAAACACCCTACTGCTGTGCTGTCTCTCCGGCCCCCTGATTTATGATTCTTGATTCTGAGTTAGTGCTTCCTAACCCATCCGTAGAAACATCCGAAAGAGTCACAAAAATTTGTTGGAGAGAAAAACCACTCTGCAAGCAGTTCACTGGAACTATAGGCCAGGAACCACAAATTCAAGGCCGCTAGAGGGCGACCTCTGCACGCTGGCCTGTGTCTGATCTGTGACTTGACCTGAAATTCTTGTCTTTTTTTATTTCTTTGCTTTGTGAGTCCGCACAAGGTGGTGGTCCCTCAGGGCTTCTACCTAGAGAAGCCATGGATGGAACCCGGGTCCGCTGCGTGCAAAGCACACACCTTCTCAGCTGTAGCATCTCTCCCACCCCTTCCACGAACGCTTAAGTCACTATCTTGAACTGATTCCCCTTTCCTCACTCGCCCTCCCACCAGCCTACAAAGCCTCAGAGCTGTGCTTCGGGCCTTTACAAATTCTTCTTCCTGACTGTTCAGTTCCAAGAAGGGGAAAGTGGGAGAGGATCTTGCAAAGGCGCAGACAGAAAAGGTACTAGCCGGATAGGGCCAGACAGGACAGATCACCCCAATCCTGTCGAGGAGGACCATGTGCTGTTGTTACCCCCATTCAGGCATGTTGGACGGGGGTTGTGGCACAGCCCATCCCCTCCCAGGATGGGCATAAAAAGACTCTGCCTGTCCAGAAATCTTCCCTTGGGAATGGTAGGGCACTTACCTTGCACGCAGGTGACCTAGGTTCAATCCCCAGCATCCCATAGGGTCTCCGGAGCCTGGCAGGAGTGATTCCTGAGTACTGCTGAATGTGGCCCAAAGCCCAATAAATAAAAAAGTAAATGGGAGCTGGAGAGATAGCATAGTGGTAGGGCATTTGCCTTGCACACGACTTCTGAGCATAGAGCCAGGAGTAACCCCTGAGCGCTGCAGGGTGTGGCCCCCAAAACCAAAACAAGATCAACATATTAAATGAATGAATGAATAGGTAAAATAAAATGAAATAAATCTTCCTTTGCCAAGAATGTGGCTGATGCAAGGATATGTGCATTCAGCTTTGACGTGTTTGCCCCTAACGTTGAGACGCTACAAACAGCAAAGTCCCGTGGCCTTGGAAGACCTTCGGGTCTGGCTCCCATCCCCAGACACTGTGGAGGAGACGGTGACTAAGCCTGATCCCGGCCCACTAGGAAGTCACAAGCACATATGGGCGATTCTAATACAAGACCAAAAAGAAAATGTGGCAGAGGCGTGGAACAGCCGGCTAGCCAGAATTGTTTTTGGGGAGACGAGAGGGGAGGCCTGGAATCAAGGGGAAAATGTGGATGATACCAGGTTGGGGTAGGGTGAGAAAACAGCCAGAGAAAACTCAGCACTGGGGAGTGGGGGGAGCTTGCGTGGGATTCAAGAGAGAGCATCGGAGTGTCAGCACCCTGCCAAGAACTCAAGGCAGAGACAAAAAGGCCAGTAACGTTTGGGAGAATCTGAGGATGAGATTTTTTTGGGGGGTCACACCGGGCAGCTCTCAGGGGTTATTCATAGGTCTGCACTCAGAAATCACTCCTGGCAGGCTTGGGGAACTATACGGGATGCTGGGAATCGAACCACCATCAGTCCTGGGTCAGCCACGTGTAAGGCAAATGCCCTACTACTGTGCTATCTCTCCGGCCCCTGAGGGTGAGATTCTTGACCTTTTACCCACACAAGCAGGGAGGACACTGAAATGATTTAGGACTCAATCTCATAAGGCTCTGTGGGATCATGAGGTCAAAGGAGATGAAGACAAGAGTTTCCTGGATCCTTGCTGGATCACAAGGTTGACGGGGAAGGGGTGGAGAGATAGTACAGTGGGTATCACACGTCTTGCTGACCCGGGTTTGATTTCCAGAACCCCATTTGGTTCCCGAAGCACCAACAAGAGTGATCCCTGAGTGCAGAGACCAGAGTAAGTCTTGCACATTATCAGTGTGCACCGTCTCCCCAAATAAAAAAAGGTTAAATAGATGTTGGGTTGAGGTGGAGAAAGTAAGGTTAGCCTGGTTCCAGGTATGAACCCTATAAGCATGGCAAAATATCTCAATGAATCTGAATCTAGGCAGGGTGTGGACAGAAGTCAAATCCTGGGGCTGAGGACAGAGGCATTGGATCTAGGGAGATCGAGAAGAGATTTCTAGCATGGAAGAGAGAATTTCTAGCATGGAAAGCTAGCCACTAAGATGTTATGATGCTAGACTTTCTTTTCTTTTCTTTCTTTCCTTTTTCTTTTTCTTTTTTTTTTTTTTGAGTGAGGATTGCAGTGACTAGGAAAGAGACAGGTGGAAGATCTTGGAGTATCTCAAAGGGTCAGAAAATCGGTCCGAAATGAAAGCACAGTGGCAGGGTGTTTTCCTTGCACGAGGCTGATCTGGGAAGGACCCGGATCTGGGATGGTCCCTCGAGCCTGCCAGGAGTGATTGCTGAGCGCAGAACTAGGACTAACCCCTGAGCATTGCTGGGTGTGGCCCAAAAGCAAACAAACAAACAAAAAACAAACAAAAAAAAGAGTCAGAAAGTCAAGAAGTGTGGGGGCCAGAGCAATAGCATAGCAGGTAGGGTATTTGCCTTGCATGCGGCCAACCTGTGTTTGATCCCCGGCATCCTATATAGTACCCCGAGTCCACCAGAAATAATTTCTGAGCACAGAGCCAGGAGTAACCTCTGAGTATTGATTGGAGTGGCTTCTCCCCTCAAAAAAGAAAAGTCAAAGAGTGCTTCCATCTCCCACACACACACATACCCCACACACCCACAATGAAACCAAAGGGGAGACTAGCTAAAAGAGCAAGGGCATTTACTAAATAAGAGGGTTTTCATAGTGAGGATACATTTATGTTACCAGAAGTAGCTTGTGATCCTCTTCCTCATCTTTCTCCTCTTCTTTCTTCTCCTCCTCTTCCTCCCCCTTCTCTTCCTCCTCCTCCTCCTCCTCCTCCTCCTCCTCCTTCTTCTACACCTGGCAGTGTTCAGGGCCTTCTGGTTCTGCACTCAGGGCTCACTCCTGATAGGGCTCAGGGGACCATACTGGTGATCAAAACTGGGTCAGTTGCTTGCAAGACAAGCACACTGCAGATCTGGCTGTGACAATTATCATCATCCCATTGATCACCAGGCTTGATTTGCCTGATTTGGCTGGCTAAATGAGTGTTCCCTTCTGCCTTCCTCCCTCACCACTCCATGTGCTCCCTCCCAAAGCTGAGCTCTTGGTGAAAGGGTATGGCTTTCCCTGAAAAGAGACAGAACATTCTTTCCATTGAAGATATACAAGTAACTAACTGTATTTCTCTGCTAGAAACTCGCAAAATAAGTGCCCTGCCCACTATATTATCTCTCTGGCCCCTGATTTTCCTTTTATTTATTTATTTATTTATTTATTTATTTATTTATTTATTTATTTATAGTGAAGAAAGAGTTTTTATTGAACAAAACTTACTTAAAAATGTGGGGGGGGGGGCCCCGGAGAGATAGCACAGCGGCATTTTGCCTTGCAAGCAGCCGATCCAGGACAAAAGGTGGTTGGTTTGAATCCCGGTGTCCCATATGGTCCCCCTTGCCTGCCAGGAGCTATTTCTGAGCAGACAGCCAGGAGTAACCCCTGAGCACCTCCGGGTGTGGCCCAAAAAAAACAAACAAAAAAAATGTGTGTGTGGGGAGCCTGAGAGATAGCATGGAGACAGGGCATTTGCCTTGCATGCTGAAGGATGGTGGTTCGAATCCTGGCATCCCATATGGTCCCCCAAGCCTGCCAGGAGCCATTTCTGAGCAGAGAGCCAGGAATAACCCTTGAGCGCTGCTGGGTGTGACCCAAAAACCAAAAAAAAAAAAAAATGTGTGAGGGGAGAGAAAGAGAAAAAGTAAGTGTTTAAAAAAGAATACAAGCTCTCCATAGTGGAATAAAAAGCAAAGAAACAGAGACCAGCAAGAGAGATATATGTCCAGGGAGAACATGGGCTTGAAGAGAAAGCCTGCTACACATTGTTTTTTTTTTTTTTTTTTTTTTTTTTATTTGTTTTGGGGCCACACCTGGTGGTGCTCAGGAGTTACTCCTGGCTCAGCACTTAGGAATCACTTCTGGTGGTGCTCAGGGACCATATAAAATACGAAGGATTGGACCTGGTGCGGCTCAGTGCCCTCCCTGCTGTACCTGCTTTTCGTTTTTGTTTTTAACTGTGGTTCTCAGTGGGCTGGAACCTTTAGCTATGTTGCTCACACTTTCTTGTCTGCAAAACTGTTGTGGCACTGGGTCTCAGCTACCAGGACCACGACCAGTGCATGCGGCAGTGCTGGAAGTCACATTCTGCCTCCCACTTGAAATGTTGGTGCTTTAGGCAATAAGCGAACTTCCTGCCTCTATTTGATGATTGTAAATAACAATTCAAAACACATAAGAGCAAAAATCCATAGGAAAAGGAAACAATATACGATCATTTCAGACCTAAAGTTTATGACTTAGCAACTGATTGGAAAAAAGCTAACAAAAATTGAGAAATAATTTAAATTTAACCAGCAACTTTAATAAAATTAAGCAAAGGGGCATGTATAGACACTATTTTAGTAGTATAGGAAATACTCGTAGAATAAAATATTAATTTTGAAACAATAGAATTGTTCAAAAAAATTGGGGCTGGATAGGGAATTTGCCTGGTATGTGGCCAGCTCAGGTTTGATCCTTGGCATCCCATCTAGTCCCCTGAGCACTCCCAGGAATGATTCCTGAGTGCAGACCCAGGAGTAAGTCCTAAGTATCAGAGTGTGGCCTTAAAACAAAACAAAGAAATAAAAATTGACATAAAATGGAAGGCAGAGAAACATAGTACAAGCATTTAAGGTATTTGCCTTGCATGATCTATCCTGGCTTGATCTCCAGCACAACATATGGTCCTCTGAGCACTGTTAGGAATGACTCCTGAGCACAGGTGAGTGTGCTGCTCCACCCAGAAAAAGAGAAAGAGATGGGCACGGAGAGATAGCACAGCGGCATTTGCCTTGCAAGCAGCCGATCCAGGACCAAAGGTGGTTGGTTCGAATCCCGGTGTCCTATATGGTCCCCCGTGCCTGCCAGGAGCTATTTCTGAGCAGACAGCCAGGAGTAACCCCTGAGCACCGCCGGGTGTGCTCCCCCAAAACAAAACAAAACAAAGAAAAAGAAAAAGAGAAAGAGGTCAAGGATGGAGCCCAGCAGCAGAGCACTTGCCTTGCGTGTGTGACAAACTAGGTTTAATGCTAAACGAGGATTGTCTTTCTTTCCTCCCTCCCTCCCTCCCTCCCTTCTTTCTTTCTTTCTTTCTTTCTTTCTTTCTTTCTCTCTCTCCCTTCCTTCCTTCCTTCCTTCCTTCCTTCCTTCCTTCCTTCCTTCCTTCCTTCCTTCCTTCCTTCCTTCCTTTCTCTTTCTCTTTCTCTCTCTCTTTCTTTCTTTTCTTTTTCTTTTTCTTTCTTTCTTGGGGGTCACACCCGGTGGAGTTCAGGGGCTACTCCTGGATCTGCACTCAGAAATCACCCCTGGCCGTTTAGGGGACCATATGGGATGCTGGGATTCGAACCAAAATATGTCCTAGATTTGCTGCATGCAAGGCAAATGCCCTACCACTGTACTATCTCTCTAGCCCCAAAAGAATTGTTTTCAATTCATTAATCTAGCATAAACTTGAGACCCCAAATTTTCAAGGACAGACAAAAGAGGAAAATTACAAGTTGATCACACTCATGAAAATAGATGATGAAAATGCTACACAAAATATGAGCAACTAGAATGCAACAACAGATTCATTTCAAGATTCAGCGCCCAATTAACTTATGAACATGCTCAGCAGTGAGCAATTATTAGTTATCAGAACTATTTAAGTTAGAACCACAAAGAAATACTGTTGCCAGATGGCAGATGGCTGAAATGAAACAGTCTGACAAGACCACATATCAACATGGCCTTACCACTCGTAAAATTCTAACTAATATAACTCTGTAGGGAAAATAATGTGTTACTGTTTACCAAAGCCCAAGAAAGAAAGAAAGAAACAAAGGTACTGGGGCGGAGAGATAGCACAGTGGTGAGGCATTTGCCTTGCATGCAATTGACCTGGGAGAGACCTGATTCAATTCCCTGCATTCCATCTCATGTGGGCCCCAGGGTCTGCCAGGGTCTATTTCTGAGTGCAGAGTCAGTAGTTGTAGCATTAAATAATTAACCCCTGAGTGCCAACGGGTGTAGCCCAGAAATCAATCAATCAATCAATCAATCAATCAAGTTTCAAAAAGAAAAAAAAACAGGAGCCGAAGAGATAGCATAGAGGTAGGGTGTTTGCCTTGCACGCAGAAGGACAGTGGTTCAAATCCCGGCATCCCATATGGTCCCCCGAGCCTGCCAGGAGCAAATTCTGAGTGTAGAGCCAGACGTAACCCCTGAGTGCTGTCGGGTGTGACTCAAAAACCAAAACCAACCAACCAACCAACCAACCAACAAACAAATAAATAAAACCAAAGGTACTAGTCCAAAACTCAAGTTCTACATTACTAACCTAACTCTTCAACCTAGTATATCCATTCCTACTTGGACTTCCTTGCAGCGATCCTCAAAGCCTGGCCAAGAGAATCTAATCAGCTGGAAACATGACAAATGCCAATTTTGCTTCTCCTCCAGATTCACTCATTTGGCCAGTTAGAACACAGAAATGTGTGTTTTGTTTTGTTTTGTTTTGGGCACACCTGCTAGTGTTCAGAGGGGATTCCTGGCTCTGTGCTCATGAGCCACCCCTGACAGTATTTAGTGCACTATGTTGGATGTCAGGGAATCAAACCAGGGTTGGCCCAAGCAAGGTAGTTGCCTTACCTAGCCTGCTGTCTTTATGACATTCTGTGTTTTGGCAAACCCTCTGGAGGCTTCTGGTACCTGTTAATGCTTGAGACTGTGGCCATGGATAAATAGTCCTCCACTCCCCCACCTTCCCTTGTCTTTGTTTTGTTTGTTTTTTGGGCCATACCCTCTCAGGGGTTACTTCTGGCTATGCGCTCAGAAATTACTCTTAGCTTGGGGTACCATATGGGACGTGGGGGGATCAAACCACGATCTGTCCTAGGCTAGCACAGGCAAGGCAGACGCCTTATTGCTTGCATCACCACTCCTGCCCCTTCGTTGTTATTTTGATGACCAGCTGATGTTGGTTTGTTTTGCGAGGTGTTTACCCAGCAGTGCTCACGGCTACTCCTGGCTGTTTGTGTGTACTCAGAGATCCCTCTCGGCTGTACTTAGGGAACCATATGGGGTTCTATTAATTCAGGCCTCAAGTTCCAAAGCCAGTACACTGGAGAGACGCAGGTCTGGAAGCAAACACTGATGCAGGAAATAATCCACACATAGTAAAGAAGGTGAACTGGGTTTAGGAGTTCCAACACATAACCCTTCTGTGCCCAAGAAGTAGACAGTTCAGTGGGAAGTTGGAAAATGCAAGAGTGTTTTCTTGAGACCCTAGTATTTATTAGGAAGAAATAGACCACTCCCTGAGGTGATTAGGTGGTCTAAACACCAATCCAAGGTACTACACTCAAAGATGTTTCCAACTAAAACGTATGCTGAGTAGGATGGGATCTGATTAATCCCATAGAGTTCCAGGGATCTAGCCAGATTTAACCCATCCAGATTTAACTGCATGCAAGCAAGCACCTTACCTGTTGTGCAATATCTGACCTGACCAGCTGTTGTTTTGATGTCATGCCCCTGACTTTAGTGCTGTCCTGGGTTTGCCCATCGCTGCCAAGCTTATCCAGTTGGCTGCGGGGATCACTGGGGGTTGCAGTCCCTCAACTGTGGAGCTTTTGCTTTCTAGAGCAGTGCTTGCCCAAAGTCACTTTAGCACATAGACACATATTCAAAGGTTCTACTTCTTGGCTGTGGTGATGGCAGCACTTTTTTTTTAATTATTGAAGTAGTAAGTGGAGGTGGCACCTTTAGTGGTGAAGCTTGGATACACCCGACTTAAGGAAATTTCATGTGGCACTGGAGATCAGACATCAGAGCTGACCACCATAAACAGTAGAGATGGAACGACTCGGTAGATGTGACAGCACTGGGAAGGCAGTGCTCTAAGCCACTGATGGAGTTGTTCTCCATGCTTTAAGAATATTTTGGTCTTGGGCCCTGAGAGATAGCACAGCGGCATTTGCCTTGCAAGCAGCCGATCCAGGACCAAAGGTGGTTGGTTTGAATCCCGGTGTCCCATATGGTCCCCCGTGCCTGCCAGGAGCTATTTCTGAGCAGACAGCCAGGAGTAACCCCTGAGCACCGCCGGGTGTGGCCCAAAAACAAAAAACAAAACAAAACAAAAAAAGAATATTTTGGTCTAAGTTTGTCACTGTCAATTTCTGACCAGTCTACATGTGGAAAACCGCGCGGGGGCTAGCGCCCCTGCGCACACTGCATGTATTAAAAGTATTCCCTATCCTTATATTTTGTATATCCAGAATGTCCATTTTGTATTCTGCCCTTTCCCACATCCCTACAAAGCTCATTTTAACTCCTTAACTCTCTCACTCCCCCCAAACATTACTAACCCACATAACTCTTTTTAACTTCAGTACTGCACAATCCTAATCACAGACCAAAGCCGTGCATTGTAACAACCCCCAACTATTTCAAAAGACATAAAATGGACACGTATTTCTTTTGAATATTTTATGTGTTGTTTCTCTGGCAGCTATAAGTCTTACTAAATATTCTCTTATACAGTGACGATCCTAACCACTTTTTATCTTCTCTTTGTGAGCTGTTCAATAAGGAATTTTGGTGAAAGAGTCCCCCAGTTTAATGTTGTTGATTGAACCATGTCATGGGGATTGTTGGACTTGTTCTTATGGCCCCCATATGTGCCAATAACACCATGTGACATTGTTCCTTTTTTGCATAGGCATATTAAAATGGGAAAATACTATACATACAAACAAGATCTTATCTAATAGAGATTGGAACACACAAACTTTGTAGTGCAAAGGGACCTTACACCCTGAACATTGACATAACGACCCGGCACAGGCCTCAGAAGAATGGGCATTTTCCATTCAACCCTGAACCAGGGAAGCCATCCACGAAACATCCAAGTTTGTCTATAACATCACCTGGAAGCAATCCTCAGGGAAGACCCTACCACTGCTCAGACATCAACCTGCTCAAAAGAGACTTCTCTTAACACTGAGAAGACTTAACAACAACGACCTGCTTACAGGACAGGGCTCTCTGCATTGCCCTTTAATTGTGAGGTGAAACGAGAGGATGCTCCACATCCTGACTTCAATGTAGGATATGCAGATTCCAGGATCTTTAATACAGAAACATGATACCAACAACAGAGACTATGTGAAAAATAAAAGTGTGTTGGCACTACAGACAATGTCTTGGATTGGATAATCTAGCTTGCCTGGAGCCTAGAGTTGGTCTAATGCCAGAAAACTTCAGGGGTAGGGTCTCTTTGTATTTAGGCAACGGTTATTCCTTTCCATGCCCTTCATATTTTGGTGCGCCTATGCAAACAACAATTGCCACTCTAACACCGTTTTTACTGTGCTCCTTTGACTCTAATCCTTAAACAAAAACCCACTTAAACTTTTGAGGTTAACTTAAACTAATATGCATGTACATGGAAATGTAAAAAAATACTATGCCTCTAATGTCTAAGGAGTTACATAAGTTTTATGGCTTTAGATTGCCTTGTCTACTGCTAAGAAATATTATAATGTATTACAATCTGGGGACTTGAGGGACAAAGTAATTTTACATGGATTCTGTTTTATTTATCATAATGTTCTTTGGCTGAAAGTTCAAAGTTAAGATATCAGCAAGGGGACTTCTTCCGAGAATTATGTTATGGGTGATTGTCCTTCCACTGTAACTTTACCTTGTCCTCTTTCTTTGCATCTTTGTTCTCATAATTAAAAATAAAAAATTAAAAAAAAAAGAGTATTTTGGTGCCGGAATGATAGCACAGTGGTAGGGCCTTTGCCTTGCATGTAGCTGACCAAGGATGGACGTGGGTTCAATCCCTGGCATCTCATATGGTCCCCAAGCCAGGAGCAATTTCTGAGCTCATATCCAGGAGTAACCCCTGAGCCCCACTGGATGTGACCCCAAAAAAAAAAAACAAAAACAAAAAAAAAGAATATTTGGGAACAGGACCGGAGTGTAGCACAGTGGTAGGACATTAATTTTGCATGGGGTTTGACTTCTTTTTTTGTTTGTTTGTTTTTTGAGCGTCACACCCGGCAGCGCTCTGGGGTTACTCGTGGCTCTATACTCAGAAATCGCTCCTGGCAGGCTCGGGGGACCATATGGAATGCCGGGATTCGAACCACCGTCCTTCTGCATGCAAGGCAAACTCCCTACCTCCATGCTATCTCTCTGGCCCTGCCAGGAGTGACTTCTGAGCATAAAGCTAGGAGTAACCCGAGCGCCGCTATGTGTGGCCCCCCCCAAAAAAAAAGAATATTTGGGAACAGCCTTGTTTCTAATAGCCTCACACTGAGAACTAGCTGGATTTTCCTCAGCATCATAGTAGATAAATTGTAATTTTTTTTTTTTTTTGGTTTTTGGGCCACACCCAGTAACGCTCAGGGGTTACTCCTGGCTATGTGCTCAGAAGTTGCTCCTGGCTTGAGGGACGACCATATGGGACGCCGGGGGATCGAACCGCGGTCTGTCCAAGGCTAGCGCAGGCAAGGCAGGCACCTTACCTCTAGCGCCACCGCCCGGCCCCATAAATTGTAATTTTAATATAAATTAAATAGTCCTAATATTGGTAGGGGGATGGTGAGGTCTGCTGCCCCTTATGCCCAAGGGTCTGAAAGCTGCAAGGTAATGGCAGAGAAACTCACAAAGCAGTCAGATGAAATTCCAGGAGTCAGCCAGCTTTATTTCATGGTTCCTACTGCCATGTACTTTAGAGAAGCAAGAATCAGCAAAAGCAAGGAGCAGAAGTGAGAATCAACAGCAACATTTAACAGAGGGATGGATACAGCATCAGATTCAGCATCAGATTCGGTATCAGCAACTCAGTATCAGCAGAGAAGCATCAGCAGTAGCATCAACAAAGGGAGTTAGTCAGCAAGGAAGCATGAAAAGCAGCTGAAAGGGAGACAGAGGCCGAGGGAGTCAGAAGGAGTAGAGAAGTAACTGCTAGGAAAAGGCTTAGCATAGAAGCCAGGTGAGGAAATGTATATGTTACATTAGGACCATCAAATAAAGCTGGCTAACTCCTGGAACTTCATCTGACTGCTTTGTGAATCTCTCTGCCCTCATCCTGCAACCTACAGACCTGCCAGACCATAGGGGCTGTGGGAACCGGGCCTAGTCTCTGAGATAAGGAGTTTAGAGTATTAATATGGAGGATGCTCAAAGAACTCAAAGAAAACATAGATTGGGCTGAACAGACCACAATGATAGAACTCAGAAAACTCCAAACTGAAATAAGAGGTCTGAAAAACTCGGGAGATGAAATGAAAACCTCAATGAAAAGCCTTTCCAACGAGTAATAGCAGCTGAGGACGGGGTCAGTGAGCCAGAGGATGAGATGTAGAACAATTCCATACAGCAGAAGAGGTTGGAAAAGAACCTTAAAGCAAATGATCAGACAATTGAATAAACTACTTAAAAAATGTGAGCAGGGGGCCGAAGAGATAGCATGGAGGTAGGGCGTTTGCTTTGTATGTAGAAGGATGGTGGTTCAAATCCCAGCACCGCATATGGTCCCTTGTGTCTGCCAGGAGCAATTTCCAGGCGTAGAGCCAGGAGTAACTCCTGAGTGCCACCGGGTGTGACCCCCCTCCAAAAAAATGTGAACAGATGAAAATTGAAGTCTTTGATAAACTCAACAGAAACAACATAGGAATCATTGAAGTACCAAAGACCCAGGAAGACTATTAAGAAGTGTTGGAGGAAGGATCAAAAGAAAAAAGGGGGATTTTTAGCCGGCACGGGCGGGCAGCTGGCAGGCCTCCGCATGTGCCAGCGGCCTATTGGCCCGGCCTAGGGTAGGGGAGCCCGGACTTGGGTCACCCGACCCCCCTCTCCCCCATTCCTCCGGATCTCCAGGTGGGTTCCTGGAAGGAGCTGATGGGGCACCCTGGGTTTTCCCCACTCCCAGGCTGGGTCCGGAGACTGGCCTAGGGTGGGGCTTAGGGGGTGGAGTTTGATCTGGTGGGTGGCAGATAGCTGCTCAGCTATACTCAGGCTGTCACTGGCAATTTCATACTGGTCTACATTTTGCAAACCGCGCGGGGGCAAGTGCCCCCGCATGAACATATGCTCCTCCCAACCATCAGTACCCCAGATTTACCCTTCTTAACTTCAGTAACACACAGTTCTAATCTCTGACCTAAGACATACAGTAGATCTAACAAATCCTAGAACTATTTAGAAGGACACAAATTGAACACATATTGAACACATATATCTTTTGAATATTTTATGGGTATTTTCTTTAACTGATATAACTATATATTCTTCTACCATGATGTTTCTATCCACTTTTCATCTTGTCTTTTCTTTGTAAGCTGTTCAGTAAGGATTGTTGTTTGAACTGTCCCTCAGTTTGATGCCTATGATTGAACTATGTCATGGAAATTGCTGGTCTTGTTCCTATTGCCTCCAGATGCACCAATAACGCTTCATGGCATTGATCCTTGTTTGCATAGACACATTAAAATGGGAAAACACCATACATACAGATAAGTTCTTATCTAATAAATCTCAGTACAATGTACCTTACACCCTGAACATTGATATAATGACCTGGCACAGGCCTCAGAAGAATGGGCATCCTCCATTCACGCCAGAACCAGGCAAGCTATCTACGAAACATCCAAGGTCTTATATAGCAACAGCTGGAAGCAGTCCTCTACCAGGAAAGACACTACCAAGGGTCTGACATCGACCTCCTAAAAAGAGACTTCCATTTACACTGAGAAGACTTGACAACAACAATGATCTGCTCTACAGGACATGGTTCTCTCTATTGCCCCTTAAGTGTGAGGTGAAACGAGAGGATGCTCTGCACCATCCTGACTGCAATATGGGATATGCAGACTCCAGGATCTTTAATACAGAAGCATGATACCAACAACAGAGACTATGTGAGGAATGGATGTGTATTGCCACTACAGACGATGACTTGAATTGGACAAACTAGTTTGCCTGGAGCCTAGAGTCAGTCCTGTGCCAGGAAACTTCAGGGGTAGGGTCTCCTTGTATTTAGACCATAATTTGTCTTTCCATGTCCCTTATGTTTTGGTGGGCCTATGCAAACAAATGCCACTTTAATACCGTTTTTTTACTATGTTCCCTTGACTCCAATCCTTAAGAAAAACAACCTACTAAAACTTTTTGAGGTTAACTTAAACTAGTAAGTATGTGCATGGAACTAAAGAAATGTACTTTGCCCTCAATGTTTAAGGAGTTACATAAGTCTAATGTCTTTAGATTATATTGTGTGCTGCTAAGAAATAGTATGTACTACAACTGGGGATTTGAGGGACAAAGTAATTGTATTGTACATGGGTTCAGTTTTGTTTTTCTTAATGTTCTTTGGCTGAAAGTTTAAGGCTGGGATATCATCGATGGGACTACCGAGAATTCTGTTTATGGGTGATTGGGCTTCCACTGTAACTTTACCCTGTCCTCTTTCTTTGCATCTTTGTTGTCATAATTAAAATAAAAAAAAAAGGGGGGGAAGGGGCCAGGCAGTGGCGCTAGAGGTAAGGTGCCTGCCTTGCCTGCACTAGCCTAGGACGGACCGCAGTTCGATCCCCCGGCATCCCATATGGTCTCCCAAGCCAGGAGTGACTTCTGAGTGCATAGCCAGGAGTAACCCTTGAGGGTTACTGGGTGTGGCCCAAAAAACAAAAAAACAACAACAAAAAACAAAAACAAAAAAAAACAAAAAGAAAGAAAAGAAAAGAAAAAAGGGGGAAGAGGAAGAAGAAAAAGAAGAGGAGGACGAGAAGGAATAAGAAGAGGAAGAAAAGGAGGAGGAAGAAAAAAGAAGAGGAAGAGGAAAAAGAGGAAGCCGGAAAAAGAAAAAAGAAGACAAGAAAAGAGGAAGAACAGTAAGAAGAGGAAGAAGAAATGAAGAGGAAGAAGAGAAAGGAAGACGGAAAAAGAAAACAGACAAGAAAAGAGGAAGAACGGTAAGAAGAGGAAGAAGAAATGAAGAAGAGGAAGAAGAGAAAGAAGTAGAAGAGGAAGAAGAGAAGAGGAAGAAGAATAAGAAGAGGAGAAATAGGAAGAAAAAGAGAAGAAAAATGGACTGAAGATTTATTTTTAATTTTTTTTCTTATAATAGTGTTTGTTTAAGCACTGTGATTACAAACATGTTTGTAGTTGGGTTTTAGTTAAAAAAAAAAGGGGGGGTGCCGAAGACATAGCATGAAGGCAGGGTTTTTGCCTTGTATGCAGAAGGATGGTGATTTGAATCCCGGCATCCCATATGGTCCCCCGAGTCTGCCAGGAGCAATTTCTGAGCGTAGAGCCAGGAGCAACCTCTGAGTGCTGCTGGATGTGACCCCAAAACCAAATAAATAAATAATAATAAAAGTCTAAAAAAAAAGACAATACTTTTTTTGTCCTCTGAGGCCACAGCTGGAGATTCTCAGGGGTAATAATAATACATTTGTTTGTTTGTTTGTTTGTTATTTTGGGTCACACTCAGTGGCACTCAGAAGTTATTCCTGGCTCTGCACTCTGAAATTTACTCCTGGGGCTAGAGAGATAGCACAGCGGTAGAGCCTTTGCCTGGCACTCAGCCAACCCAGGACAGACCTGGGTTTGTTTCCCGGCATCTCATGTAGTCCTCCAAGCCTGCCAAGAGTGGTATCTGAGTACAGAGCCAGGAATACAGAGTACAGAGCCTGAGTGCCACCGGGTGTGACCCAAAAACAAAAACAAACCCCCCACCAAAAAAGGAAATTTACTCCTGGTGGTGCTTGGGGAACCATATAGGATGCCGGGATTGAACCTGGGACACTCTGTACTATCACTTCAGTCCTAATGGTAAGATTTCTGTTTTATTTGATTTGGGGGCCATAGCCTGTGATGCTCAGGTATTACTCCTGGTTCTGCACTCAGAAACCATTCCTAGCAGTGTTCAGGGACCACACGTGGATCTAAACTGGATCAGCCACGGGCAAAGCACATGTTGCTATCTGGGCTGTACTTTTTTCAGCCCCAGATAGTACTTTTTGTTGCTGTTGTTTTTAGGGCCACACCCAGCAGTGCTCAAGGGTTACTTCTGGCTCTGTGCTCAGAAATTACTCTTGGCAGGCTTGGGGGACCATATGGGATGACAAGAATCAAATTTAGGTCAGCCACATGCAAGGCAAACATCCTCCATACAGTGCAAATGCTCCAGGCTCCCAAATAATACATTTTTTTCTTGGTTTTTGGGTCACACCCAGCAGTTCTCAGGGGTTACTCCTGGCTCTATGCTCAGAAATCGCTCCTGGCAGACACGGGGGACCATATGGGATGCCAGGATTTGAACCATGGACCTTCTGCATGAAAGGCAAACGCCTTACCTCCATGCTATCTCTCCAGCCCCGTAAAGGAAGGCAAATTTCTTTTTTTTTTTTTTTTTAGGCCACACCCGGCGGTGCTCAGGGGTTACTCCTGGCTGTCTGCTCAGAAATAGCTCCTGGCAGGCATGGGGGACCATAAGGGACACTGGGATTCGAACCAACCACCTTTGGTCCTGGATTGGCTGCTTGCAAGGCAAACACCACTGTGCTATCTCTCCGGGCCCAATATTACATTTTTATATACAGAGAATAAGGTTCTTTCTTTTTTACACAGAAATAAAAATTTAAAATATCTTTATTTAAGCACTGTGATTACAAACATGTTTATAGTTGGGTTTCAGTTGTAAAAATGAACAACCCCACCCCCGGAGCTGGAGAGATAGCACAGCAGTAAGGAGTTTGCCTCGAATGCTGCCAATCCAGGAGATGGTGGTTTGATTCCCAGTATCCCATATGGTTCCCTGAACCTGCCAGGGGCGATTTCTGAGCACAGAGCCAGGAGTAACTCCTGAGCACCTCCAGGTGTGACCCCCCTAAAAAATGAAAAACCCCTTCACCAGTGCAACATTCTCACAACCAATGCCCCCCAACTTCTTCCTCCCCTACCCCCTGCCTGTATTGAGACAGGCATTCTATTTCTCTCACTCACTACCATTGTAATGATGGTTGTCAGTGCAGTTATTTCTCTAACTGAACTCACCACTCTTTGTGGTAAGCGTCATTTTGTGGGCCAGTCCTTCCAGCCCTTATCTCTATGGTCTCTGAGTATTACCACCATACTGTCTTTTATTTTTCTTAAATCCCATAGATGAGACTATTCTGTGTCTATCTCTCTCTTCGACTTATTTCACTCAGCATAATAGTTTCCATGTCTATCCATGTATAGGAAAATTTCATGACTTCATTTTTCCTGATGACTGCATAGTATTCCATTGTGCATATGTACCAGGTTTTTTTTTTTTTTATCACATCAGCAGCGTTCAAGGGTTACTCCTGGCTCTGTGTTCAGGATTTGTTCCTGCCAGGCATGGGGGACATATGGGATGCCAGGATTCAAACCACTGTCCTCCTGGATCGGCTGAGTGCAAGGCAAATGCCCTACTGCTGTGCTATCTCTCTGGCCTCATGTACCACAGTTTGTTTGTTTGTTTCTTTTTTTTTTTTTTACCACAGTTTCTTTAGCCACTCATCTGTTGTCAGGCATCTGGGTTGTTGACAGAATCTGGCTATTGTAAATAGTGCTGCAATGAATATAGGTGTGAGGAAGGGATTTTTGAATTGTGCTTTTGTGTTCCTAGGGTATATCACTAGCAGTGGTATAGCTGGATCATATGGGAGCTCATTTTCCAGTTTTCTGAGGCATCTCCATATTTTGTTCCATAAAGGACTAGAAGGCATTCCCACCAGCAGTGAATGAGAGTTCCTTTCTCCCCATATCCCTGCCAGAACTGATTGTTCTTATTCTTTTCGATGTGTGCCAATCTCTGTGGCTTGAGATGCTACCTATTGTATTTGTTTTTTTTCTTTTGTTTGTTTGCTTGCTTCTGGACCACACCCGGTGGCAGTCGGGTTACTCCTGGCTGTGCACTCAGAAATCACTCCTGGCTTGGGGGACCATATGGGATGCCAGAGATCGAACCTCAGTTTGTCCTAGGTCAGCTGTGTGCAAAGCAAACGCCCTACCACTGTGCCACTGCTCTGGGCCCCAGTACCTCATTGTTTTTTTGATTTGCATCTCCATTATGATTAGTGATGTGGAGCACTTTTTTTTCATGTCTTTGACTATTTGTATTTCTTCTTTGAAGAATTGTCTGTTCATTTCTTCTTCCTTTTTTTGATGGCATTAGATTTTTTTTCTGTTCTGTCAACACCTGTCTATCTTAGAAATTAGCCCCTTATCTGATGGGCATTGGGAATAGTTTCTCCTATTTTGTGGATGGCTTTTGTATCTTAGGCATTATTTCCTTTGAGGTGCAGAAGCTTCTCAGCTTAATATATTCCTGTTTATCTCCACTTCCACTGGTTTGGAGAGTGCTGTTTTCTTCTTGAAGATGCCTTTAGTTTCAGTGTCATGGAGTGTTTTACCTCTTTTGTTCTACATACCTTATGGTTCCAGGTCTGATATCAAGGTCTTTAGTACATTTGAATTTGACCTTTGTGTAGGGTGTTAGATGGAGATCCGAGTTCACTTTTTTTGCATGAGGCTAACCAGTTGTTCCAGCACCACTTGTTGAAAAGGCTTTCTTTGCTCCATTTTGCAGTTCTTGCCCTTTTATCAAAGATTGTATGTGTGGGGAACATTCTCTGAATACTTAAATCTGTTCCACTGATCCAAGGGTCAACAATAAAGTTCTTGTCAAACTGTCCAATTATTTTGGGAACCCCAAATTCTACTATTTTTCTATTCTTTCCTTAGAATTCCAGGATGGCACTATGTGTTCAGTATGACATAGAACATTCCTTACACATTTTATAGTGGTTGTAGAACATTTCATAATAGGAATGTACTATGCTCAACCAATTATTTCCTTACTGATGAAACTTTCAAAAACTATTACTTTGGGGGCTATGTGGATAGTACATTGGGGGAGTTTTGCATGTGGCCAATCTAAGTTTGATCCCTGGTATCCCACATGGCCCTGAGCCCACCAGGAGTGATCCCTAAGTGCAGAGTCAGTAGTAATCCCTGAGCACTGCCAAGTGTGGCCTCTAAACAAACAAAAATGTACAAACAAAAAAACTTTGGGCAGGAGCAGTGGTGCAAGCAGTAGGGTGTTTGCCTTGCATGCACTAACCTAGGATGGATCGTGGTTCGATCCCCTGGTGTTTCATATGGTCCCCCAAGCAGGAGTGATTTCTGAGTGCAGAGCCAGGAGTGAACCCTGAGTATCTCCCGGTGTGGACCTAAAACTAAACGCCCCCAAACAAAAAGTATTATTTTAGGGCCAGAGATAGTATAGGTAGTAGGGTGCTTGCCCTTGCATGTGGCCAACATGGGTTTGATCCTCAGCTTGTCATATGGTCCTCTGAGCCCCATCAGGAGCGATTCTTGAGTGCACAGCCAGGAGTAACCCTTGAGCATTGAGGGGTATTGTCCAAAAACAAACAAAAGCAAAGAACTATGACTTTGGCTGCACTTATATATTAAAATTGTTCTGAGGTTAGAGACCAATTCTGTCTGATTAAAAGCAGAATCTGGTGGTCAATAGTTATTTCATTGAACTGGGTTTTCTAGATTACCTAACTGTAAGAAAAAGAAATGCTACTGGCCGTTTTATCACTTGTCGCATATATTGATTCCTTCTATATCTCAATGTGTTGATTAAATACAAGAACTTAGTAAACTCTGGATTGAATGGTGAAATAAATACTATAGATATGGAAAGTGAGACCATGGATTCTGGAGTAGAATTTCCCTCTAAGATCATTTAATTCCCCTTGTGATATTTCTTCTGTCTCAGTGTAGGAAGTGCGTCTAGCCCAGGAGATAGGAAACCCCACACATACCATTTTCTGAGAGGGCCTATTTTAATTTTTTCCTTTGTGGGGGCTGTGTTCACATTGGGTCTTGATGATGCTTGGGATCCATACATGGTACTAGCTTTGGCACATGCAAGACAAATGCCTGTTCTATTATCTCTTGGATAAAGTGCCTATTGCCTTAAAAGTACTTGACCTTGTATTCGGATATGTGGTTTAGAATATCATCACCCTGGGCCCGGAGAGATAGCACAGTGATGTTTGCCTTGCAAGCAGCCGATCCAGGACCAAAGGTGGTTGGTTCGAATCCTGGTGTCCCATATGGTCCCCCGTGCCTGCCAGGAGCTATTTCTGAGCAGACAGCCAGGAGTAACCCCTGAGCACCGCCGGGTGTGGCCCAAAAACAAAACAAACAAACAAACAAAAAAAGAATATCATCACCCCATGGACATCCTGAGAATGGCCTGCAGAGAAGGCAAACCGTCCAGCCAATCCTAGAGGAGACATTAAAGCTCTTCCCCGACTATTAGGGCAGAACTCCTGAGCAACTGCAGGAAGGCACAGCAGATGGAAAGGGCTCAGAGAAGAGACACATGGGCTAGAACACATCCCATTGACCTTGGAATGTCCCTTGTGATGTCACATGGAATCAGAGACCAGAGAGAGAAAATTGGCTGAGAAAGGCATGGGGTTGAGTAATGGCGCCACTTTGGGGGCTGACCATTCCAGTGCCATCATATTTCAGCTTTCCACTATTAGTGTGTTTGCTACTTTTGAGCCTTTGGGTGCTGTTTTCTAAAAAGAGCGAGAAGCAAGTGGTAACCACCGTAGACACAGAGGTATGTGCTATGACTCTCCTTTGAAGTTCACTGCTCCCTGAGATGGCAAAAATTTCCCCATCTTGGAGCTGGATGTGGGCAAGAGGGGAATTAAAATTGTGCCATAATGTCTTCCTACATGTGCACATTTCCCGCCCCCAATATCCTCAGTTTCCCTCCCTCTTCTGAGGAAGGCACAAAATATTTATTTATTTTATAAATTATCTTTATTTAAACACTGTGATTACAAATATAATTGTAGTTGTATGATTACAGTCATGTAAAGAACACCCCCCTTCGCCAGTGCAGTGTAGATCCAATTTCCCGGATCTACCTACTTCCCACCCCACCCACACCTGTACTCGAGACTTTTTCCCTCATTCATTCACATTGTTACGATAGTTTTCAGTGTAGTTATTTCTCTAACTGCACTTATCACTCTATGTGGTGAGCTTCATGTCATGAGCCGCACCTACATGGGAAGATGGGGGGAAATAGGGTTGGGACTGAGGCAGTAAAATATTAGAAATGAGATTTGTAGGGCAGTATCAAGATCACAATACAAGATGGATGTTATGCGTCTGTAGAGATTCATGTGTTATTTTTCCGTTTTATTTTTATTTTTGCCACTGCCCCCCCCCACCCCATGCGCAGCTTGGGAGTTATTCTCTATAATGCTTAAGGATTCATATGATGCTGGGAACTGAACCAAGGGCCTCAAACATGCAAGGAAAGTACTGTATTTGCCGGCGTATAAGACAATTGGTCGTATAAGACGACCCCCTAATTTTACAGTTAAAACATAGGTTTAGGTCTATATTCGCTGTATAAGACAGAACGTTCCTGAGCTGCAACTGTATGTACCCCAGTGAGCCAATCACAACAAGCAAAGGTTCAAAGGGTATACTATAATAGACTTCCTCTCTGACTCTGGCCAATCTGAGCAGGCTTTTGACAGTGTAGATTCGGGTCCAGAACAATGTCTAATTTGCATGCATCAAAAGCCTGCTTGGATTGGCCGAGTTAGAGAGGCGGTCCGAGCAGCCTTGCAGTTACTGGTGCAGGATCGAGTTGGAAAATTCGTTTCGTGGCAATATCCAGATGATTTTCGTTTAGCGGCATATCGGACGTTTTTCGGGATCTACTCGGCGTATAAGACGACTCCCGATTTTCGGTTGACTTTCGTTTCAAAAGTCGTCTTATACGCTGGCAAATACGGTACTCTTTCACTTAGCCATATCCCCAGCTGTTGAGAGTAAATTTTAAAGTAACATTATAGGATGTCTAAAATTAATTAAAAAGACAAAACTGTTTTTCAGGGTGGGATGAGCTGAATTATTGCAGGATGCAAGTCAAAAAGTCAGTTGTTTGATTGGGGTCATTTAAAACTACATATGGCTGTTCTCAGGACTTAATCCTACTCTGTGCTCAGGGATTACTCCTGTCAGTACCCTACACCTAGCAGGAATTATTTCTGACAGGATGTCAATGGCAAATGACACATTATTGATGTAGAATTCTATTCCCAATAGGAAAGTAATTTTTTGTGCATGTGTATATTTTTTGGGCCAAATAGGCTGTGATCAGAGCTCACTCCTGGCTCTGTAGTCAGGGACAATTCCTGCCAGGGCACAGGGTGCCATACGAGATGATAGGAATTGAACCTGGTTAGGCTGCATGTAAGGCAAACACCCTACCCACTGTACTATTTTTCTGGCCCCAAAGAGAAATTTCTGGATCAAATGGTATATATACTATGTTTTAGTGGATAATATAAACAGTTTACTTAAGTGATCATGCCAGTTTAGAGCCAGGTCGGCCATGTGCAAAGCAAAATCCCTACCCATTATGCAATCTCTCTGTCCTAACCTTTGTCCATTTTGAATACTTACGTTGTCAGCCTTTTATTAATTGATTCATAGGTATTCTTTTTGGGCCATACTTGGTGACACTCAGGGATTACTCCTGGCTATGCACTCAGAAATTGCTCCTCCTAGCAGGCTCAGGGGACCACGTGGGATGCCAGGAATCAAATCCAGATCCTAGGGGACCGTATGGGATGGCGAGGATGATCGAACCAAGGTCCTTCCTGAATTGGCCACATGCAAGGCAGATGCCCTATGGCTGTACTATCGCTCTGACCTGGTATTCATTTTTTTTTTTTTTACATTTATTCAGCTTTTTGGACCACATCTCATGGCACTCAGGGGTTACTCCTGGCTCTGTGCTCAGACCTGGCAGGCTCAGGGGACCATGTGGGATGCTGGGAATCAAACCCAGGTCTGTCCCGGGTCGGCCACATGCAAGGCAAACACCCTCCTGCTAATTGCTCCGGCCCTAAAATGACCAGTTTTTTTAATTTAAGTAAACTTTTATAAACAAGTTAAAAATAAATTTTCCTCCTGAGGCCAGAGCAATAGCACAGCGGATAGGTTATTTGCCTTGCACACAGCTCACTTGGGTTCGATCCCGTTTCCCATATGGTCCCCAGAGCCTGCCAGGAGTAATTTCTTTGTGCAGAGCTAGTACACCCTGAGTGCTGCCAGCTATGGCCCCAAAACCTAAAAAAAGATAAAAACATAAATTCCCTGGAGACCTGAGTGATATAATAGGAAAGCCAATTAAGACCACTTATAGCAGGGGTGGCGAACAAATGAATGCGGCTCTTTGCCTCTTATCATTCTTTTGTATCCTGTGGCTCTTTGCCAAGTTTGGATTTTGTTCTGCTGCTTTTGAGGAGGGACCTGAGGAGAGATCTCAGAGCACGTAGTCTCTCCTGCCCCCAGGCTGCGTCCTCCCGTCTCCCATCCCTCGGCAACAACTGCACGGGCCAGCGAGTGGGGGGTGGGGAGACACGACCCGTGTGTCCCGTGTGTCACATGTTGTGTCACACTTGCCGTTAGTTCTTAGTGTGGAGGAAGCAGCACACCCTCACCATCATTGCAGGACTTTTACCCTCACTCAAAATGGCAAAATGCAGTATGTGTTTCTTATTGTTAAAATTAGATGCTTTTGTGTGAGTGTTTGTCTGTTTTGGCAGGTCACTGCGTGGTATGGCTCTCTGACTCTCACAGTTTAAAATTTTGGCTCTTTGTGTCAAACTTGTTCGCCACCCCTGACTTATAGGTTCAGTCCAAGGCACCTCATGTTCTCTGTGACCTGCTAAGAATGAATCTTGAGTGTAAAGCCAGGAGTAAGCCTGAGAACTGTGTGTGGTTCCTAAACCAATACAATGTTCCCACTCTGGCTTTTATTTTTCTGAACTATTCATAATTGTGTACTAACTAATAAACAGTGATGCTGGGAAAGTGAATTACACTTAGGAATCCTACCTGCAAATCATGTGTTCCTGCCTCGAGTTACTTCTCTAGGCCCTGAACAAATCTTTTTTTTTTTTTTGGGGGGGGCACATCCGGTGACGCTCAGGGGTAGCTCCTGACTATGCGCTCAGAAATCATTGCTGCTGGCTTGGAGGACCATATGGGACATGGAGGAATCTGTCCTAGGCCAGCACAAGCAAAGCAGAAGCCCTACCGCTTGAGCCACTGCTCTGGACCCAAATAATTCCTTTTTTGGGCTTTTTATTGTTTTGATTTTGAATTTTGGGCCAGCCCAGTGATTCTCAGGGGTTACTATTGGTTCTGCACCCAAGAATCACTCCTAGAAGTGCATAGGGGTCCACATAGGATGCCAGGGATTGAACATGGGTAACTGCTATACTATTGCTGTGGCCCCTGAACAAACCTGTTTTGTGGCGGAGGAGGGTTTGGACAACATTCAGTGATGCTCAGGGGTTACTCCTGGCTCTGTACTCAGGAATTGCTCCTGGCAGCCTTGGGGGATCATTTGGGATGCCAGGAATCGAACCCGGTCGGCTGTGTGCAAGGCAAACACTCTATCTGCTGTGCTATTTCTCCAGCTCCAACATTTTTGTTGATTTGTTTTGTTTGTTTTGGGGCCACAACCAGCAGTGCTTGGGTTATTCTTGGCTCTGTGCTCAGGAATCACTCCTGGTGATGCTCAGGAGACATATGAGATGCCAGGGACTGAACCTGGGTTGACTGCATGCAAGAAAAACGCCTTACTCGCTGTGCTGTCACTCTGTCATCAACAAATCATTCTTTTATTTTCTTTTAAATTTTTTTGTTTCTGGTACACCTGGCAGTGTTCAGGAGTTACTCTGGCTCTGCATTCAGAAATTGCTCCTGGCACTCAGGGGACTATATTGGATGCCAGGGATCGAACCCAGGTCTGTCCCAGGTCAGTTGCATGCTAGGCAAACACTACTGCTGTGCTATCACTTAACCCTTCCCAACAAACCATTCTTAACTTTTTTGTTTTGTTTTGCTTTTTTGGGCCACACTGGCAGTGCTCAGGGGTTACTCTTGGTTCTCTGCTCAGAAATTGCTCCTGGCAGGCAAGGAGGATCATATGGGATGCTGGGATTCGAACCACCATTGGCCCTGGGTCGGCTGCTTGCAAGGCAAATGCTCTACCGCTGTACTTTCTTTCCAGTTCCACCTTTTGTTAAAAATACTGTATTATGTGCTATACATTATATTTCATTTCTTCTCGAAGTCTCTTTCATATTATGTGGTTCTTGTGACTAGTGGTGTTCTGGGGTTTCATCTGGCAGTGATTGAGGCCACTGAAACCAAGACTGAACCCAGGGCCTCATTCTTGCAAGGCAGGCACCCCACCGCTCGATACATACCCATTTCTCTCTTTCACATTCATATCTCTGATAACTTCAAATTACTTTTTGACTATGTTGAGGTAGGGACCGAAGAGATAGCATAGTGGGCAGGGTGCCAGCCTTGCATGCAGTAGGCCCAGGTTTGGTCCTTAAGCACCACCAGGAGTAATTCTAGAGCACAGAGCTAGAAGCCCTGAGCACTACAGCCCCCAATCACAAAATATTCCTCCCTATATATTCACACACATACATTATTTGTTCTTTTGTAGCATAGTGACTAGGCTGAGACAAGTGACGCTCTCACTTTGGACACAAATCTAAGGTTTATCAAAAACTTAAGTAATGAAGAACATTTAATGAACCATTATTAAAATAACAAATTTAATGTGAAAATGGAAATATAAGCCTTCAAGTTGGATTTCAACACCAAAATAAAAACAAAATATAAAATCTATAGTGAACAAAAAATAAAGTTTTGGACCAGTGTGAGTATAAGTATGTGCTTGCCTTGCATAATTATCAAGGTTTGAGTCCCCAACACTGCACATGGTCCCCTGACCACCTCTGGAGTCGCTCCTGAGTACAGAGCCGGAGTACCCCCTGAACACTCCTGGGTATGTTCCCAACCACATCTCAAAAACTGAACATAAAGTATTTGACCTTGCGTACTCAGACATTCTGCCTCACATCTTGCCCTGAATCTCAGTCCTTCCAGCATGATTTACTGAAAAGATCATTATTTTTCTCATTGCATTACACAGGTGACCCTGTCATTTATCACATAAATGTCCACGTATATACTCTATTTTAGCAGTCTGCTTTATTATATTGGTGTTTTTGTTTTTTTGGGTCACACCCGGCAGCACTCAGGGATTACTCTTGGCTCTATGCTCAGAAATCGCCCCTGGCAGGCATAGGGGACCATATGGGATGCCGGGATTAGAACCACCATTCTTCTGCATGAAAGGCAAATGCCTTACCTCCATGCTATCTCTCTGGCTCCTTGTTTTGATTTTTTTTTTGGGGGGCAACACCTGGTGGTGCTCAGGGCTTACTGTTGGCTCTGTGCCCAGTCAGCTGCATGCAAGGTGTCTTACCTAATGTATATCTGACCCTCCAAATGGTAATTTCTTCAGTAATTCTTTCCTTCAAGCAATTAACTTCTGTTCTCTATTTCCTTAATTCCTGTATATCTGTTAGCATTTAACCAGATAGTGTTTTAATTTACCATTTATATAATAGCTTTTCCTTTTATTTTTTTCCTTTCCACCACCCGCCCAACTTTTCCTTTTAATAAACATTCCTGGGGCCGGAGAGATAGCATGGAGGTAAGGCGTTTGCCTTTCATGCAGAAGGTCATCAGTTTGAATCCCGGCGTCCCATATGGTCCCCCGTGCCTGCCAGGAGCAATTTCTGAGCATGGAGCCAGGAGTAACCCCTGAGCACTGCCGGGTGTGACCCAAAAACCACAAAAACAAAAAACAAAAAACAAAAAAACCCAAAACATTCCTGCTTAGAATATTTATCTTCAGTTTTAGCACCCCATATAATATTTTGAGCTTAGTAAATATTCCATAAATCAGGGGTCTCAAACTCGTGGCCCACGTTTGTGGCCCTGCCCTAGAGGAATCTTTTTTTGTTTTGTTTTAGTTGTTTGGGTCACACCCCCCCCAATGTTCAAGGCTTACTACTGACTTTGCACTCAAGGATCACCCCAACTTTGCCTTCTGCAGCCCCCAGGTAAACTGAGTTTGAGACCCCTGCCATAAATGAATAATAAATACACAAATGAGATGGTAAGTATTGTGTAATGATAATGTTTCATCAGTACTTATGTCAATATACTTGCTGTTCAATATATTTGCTGCTAATAAAGTCTCTAACCTAGAATATAACTTGATTTTCTGTGTATGCCTCTCTAGACTTCAAGGCAGCATAAACCGAGAAAGGTCCAGGAATTCACAGGTCAGAAATACCTTTATTTTATTATTTTGGGGGAGAATTAGGAGTTTGTGTCACAGCTGACTTTGCTCAGAGCTTACTCATGGCAGGGCAGGGGGTGTGGGGAGACCATACATGGTGCCAAGGATAAATCCAGGCAGTTTCATGCAAACCAAGTACCTTACCTGATACACAATTCTATGGCCCAAGGCCCTATCTATACTTCCTTTTTTTTGTTTTTGGGTTACACCCTGCAGCACTTGGGTTACTACTGGCTTTATGCTCAGAAATCACCCCTGGCAGGCACAGGGGACCATATGGGATACCGGGATTCGAACCACCATCCTTCTGCATGAAAGGCAAACGCCTTACCTTCATGCTATCTCTCCGGCCCTATACTTCCTTCTTCAGCTCAGTCCTTTAAGCTAACTCCCAGCCCATAGACTAGAGTTTTTTATAGTAAATGAAGAGAGATTTTAAAATATTATGTATATAAAAGAAATGTGCTTTTCTTTTTAGTATCTCTACTTCCTAGAGGTGTAAACAAGTACATACTTCTTTCCAAGCTTCTTTTCCTAAATTCCTTTAATACAAAACCCAGAAACATGGCGAGATTGAAGGCTACAGAAGGAATACTACCAAGAGCTTTGGTGGCAGGATGTCTCAATATCTTGTTTCCCTGCCTTGGAAACTAGATAAAACTCACTAAAGTAAAAACAAACATATAATCTGAAGTCTTAACTTAGGAGCAACCTGTTTAAAATGGAACAAATTAGAAACATTAAAATTATATAAATATATAAATATAAATAAAATAAATTAAAAACATTAGAAATTTAAATATGAACTCCAAATTGTCAATCTAAAACGTTTGCAAAAATGAGACTATCTTTTTTTTTTGGGGGGGGGGTCACATTCGGTGGTGCTCAGGGGTTACTCTTGGATCTTCGCTCATAAATCTCTTCAGGCTCGGAGGACCATATGGGATGCTGGGGGATTGAACCCACATCTACCTTGGTTAGCATGTGCAAGGCAAATGCCTTATCACTCTGCACCCCCTTTTTAAAAAAGATTTATTTTAATTGCCGAAAACGGGATAATACATTTAAATTCTGGCCCCCTTTTTTAAAAGGGCTTTTACCTGGTGACACCTGACAGTTTTACCGTGTGTTCCCTTCATGTGATCATTATCTAATCCATTTATTCATTTTTTTCTTTATTTTTAAAAATGGGGGGCTTTCTGACCCTCCTTAGGATATCTTTTATGTTTCTATTTGAATTTGTGCTCCCCAAACTGCAATTATCTCACCCTAATACCTTGCCTGTTAGTTGACCCCTTGATTATTTTTTTGGTTTGTGGGCCACACCCAGTGATGCTCAGGGGTTACTATGGCCATGTGCTCAGAAATAGCTCCTGGCTTGGGGGACCATATGGGCCACTGGGCTATCGAACCATGGTCCGTCCTGGGTCAGCCGCGTGCAAGACAAACACCCTACCGCTGAGCCATCGCTCTAACCCCAGGCCCCTTGATTTAATTGTAATAAACTTTGTAATAAACTCTTTGCTCTCATGATTGTGTTTCTGTTCAATGGCTAACATCCATTACACAGTGAAGACAGGACATTGTATTTCAAAGCATAGTCATCACCATAGTATTATCATGACACCCTGTTTTTCATTAAGAAAGATACGTTAGGGCCAGAGAGATAACATGGAGGTAAGGCGTTTGCCTTGCATGCACAAGGACGGTGGTTTGAATCCTGGCATCCCATATAGTCCCCTGAGCATGCCAGGAGCGATTTCTGAGTGTAGAGCCAGGAGTAACCCCTGAGTACTGCTGGGTGTGACCCAAACACCAAAAACCAAAACCAAAAGAAAAAAAAGAAGGACACTGGTTCAAATCCGGCATCTCATATGGTTCCCTGAGCCTGCCAGGAGCGATTTTTGAGCACAGAGCCAGGAGTAACCCCTGAGTGCTGCCAGGTGTGACCCAACATCCAAAAAAGAAAGGTACTGTATTTTCCGGCGTATAAGACGACCCCCTAATTTTACAGTTAAAACATAGGTTTAGACCTATATTCGCTGTATAAGACAGAACGTTCCTGTGCTGCAACTGTATGTACCCCTGTGAGCCAATCACAACAAGCAAAGGTTCAAAGGTTATACTATACTGCCAAAGACTTTCTCTCTGACTCTGGCCAATCTGAGCAGGCTTTTCAGTGTCAATTCCGGTACAGAACATTGTCTAATTTGCATGCATCAAAAGCCTGCTTGGATTGGCTGAGTTAGAGAGGCGGTCTGAGCAGCCTTGCAGTGATTGGTGCAGGATTGAGTTGGAAAATTCGTTTCGTGGCAATATCCAGACGATTTTCTTTTAGCCGCATATCAAAACGCTTTTCGGGATATACTTGGCGTATAGAAGACCCCTAATTTCGTTTGACCTTTTCTTTTGTTTCAAAAGTCGTCTTATATGCCGGAAAATATAGTAGTTAAGCTTTACATAATGTTTGCACCTTGTTTTGGCAAAACAATTTTTATTTGAGTGTTTCCAGGAATAACTCCTGATTGCAGAATCAGAAGTAAGCTCTGAGCACCGTTGGATGTAGCCCCCAAACAAATAAAATATAATGTTATAAAAACTTTGTAACAATTTTATATGTAGTAAAATATAAAGTATAGATTAAAAACCAACAAAAGTGGGGCTGGAACAGTGGCGCAAATGGTAAGGTGTCTGCCTTGCCCGTGTAGCCTAGGACAAACCGCGGTTCCCCCAGAGTCCCATATGGTCCCCTAAGCCAGTAGCAATTTCTGAGTGCATAGCCAGGAGTATCCCCTGAGTGTCACGGGGTGTGGCCCCCAAAACAAAACAAAAAAAAAGTGTGGGGGGGAATAAAATGTGAGATTCAGCATAGATTTACCTTTGCTCTCTTGTTTGAAAAATGAGGGAATTGCATTAGACCAGTGTTTTTCATCCTTTCTGTGCAAAGGAACATTTTTTTCTTTTTCTTTTTTTTTGGATTTTTGGTTTTTGGGTCAGACCCAGCAGCGCTCAGGGGTTACTCCTGGTTTCATGCACAGAAATCGCTCCTTGGCAGGCTCAGGGGACCATATGGGATGCCGGGATTCGAACCGATGACCTTTTGTATGAAAGGCAAACGCCTTACCTCCATGCTATCTCTCCGGCCCTGGCACACTTTTTTCATGAAAAAAAAAAAAATCACGAGGCACACCATTAGAAAATGTTAAAAATTTAACTCTGTCCCTATATTGACTATATATAAAGTAATTCTCTTGAATAGGAAACTAATGAACACAAAGAAATTATTTTATAATTACTTTATTATGAAATATATCATTAGAATCTAATGATTGGTCTATTTGTGAGCCGAAGCCTCATGTTATAGATGAAATTGAAATTTTTTCCCACGGCACACCAGACAATATCTTATGGCACACTACTGTGCTGCGGCACAGTGGTTCAAAAACTCTGCGTTAGACAATACCATTGATCATGATACTAATAAATTCTTCTTCCCTACTCTTAGCTCAAGAGTGGGAAAATTTCAAAATGGGATGCACTGAAGCTAGTCTGGCATGGTGAGTCAAGTCAGTTTTTTCTTTTGTGTTTATTGTATCAGAGGTCCAACTCAGGGTTTCACACAAGGGAAAGTAATCTCCCACTGAGCTATACCTTCAGCTTTTCTTTTTTTTTCTTTTCTTTTATTTTTTTTTATTATTTTTTTTAATATAATTTTTATTTTGATCATAGTGGCTTACATATTGTTGACACCTTCAGCTTTTCATGTGCCTATTATAGCTCTATTCAGCTTATATTACTGATAAACTACAAATATTACGAGTAAGATCCTCAGATTCAGTTTACGCATATAGTAGTTGTCTTTTTTTTTAAATTAAGTCTCCTTGGTGGGCCTTTTATAGGTACTTTAATATCATTTTAATTGCATTAAAATTCTTTATTGCATCTAGCATTTCAGAACTCCCTGTGGGATGGACCCAGCAATATATATTCTGGTCAATGAACAGGAGTCTTCGACACATATTCCAATATCTGGAAAATGCAAGGTAAGAAAATGTAATTTCTTGGGGCCTGAGTCATAGTACAGCTGTAGGATGTTTGACTTGCATGTGGCTGACCCAGGAAGGACCTACATTGGATCCCCCGCATCCCATATGGTCCCCCCCGAAATCAGGGGTGATTTCTGAGCACATAGCTAGGAGTAACCCCTGAGCATCACTGGGTGTGTCCCCCCCGAAAAAAGAAAAGAAAATGTAGTTTCTGGATGAGAATAAAAGGTAGAAGCTTTTAAAAGGGTGAAAGAAAAAGAGTGTGGAGGATAGCAGAAAGAAAGAGTTAGGGAAAAGGAGCTGGAGAGATAGTAAAGTGGGCAGGGTACTTGTCATACATGCAGCCAAACCAGGCTTGATCCCTGGTACTACCAAGAATGATTTCTGAGCAAAGACCATAGCCAGGAACAGCACAGACAGAGCATCACCAGGTATACCTTACCCCTCCTCCCCCCAAAAAAAAACAGAAAAAAAAGAGTTGGGGGGGAAGGAAAATAAGTTATTTTGATTAGTGGGAGAAAAGTTCTCAGTTCAAAGAAAATATAAGAACCACTTAACTATGGATCATTTCTGGATCCAAGAATTTCTGGTTGAAATGAGAACAATTGCCAACCCATTGAAACGTATTAAAATAAATCTCACCCCAGGCACCCTATCGCTACCCACAGGCCAAAGGGTCTGGAGAAGCAAGCTGGTGGCAAAGAATTAATAAACCAAGCCAGTCGGGAGTCATGGAGTCAGTCTGCACCTCATGGTATCTCTCTCTGTACCCAAAGCCAGAACTGCTCTTTATTTATTAAACCCAGTACAAAATTTGACTAGATGGGGTAAGGTGGAATAAGATCCAGGTGGGCTTTTACATATCAAAGGAAGAGGTTTATGGGAAAGAGGAAAATGGGGGAAACACCACCTTTATTTTGCGTTAACAGCTGAGTGTCATTTTTTTTTTTTTTTTTTTTTGGTTTTTGGGCCACAATGGCTGTCTGCTCAGAAATAGCTCCTGGCAGGCACCGGGGACCATATGGGACACCGGGATTCGAACCAACCACCTTTGGTCCTGGATCGGCTGCTTGCAAGGCAAACACCGCTGTGCTATCTCTCCAGGCCCTGAGTGTCATTCTTATAGTGGCAGCCATACCCTATGGTGCTCAGGGTTTACTTCTGACTCTGTGCTCAGGAGTCATTCCTGACAGTGCTGGGGGAACATATGGTGATGGATGGAACAAGGGTGGGGCTACCTGCAGTCCAGACACTGTCTGTACTTTCCTCCCAAAATGAATTGAATTTTAATTCTTTCTATAAGTAATGAATGTTGAGGAAAGAAAATTGTCTTTCTGTTGTTTTCACTCAGGCTGGAGAGATAGTACACATAGTATCAGGGTTCCTCAAACTTTTTCAACAGGGGGCCAGTTCACTGTTCTTCAGACTATTGGAGGGTCTGACTATAGTAAAAACAAAACTTATGAACGAATTCTTATGCACACTGCATAGATCTTATTTTGCAATGGAGAAACAAAACAGATACAAATACAACATGTGGCCCGCGGGCCATAGTTTGAGGACCACTGGGACAGTAGTACTTGCATGCTGCCAACCGAGTTTGTTCCTAGTATCCCATATGTTCCCTTGCACTGCCAGGAGTCATTTCTGAGTACAGAGCCAGAAACTACTCCTGAGAATAGCCAGGTGTGGCTCAATCCTGTCCTCCTGGCAAAAATTTTCATTATCTTTTCTACCTTTTCTTGTTTCAAAGAAAATGAGAACTTTCTCTATTTTTTTCTCTTAGATCCAGTCTACTGGAACTATATTTGTCTAAACATCAGGACATGCTTTCTTCTACCTCCTCTATTATTGTGGCTCAAGAGGCTATTCTACCCTGTTGTGTCTGTAAGAAAGCAAAACATACTGACCTTGATATTTCCTCTGGATCATCACGTGACACCTCCGGCCTGTCTCAACTTCCTGTCTTTTCTGAAGGAACAACCTGGAAATTACAAAGCCAGAGTTTAACTACATTGCAAAGAAAGCAAAATTCCAGGGTTAGGAACCAACTCTCGTCCCTGTATTCTTTTAACTTCCCAGAAATTAGGAACTCAAAAGCTCTTCAGAAATTGGAAATTCTTCCGCTCATTAGAACTCAAGGCACTTTTATCAAGTCTAGCACTGAACACTCAGAGATCTGTAAACAAAAAAAGAAAGCAAAGATCAAGAGAAAGATCAAGAGATATGTGATAGCAGATAGGCCATATTCTACTTTTAAAAAGACTCCAATAGCCCCAGCTTCAACCCGGATCTCTCCTTTGTCTAGATGGGAATTGGAAGGACATATGGCTTGGAAGGTTTGTAGTTTGCGGGAACAAAGAGTGCCTTTACCAGTGAGAGATTCATGGATTGCGATGAATTATATAATTGAGGCACAAGAAGGAATCCCTAAACCAGAGAAAACCCAAATCCATTCATCAAGGTCCAAATATCAAAATTATGAGAAAAATGTCAAAAAGAAATCCCCAGACCTTGCATCTGTTCTGATCCAGGTGAACACTAAAGTGAAATCTGAATTAAACAAAACAGAAACAAAAATTTCACAGTCACTTATCCCAGGAAAGCAGTCACCTAAGGGTGATACCCAAATCCTTGGATACAGGCCCTCAGTTAAATCAATGAACACTGCACCTGCCAAAAGTTTAGTAGCTGATCAAAATCAAGAAGCAACCACTTTTTTGCAAAAGGATCCAAAACATCTTCTAGAACTTAAATTAAAGCAAAGGGTCACAGGTTTTCCAGAAAAGACACAGCATCATAAAACCCAAGCGACCAAAGTGGAATTGACCCCAAAACTACCATATCAGTTCACAGATAATGTAAAGGTAACTCCACAGGAATTGCATCAAGTCATGGATTCAATGGGGATGATCCCAGAATCACATTCAGAAGAGATTGGATCTACGGATTTATTCCCGCAGTCACCAAATGAAGCTGGGAAACCAGTGGAAACCATAAAAACAGACATCATAAGACACAAACTATTTCAAAATACTAAATCAGTAGACGTAACACCAGAGCCTAAGTATCACAGTATAGACTCAGACAGACCATCAAAACCAGTAACTCATACAGACAATCTGAGGGTAACTCCTGTAGAATTGCTTCAAGTAATGGATACTATGGGGATGATTAAAAAACCACATCCTAATATAGAATCCATGACAGTAATTCCAAGACCACAATATAAAGTCACGGAGGCAGTGAAAATGAATATACAGTTTAATGATCAAATCAAACAACCAGAAAAGAAGAGTCCAAGGTTACAACATTTGATCACAAAAAAGGT